>NC_058052.1:14981232-15320232 GCF_020085105.1 Siniperca chuatsi
AAAATATATTTACCTTCAACTTTAATTTCCAAGATCTGAACGTTGATTAGTTTGCGTTCAAAAATGAATTGACAAATATACTTTATCAAAATTTCCTCCACCTTTTGATTTATATCCAAATAAACACTTGCAAAAATGCTGGTAAAGCAATTACCAATCCAGATTGAAATATTTGAAGGTCAGTATTGTGGGGATAATAATGCAAATTATAGAGAATTGTAGGGATTAAAAATCCGCAACAAAAATATGTGCCATGGAAAAAACTGTTTTGCTTCAATGTTTTAAGAAAATTAAGATTTCAAAATTAATTAATTAATGTGGATATCTGTGTGATGAGATTAGGAAACCATAGAGTGTTGGATAAATATTTCAAAATACTGCACGTCTTGTTTTCGCTTTGATGTACAGTTAAGCGTTTCTTCTCTATGCAGAGAGCTGCGGTGCGTTGCGGGGTGAGTGTGAGGATCGAGACTCGGAGAAGCCCGCCACCAAGCAGCAGAGGACCAGGAGGAAACCCCGCGTCCTCTTCTCTCAGACTCAGGTGTTTGAGCTGGAGCGGCGCTTCAAGCAGCAGCGTTACCTGTCGGCCCCGGAGAGAGAGCACCTGGCCAGCTCCCTGAAACTCACCTCCACCCAGGTCAAGATCTGGTTCCAGAACAGGAGATACAAATGCAAGAGGCAGCGGCAGGACAAAACTCTGGAGATGGCAGGTCATCACCATCACCACCACCCACCACCGCCGCCTAGGAGGGTGGCTGTGCCGGTGCTGGTCCGGGACGGGAGGCCTTGTCTGACTGGATCCCAGAACTATAACACTTCTTACACAGTCGGAGCTCCAAACCCGTATAGCTACAATGGCTATCCTGCCTACAGCTATAACAACTCGGTGTATACTAACACTTACTCTTGTACTTATTCTAGTTTACCTGCTCTGCCGCCCAGCAACACCACCGCTAGTGCTTTTATGAACATGAATTTGGGAAACCTTGGTGCACAGACGCAAAGCCAGGCTACCCAAGGACCAGTCGTCACGCCCTGCCAGGGAACTCTGCAGGGCATCCGGGCATGGTAGCAGCTGGGAGAAACTTCTCTGGGATGACTAAATGCACTCAAGCATGTCATCCTGTTCAGTTAATGCAATGAAAGCACACTTTAAAACTCTGTAACACATTACAGAACGTATAGGCCATTTGACTGTAACTCAAGGCAGGCCTATAAGGAAACGCTAACCCTCTGAGCCACAATGTTTAAAACATATTAAACCTGCTGTTGGATATTTGATCATCTGATTGAATGTTGCCGATGAGCAAAGACTGTGCGTAACGTGGCCTGTTGGGGTTCAAAATGGATGTAATGTGCGACAAAAATAAAGGGAACTTGTTTGGACATTTTCATACAAACAAAAGTTTCTATTCTTAATATAGCCCATAATGAATTCATTATTGGCCTAACAAGGTTCATGCAATTAGATCCCCAAATCCATTGCAAGAAAGAAACAATATGGACCACAACTGCTAGGTATTGCAATCTTATAAAGTATTGTGTTTTAAAAAAAAATCTTTTTAAAAGTAAAGCTAAGTGAGAGAGATTGAACGGTAGCCTGTATGACCTGATTAAAACGCTTTTGTGTAATAGGGCTGTTTTACGCTCAAGTTACAATAACGATGAAACGAATCACTGATGATGAAATTAAATGATATCAAACATAATGACACAAGTGACTGTATTGTGCTGTGCTTTGTGTGTGTATGTGTGTGTTCATTTGTTGGCTTATTAAAACACAGAGAACTACCGTACCTAAATAGACACGGTATACATTTGTGTGTAAATGGACGTTTTTATACCCAGTGGCACGTTTCTGGCGTGTTATTGCATTTCAACATTCATATGAATCTGGATAGGAAACTAAAATAAATTTATGTTGAGTTGGGTTTATTCCTCAAGCATATACGTAGCAGTAATTTCTCATCGTCTCAAATAGCCAAGCAAGCATCTCTTTTTTTTTCCTGTGAGAAAGCTTGTGGTAGACTTTGGTCTGAGACAAGAACCAGAAACAGAGAGAATTTAGAAGCGAGCTGATGTCCGGTCGGGATTTAGAGATGGACATTAACCAGACAGACAGCATCCTCGGGACCCACAGAGCGAATAAACTCACAGAGGCTTGGATGATAAATATTGTTGGAAACGTTTCTCTTCGTTGACACATGACACTGAAATATATCATTCCCAAATAACACAAAAAATGCTATATATGCTACTGTAATCCAAATAATAATAATAAATTGGCTTAAAGATATGGCCTACCATTACTTTTATAATGATTACATTATATCATAATTATATAATAATTACCAACATTTACCACGTAATCACTCACTCACACACACACACACACACACACACACACACACACACACACACGGATGGAGATGGACTTAAACAAACACCTTCACCTCCTAGGCATGGTCGAAATAGCAGACACTATTAATGGAGATGAATGGCAACGTAAACAGAGTGTTTGTCTCTTGTGATAGCCTCGCTGGCCACTTCCCCTGGCTACTGCACTGCCGGTAGAACATACCTGGTGTCAGCTCTAAGTGCTGCAGAGTCACTAGTGTAAATAGAGCTGGCGACAGGACGGCGATGCCTGAGGACGCGGCCTGGCCACGGCTGCTCTGACAGGCGCTGCGATCGCTATCTTGTGCTTCCAAAGATAGTAGCTCTGCTCATCGCTGCGTTAGGCGTGGAGTTTCCCAAAACAAAGTATCCAATGGCAACCACTCAAGGAGCTCACAAAAGAACCAGGGCCCAAATATAGAGAAGAAAAAGTGCGCGGAGAAGCTGGAGTAAAGGCTCTCCCATTAGGTGGCCCTCCAAGAGTCGCCGCCAACATCGCATCAGATGGGGGGGAAATCTGGACTATAGGCGCCAAACTATCTCAAATTTTACCTTTTACATTATGACATTATAATTTAGACAAAATGCAATTGTAATTGTAATTTTAAATGAATTAAACAATTTAAACACGATTTTTTTGTGCGTAACAGAAATGTAATTCTTTTCTCACATGATCCACGCCACATAATCTATTTTCAGTAATTGCTGTAATTATGTCTATAGCGATTTAGTGGATGCACATGCAGAGTTTCAATTAGTTAAGACTGAGGAACATTACTTAGCGGGCAAAGGAAAGGGAGGTTGACAATATGAGTGAATTTCAACACAGATTATAAAACATGCATGTTGCTTGTAACTATAAGTCAGTGAGTGAAGTAAAAGCTGCTTTATTCAGAAATTAAAATCAACAGTAACAAAAATGTTTATAGCAAGCATGTTATTAAGTAATTCCCATACGGGTTTGCTGAATTAAAACGTTACATTTTGCGATGACATCTCGTAGTTTGAACCCATGTAAATGTGCCAGAACCTCTGTGTTTTAAAGGACATGTTTTAACACTCTAGAGCTGATTTGCGCTCTGTGGCAAACGGAGAGATTTATCTGTTTAGTCAGAGGAAGAAAACAAAACAGCACAGAGGAGGCAGATCACTGCATCTGTCTTCACGTCTCCTCAGTGAAGGGCAGGCCTGCTGATTGTGTAATTCGTGTGCGTGCGTGTCTGTGTGTGAGAGAGAGATAGGTGGGAGGGATTTGCATAGTTGCATAGTTGCCATATTTTCTTTTTACTCATCTCTTAACTTTGGAATCCATGCATCATGACCACACGGTGGCGCTACTCACCTGTTTGAGCAACAGGGCTGGAGATCCTCTTTTCACACTAAAATACTTTTTCTATGGTCAATCTCAGTTATTCAGTGAAATTTCGTGTCATGGGTTTTGTTAACAAACATTGTGGTTAAAGGCATCATGGCATCCAAAATCCCAGGCTGCTACATTAAAAACTTCACAGCTGTAAGATTAGAAAATATCCACATTTTTATATTTTTCATAAAAGAACAACTGCTAAAATTCACTTTGAAGAATTACATTTTAAGATTAAATCATGGATTGAAGCTAATTTAGGAATTTCAAATTAGAATGGTCCTGTCAGAGTACTGTGGCTAAAATTAAAGTCATATAATAATAGTTACACCTCATATGTAAAAGTGGGCTGCAGTATTGTGGAAGGATTTACGCACGCTTAGCGAACTTTACGCATCAGATTTTCTTACTACCGTTTACATATAATCAATACTTGGTAAACACACAGTGGCTGAAACAGCTCTATTTTGCAAAAATTGTTGATACCATCCACTCTGAGTCTCTAACACATGTCTAATATTCACAATCATATTTGAAATGCTCAACGACGTCTAATTACTCTCCTCGTCTCCACAAGCAAAAACAAAATGAACCTTTTTTTGAATAATTCCTTGCTAATAAAAATCACCTCACCAAAGTGAAATACCTCGTCTGCAAAATCTGCAAAACCCTCGTCCTCAATTACAGCGCAGGGCACCAGCATGGAGCTGGGCGGCGAGAAGGAGGGACCAGGCAGGGAAAACAGCCTATCAAAGGTTAACTGGAGCTACTGCTGCTGCTGAGAATATTGTAATAGACTTGACAGCTCTTGATGTAGGCTGTTCATTAGCAGACCGGGCTTAGTTCGCCACAATTAAATTAGAGCAATTAAAGAGTGAAAAGATCGAATCAGTAAGGACTTTTGCTTTGAGTGGCTGATCTCTTGATGCCTCCAAATAAATCGCATGCGAGAGTGAGGAAATATCCGTGTGATTATTTTCATCATGACATTAAGTTTTTCGTCCTTCTTCATCAAAGACATCCTCACTGGACGTGATGCCTGGGGGAAGCCCGGTACCAGGAGTACAGAGGAGCTCCGCGTACCAAAGCGCAACACCTGCACCGGGCATGGTGGTACGAGAGTCCCTGAGCTGTCTCATCAAGAAGCGGATGAGAACCGCATCCACCCGGAGAGACTTCCTGTTGATCTCAGTCTGTCTGTTGGAAACCTCCGATCTGATACCTACAGCGAGGAGTCCACAGGAGAGGAGACTGAGCATAGAGACGGTGAGAAGCTTTATTCTAGTGAGTAAGGAAGGAATTGTAAAGACTCTGTGGTTTTACACTGCAACAAAAGTGACACTAAGTTTCGCTTGTTTCCCGCATTTAGATTATATTTTCACCAATTGGCATCTTGAAATAAAAGAGACAGATAAAGTCACATGATTCAAGAATAAAACTTGAAAGAAATCGAATTTTGCTTTGGAAATAGGATGAATTTGTGTCACCTCAATGGCATGTTTGTCTCATCTTTTTGAGATCAATATGGTTTTAATTCAGAACAGACAAATTATATGATGGGATATTTTCAGCAGTATTTACAGGGATTACAGTGATTTATTGTCCCCCACCAATTTCTTTGAATAAATCCAAAGATTTTAAGGACATATTTGCCCTGTCAGTCTCTGTTGTTTGAGAAATGTATACAGGCTATGGGACCGTGATGGGGGAAAAAAAACATAAAACCAAAAGGTTGCTGTAGAATGTGTTTGTAAAAATGTTCGCCTGATCTAAACGCCTTATTTATTTCATTATATCTTCTGACTTTCTGACAGTGTGAAAAGGATAGCATATGAAAACCTCATACTGGCCAACAGCCATAAGCTCTGGCGTTGTGCTTCAAAATCAGAATCAGAATCAGTAATACTTTATTGATGCCCGAGGGCAAACTCTTTTGTTACAGCTGCTCACTATCACGTCAGTGCACACAGGAATAGAAGTACATTGCAATGACCACCTTTTGACCACCTTGACAGAGAAACACACTGATTGTCATCACACAATTTTATTATCTTTCCTATAGGCGCTGCAGACCAGAAACTACACTGTGTGGAGCGGGACAAACGGCAGAAGAAGGAGGCGGAGACAGAGGAGGAGGGATGTCACCACAGCGGGGAGAGGGTCAGCTGTTCACCCGATGAGCGGCAGTGCAGGCCCCGTACCAAGAAGCGCTCCAGGGCGGCCTTCTCTCACGCACAGGTCTACGAGCTGGAGCGCCGCTTCAACGCGCAGCGGTATCTTTCAGGTCCTGAACGGGCCGATCTGGCAGAAGCTCTGAAACTCACAGAGACCCAGGTGAAAATCTGGTTCCAGAATCGGAGATATAAAACCAAACGGCGTCAGGTGGCGGCCGAGCTGGCGGCGTGCAGCTCCCATAAGAAGGTGGCAGTAAAAGTGCTGGTGAGGGACAATCAAAAGCAGTACTATCAAGCGAATGGAGTAGGACACGTCCCAATGACTGTGCCACTGTACCAGGCCTATCAGTACTACCCCTACCTGCACTACTTCTGCCAGCCCTGGAGCATGAACAGCATGTCCTGTGGAGGGATGCTCTGAACTCCAGAGAATGCATGACTTGAAGTGTCTCTCCCAACTCAAGGTGTTAGCAGCTTGCTGTACAGTCAGTGGAAGTCCATAGACACAATGCTGTATGTTGTCAAACTGACTGAGATTTTTTTTTCTATTATGGTTATTATTTGCCTTATAACTAGGAGCCAGTTTAGCATACTTAGGGTTCATACAATGGAAATAATGTCTCTCACCATTACTCGTTACATTTAGAGATATTCTGTAATAAAAACAAAACAAAAAAACAACATATTAAATGTTAGCCTGCATCGGAGATTAGTGTGCGCATATAATACGTTACAAAACTCTTTTGAGACCGTAAACTGATTAGATTATCACTGTGTGAAGACCGAGATTTGAGTGTGGTTATTTTGTAATGATTTACAAGAAAAATAATAATTTAAAGGCTAAATACTATTGACTTGGGCAGCCTTTTTTCTCTGATCTGCTGGGTAGTTTTCTCATAATCTTAAATTCTATTTATCTATCTTTTTTTAAAGACAAAATTTCTAAGGGACTGTACACGAATTATTGGGGTGAGGGGAGGTCAGAAAAAGGGGTGGTTATGTATTTCTTGTTTTTGCTGAGGGGAGGGTAGTCTGACATATGAGAGCAGAGAAAAGGTCTTTTTATTTTTTAAACACCCCGATTTTATATTTCAGTATTCCCTTGTGGGATTAATAAAAAAGGGAATTGAATGGTATACTATAAACAATGGTTATAGTGTGCACAGTGGTTCATAAAGGTATGTTTTGTTATATGCAGAAGACAACAATCCTGTCTCTGTTTCAAGGATTTATGACACTAAATGTTATCTCTACCAAAAGTCGTTTCCTCTTTCAGTCTCTTCTGCATCATAACAAAAAGTAAGTGATGTTTGCCATAAATCTGGAGATCACTTATTCTGCCTGTAATTTGCTAATTTGTGAAAATTCATAAATATGTTAAGGTTTGATTACACCATCTTAAATTCTTCATGCTTTGCCTTTTTCAATTTCAATGGTGAACGACTTGTACCAACACAGTTATTCATTTTGCGGGAGGGTATTGCAGGGTTTTTTTTTAAGTCAAGGGTACGTTCAAATAAAATATTAACAATGCCGCGGAGGGTGTTGCAATTTTGAAAACTGAAAATGAATATTTAATCTCGCTCCCCACCCCAGTAACTTTCATACGATCCCCCAATACCATGAAAATGAGGGAAAAAATAAGTTTAAAATTAGTTAGAAAATTAGTTTAAAGGTGGCATTTAGGTGGTAATCTAAATGATACCCTACAATAAAGTGCACAAAAATGTATGCTTTTGTTCAATTTACACAAATACTTGAAATAATTCCAGTGGGTCTGAAAATATGTAGCTGTATTTTATTAATTATTTACAAATTATTTACAAAACGTATCACTGTAAATATACAAAATCAGGTAGTAACTCACTTTTAGTTCACAGTAACAACTCCTGACTGGGTGCCTCAAGAGCCCATAGGATGATCTATATGTTGCTTTCTTCCCCCCTTAATGAATTCCAATAACAGTCCATTTTAAGCGACCAGACAGAGCAGAAAGGAATCCCGAATTTATACAAACCCAACGAGAAAAAGTAGCTTATCTTGACATGCGAGTAGCATGGCCGAGACTCTGACATTTTTAGTGGGTATTTATTTTATTTATGGGACATCTTTATTGATCATGAAACTCAACATAACACCTGCAAGAACACATTCTTTATGTGAGGTTTAAGGACCTTTAGCTTTACCTTTTGGAGAGTGTCTGTGTGTGCATCTGGTATGGGGTTTTTTTTTTCCACACAGCACTAAAGCAACAGATTAAGAAGCAGTTGGGCTGGGCACAGGCTACATGAAAATATAACTTTCTGTATGCTTTTTAAAAAGTGTGTGTGTGTGGAAACGTAATACTAACCTAGTTCCATGCAAAGAAATGCAGACAACAGCAAACTGAGTTTACTTACTTTTTATTTTAGTATTACACAAAACTGACACATTTTACTGACATAACCTGATGATTATTAGAAGCTGAATATTTACTGTATTGTTGTTTTTAAAAAAGTTTTTTTTTATGTGTGTAAAGAGTCATGCGCAGGCCTACTCTCTACTGTGTGCTGTATGAGTCAAAGAGGATAAATAGACCGTGGAGATGTTGCACCATCCAGCCGGGCAGTGCAAGACAGCACACATTAATCATGCCTTACTGAAAAGACTACACCCTCATCCCAAAGGGATACACACAATGGCCACACTTGATCGGAAAATAAAAACATAATTCCTAAGTGAGGTTACTGGTTCTTCGGCTTAGTCCTTAACTGGTTGTACTTATTTATGGCATAAATGGAGCCTGCAGGCTGCCCTGACTGATGTATTACAGGTAAACAGATAAAAGTTTTCAATGTGGCCAAAAATGTAAAAAAAAAAAAAAAGAAAGAAAAAAAAAGAAATATTTGTGCAACATGTTCAGTGATATCATGATGATTTATTGTTTGCTCATGTACAAAATGTTTGCAAGTATTTGTCTACAGGAAGGTAATGTCCTGTCTATCTAAGCCTAGCAAATATTATTATTACTATATTACAACATTAAAGAGGCCGTGACATCAAAGAACTGTGATGCTAAATAAGTACTTCAGTTTCCCTTTTCCTGAAACAAGCTGCTTTGGCAGAGATCATCACCTTTTGCCATACTCTGGCACCAGCCCAAACCTCATTTATCTCTTATATCACAACACCACTTCAAGCTACCGTGAGTGGTTGACACTGCAGGTTTCTGGGAGGGAGGAATAACACGCATCCTTTTGACTGTCCGACTGTAAGTCACCAGGGCACCATTAAGTTTAATTATCATCATTTACACAGGGTGTATTTGCTTTTCAAGATTTCGACAACACTATGCAACAGAAAAGGTCGTGGTGTTGCATTGTGGCTCCGAGGTATGCCACTTTCTATGTGCTCTGATTATTCACATTGTGCTGGTGAATAGTTGCTTTAGTCATTGCTGTCTACCATGACTAGATAAGATTTTGTTCTGTTTCCTGCTCCCAGTCTGTGATGTCACACTGATATACATTTCCATAGAACAAGTAAGGCACTGAAAAACATGAGTGACACAAGATGATCTTGATGATTATGGACCTCACCCATAAGTGAAGTTGAACATTCGATTGATTTTGGAATGTCACTTCTGACAGAGGGAGCACCCCTTATCCTCTCTTGAAGGATTATTCTGGTTTATTACAAATTAGGTCTTATTTTCGTGTGTTTTTTCAACTATGATAAAATTATACTGACTGAGTTAATTGCTGAAATCTGGGAGCATGGCGACATTGCTGATCTAATGAGGCAAGAAACACAAGCAGTCAGACGATCACAGACGTTAGAAATCAAGCCAACATTTTAGCCATATTATCTGAACCACTTCATTTGAAAATAAATGTTGTAATAATCCCAAGTGCGGCAGGTCAAAGTTGAATGAGGATGTTTGTAACAGACAGTTTGAGTAATAATTGTACCATTTTCCTTTGTTTTCTCTTCCAAAAACATTTGGCTAACCTTGGGGTTTGTTTAAAACCTGTATTATTGTCTGATTGCTTGTGTCAGATGTCTTTGCTACATTCCCAGATCTCAGCAATTGTGTGTTGTTCCAGGCGGTAGTCCACTGAGCCATCAAGCATTACTGCATGTACAAATATGTAATTCTCAAGTATGTAAACATTTTGAGTTGTGCTTTATTAGTGTGCCTCCCCATGAATACGCTCATAAAGCAGAGCGAGAGAGAGAATGAAAGGAGCCAGGCAGTAGTGCAGAAGAACATGTTCTTCTACCTCTTCAAACAATCATCAGCACCAGCTTCCACAATTTAATAAAGCATTAAAGGGCAGATTAAAATAGGCCTTATTAATGCCAGTGGAAACAGGTAATTTCCTGTTGTCTTTTATGTCGCTGCAGATTTCTCAGCTGGGAGGAATGCGTTGAGGGTGGGGCTGAGCTACACTGAGCAACACAGGAATGACAGTCCTCACCTAATCCATGCTTGGCTGCACTTTTAAGATACAGATCTATTGACAGAGAATTCTCACAGGGCTCCTGAGCAGCAATTACACATGCATTTCCGATGCGCCCATTGTAACGGGAATCATTTTCTCAAGGGCCTTGTTGATTTTAACAATATCATCTTCAAATTAACTGCTGCTGGCACTGAGACAGCTGGGTAATACAAACAGATTTAGAGTTCACACGAAAGCGGGACTGGGAGAGGCTTCCCTCTCAAAATGATTCATGCCCGGCCAATTGCCAAGTTGATTTTACTATCAGAAACAATTGCAACAACCACTAAATGTTTTGCTTTGGGAACAAGATGGAGCAGTAGTGTGTGTTTTGCTGTTGTTAATGCGTTGGCCCTCGGCAGACACAGGGCAGGACTCAGGAAAGAGAGGGGTCATGGTTAATACCTCTGTTTAAAGACAGATCAGCTTCCCTTTGACCTGGTCTCTCTCTCTCATATACACACACACACGCACACACACGCTGCAAATAATCCCACCCAGAGGACTCTTCAGGCTTGTTCCAGAGACTATTAGCAGATAGGATCAGTGCATGTAGGAATGTAAACATTTACAGTAAAGCTATAAGACATCAACTCCCCCTGGGGAAGACACATCCATCACACCAACCGCATCAGCACTCACAAACCCCCCCGGTTTCAAAAGGAATTAGACATCACACCTTTGTACACAATTTGAACCGATTCCACATAATCAGCCCATATTGTTCTGCTTGGCGTGTTGGTGAGTTCACTGTTGTGTGATAATGCTGCTGTCTAAAAAGTTACTGCTGATTTATATAAAATGTTCTGTTACCAAAGTGAAATTATTTTATGAAAATGGGTTTACAATTCAAACAACCTTTGACAAATCTTATTGTTTTGAAGTTTTAGGCTGAGCGGAGTGTAGCGCCCAGCAGTTACTTAGGCCCAGAGATCATAGTACTGTGCACGTAAAGAAATGCAGTGATCGCAGCTTGGTGTTTGTCAGAGTAGTCATGGAGAGGATTAGAAAGAATAGAGAGATGAGCCCACCCAGAACTTATAAAGAACAGGCTCATTTTGAGGAAGTAGCCCAGGTCTAGTCCACATGGTGTGTGTGTGTGTGTGTGTGTGTGTGTGTGTGTGTGTGTGTGTGTGTGTGTGTGTGTATTAGGAGCAGATACGGGATGTTCAGGGCTGAGAGTCTGGGTGTATTTGGAAGCAGATTAAGGAAAAGCACAAAGGTAAAGCTCACGAGGGAGTGGAACGTAAGACCAAAAAGACACCATCAACATCTCTTACAGTGTCTGTATTTCTTCATTATATGTTTGTTTGCACAGTTCATAATAATTTTTGCATTGTTTTGGAAACTAATCCTATAACATATACAATGAAGAATGAATTTAAACTGTGAAAAATGTATGTGGAAAAAAAGGCAGGAAATATAGGGAACAAAACTGAAAAAGGCTGAATGAAGTGTAATGTGTCTGCATGCATCTGTAGAAACAGCGTGTCTATCAGTTGTTAGGGTTGCGTATGTGTTGAGCTCCTCTGTCCATAGATGGACAGGAAGTCTTCCAAGCTGCTACAGTTCCTTCCTCTGACTCCTCTCCGCTCTCATGTCTCCCACACACATGCTCAGACAGACACACTCCTCCAGAGCCGGCTCGGAGGAATCCAAATGTTTTAATTAGCGGTGATAAGCAGAGACAAGGGGAACATTGAGCAGCTCTGACACACAGAGAGAAGTCTCCTATCAGTGGGCTGATAAAGGAACTACTCAGGCCCACTTACGGCCTCTCAAACTACCCTCTTCCCTCTCCTCTTCCTGGTCTCTCTCCACACCTCCAATGAGAGTGACTCTCATCCCCACTGTGTGAAACAGAGAGTATCCAAAGTGTCTTAAAACTTTTGTGAGGCCATCTTGTTGTCCCCTAAAGCTGCCTTCCTCTCACCTGCTTGCAGTTTTAATTAAAACTTGCTGTTTTGTTTTCTCTCTTGCATCTGTACAGTAGTTTTCCTTCCCATGTTAAACTCATCTGTGACATATTTTTAGTTTTTCAAGCCCCATGCTCTACTCTTTAGAGCACAACATTAAGTAAACAGCAAGATAAATATATTTCACAAGGCTTAGGACGGAGACTGGGAGCAAAAAATATGTCCTAACCTTGAACCAATTCTGTATCTCTGAAGGTCTGGAGACACACACAGAAACACATGCACACAGCTTCAAGTCCACCTGATACACACTAAGGGATACAATGCAAATTGGGCCGATCCATCCTGAAGCTGTTTGCCACAGGAAAATATTTCTGGACATGTGTTGGTAACAAATTAACAATCTTCACCTGGACTGTCAGTGACTTTGCAGAGCAAAAAAGAAATGGATTCAAACAAAACAAATTTAAAAAATGAAATATTAACATTTAATGGCTTCCATATAAATCACTGCTGATGATAGCTGTCACTGAAGTTATTTCAGACAAGTGTGTAATGAAAACTTTTGAATCGGTGTGAATGTTTTCGGTGAATAAATGAAGGGCTCATGGTTTTCACCACACCAGTTTGTGCTGACTAGAGCTCGAAGGCATAGCAGTTAAGCTTATTTGACAGGATGGAAGACAGCTTGCTTTTCAAGATCAAGTTCAAAGGGCAGGAGGCCTGTTTCTTCCTCAGTGTCCCTGACTGCACCTGTGTTGCTTTGGCACACACACACACGCGCACACACACACACACACACACGCGCACATGCAAGAAATCTTGTCCACACCACTGACAGACAACTTTAGTTGTGTGAACTGCGAGTGTGTCTTTACACTCTTGCACATGTGCTGGCTGTGCACTGAGTGTATGTGTGTGTGTGGTGTGTGGTGTGTGAAGTGTTTGTAAGAAGATTTTATGACCTTGCTTACCTTTTAAAGGAATTTGTCACAAAATTTGAGACAGAGGGAAGAGCAGAGGAGAGAAAGTGCTGGACACCTGCAATCATCCGTAACAATGCAGCAGTTCTTCAGACCCTGCCAAGGCTTCACTCCCAAAGGCCCAAGGGCTGATGAAGTGTGTGTGTGTGTTTGTGTGTGCATGCATTTGTGTATGTGCCTTTTGCTTTGATCATGAAAGTAGCATTGCGGAGTAAGTTTTCAATTGGGGATCCCTCCTTAGGCAACAAAGGCAGTTGAAATATTCCCTCTTTACACACAGTCCAAAATTTGCACAAAGCCTCCCTAACTCTTTTTTAACTACAAGTGATTTTATGTTTGGTTTTTTTCATCATTACATGTTGGCTTTGTCTGCTCATAAGAAAATATCTCCCCCATAGGAGAACGATTCCCCCTCTTTCCCCTTCTCCATATTCTGGCCCATTAGCAATGGCATTTTACTATAAACACTTGGATTTATCGAGGAGCTTTCTATTCAGTGCAAGTCTTGCATGTTATTCTTTTATTGCACAAGAAGTGAGAAGGATCCTATTTCAAACTCAAACTCACGCCATAGCCACTCACAACATGTCCATGTTGTCCTGTGTCCTCTGCAGGTTTTATATCACGTATAAATGCTCTTAATCGAAACAACTGTTTTCTCTTCAGCTTTCGCCCACAGACGATCTACTGTGTCCGTGAGTATGTGTATGTATTTGTGTGTGTGTGTGTTAGTGATCATCTTGTATCCTTGGTGGTGGTGGTGGGAAGAATTTCTCCTCCCCAACTTGTTCTCTTAAGTGATGACAGGAGCTGTATCTCCCCCGCATCCTAATTCTCCACAGCACACCACTATGGGAGACATTCAAGCCACAACTGGCACAGTAGGTTGATAATCTTTCTGTTATTTTTGTAGATTGCACCTCATCTCGTCTGATGCTGCCATCTTTTGTTTTTCTTTTTCATGTCAGTGTTAACGATGAATGAACAGATCTTGAAACAATCAAGGAACCATTTTTCCCTCTAAAAAGTGGGCATGAGTAGACAGTGAGGGCAAGGCTGGATTACTCACTGGGCAAAGTGGGCAACTGCCCCAGGACCTGGTTGCACCAGCTCTTCATAAGTTCACAAATTCATCTCATCCCTAAATTAAACCAGATTTTACCACACAAACAAACATTCTCACAGAGAGATTAATTACTAAACATTTACACCCACTAACTGCCAAGTGTAACTTTTGCATAGCTAACTGAACCAACTGGCAAAGCTGACATTAGCTTGCTAACATATGACCTGCTTAGAGTGAAGAGCAAAAGAGATTATGAAATATGTGGTTGACATGTCTGACATTTATACTTCAAAATAATATTTAACAATGATGTAAAGTGGGAAGATTTTAAATTGCATTTCCCAAAATTAACACAATATACCTCAAATTTACAAAACATACTATTAACATCAGATTACAAAGACACGCAGCAAAGGACCCAGCCCCAATGGTACACGCTACACAAGGTGAGCCACCGGGGCGCCCCACTAGTCCGTTTTTACAGCCTTGTTGTGTTTATACTTGCGCTCTTTCAAACTATTTTAACTCAGTTGTGTGGAGAGAATACCCTATTCACCTGCCAATTCACCTGGAGAGTATAGTGGTGGGTTTCATGTTAATAGTTGCCAGTTAGTTTCTAGTTAATTTTAATAAACTTATTTTATGGGAAAGTGTGTGTGAAGTGATTGGGTGTTTTTACATTTGAAGATCTTAATTCTACAGTGTTTGCTGTAGGTAGGTTGTATTCTACTTCTCTCTGGACAGCTCACAGTAATACAAAGCTTATTTGTGATAAAGGTTGAATTCGTAAAATCTACTTATGGCAATATACCAACATGACAATGGACAGATCAGGTGAGGACACTATCTGCAGCTCTCTTTAAACACATTGTATGTAATTTTGCTGCTAGGGCTATCTCACATCAAAACAATAACAAAAGACGTAGTTTGATGATGTCGTGAAGTGGCTTGGGATCATGGGAGTTGTTGTCTTCACCACCATTGTATTCATTGCAGTCAGTTTCTCCCGGTTAGGATTCCTTCAGTGTTTATCGTTCAGGAGGTTTTTGCTGTGCGTCAAATTACCCGCTGAGGTCTTCTCCTCTCGAAAACAAAAAGACCAGGTGAATAAAACCAGTAAAAAAAAAAAACACTGAATAAAGCAGTTTCACATTAAAATCAGTGTTTCTCCAACACTGTTTGCCGGACAAAGGACGTCCCAGAGGGACTGCAAGCCGAGCTGCCGCTAGCGTTTGCTCAGCATGTTTCTCTGATAATTTAATCCAGACGTCTGATGACTAAAATCATTTATCCTGTTAAAACATATAGTTAAAAACGACCAAGATCTAAAAAGTGTATTGTAAAAATGTGGCTTAAAACAGGATAATTATGACAGCTTCTGGCACATAACCACGATGCTGAAGCATGCGTAAAGGGGATATGGCGCCATTGACAGGCGACCAAATGAAATGCACCGTTACCTTGATTAAAATTACGGATTTCACTAGGTTTGAAAATTGTTGGAAACATTTGGGATAAGTACACAACTCAATAACAAGTTGGAAGCTTAGTGGTGGTGACATTGAAGTCATGCGACCGTGGTGTAGTTCGTTTATAGCCTAACGTTTGCGATTGCATTTAAGCTTCAAAAATCATAAAAGTGGTGTTCATTTGTTAAGATTGTCTTGCTGATGAAAACGTGTATCATGAACTTTTGTTTGCCACAGATCTTATTTTCTGCAATAATCCGCAATGTCCCTGCAGCACTCATAAATACACATGAATGTATGAATAGCTGCCACAACCCAATCTAGATCCTCAAGGGCACAAAAAGTCCCAAGTCAACAGTTAGTTTGTGGTAATACGATTTTGCTAATTTGTTCAGTGATATGCACTACTAAAGAACAATGCAATCCGAAATTGTAAGTGCCCAAGGATCTTGGGTCCCTGTATTGCGGAGGGGCCCTGCATCAAAATTCAGTTTTAATACTTTAGTACTACAAATATTCCAGTTGATATTATTTGTATATAGTGCATATTCTTAAATCAAATCAAATAATAACCAAACTAAGTGGGGGATCCTGGGGTGTCAGGGGCCCACAGCCCATTTTTACCCCGAGGCCCCCTAGCAGGTTATTCTGGCCCTGAGTGAGGGGTTGGCTCTAAGATAATATTTCAGCATCATTTCAGAAAAAGAAAAGCCCACTTTTCTCAGAAATACAATTTATATCAGATTGCATAAATCCAATTAGCACATTGCTTGTGGTCAATAGTGGAAATGATAATGAGATAACGAGATAACATCTCAGTTATGGTTATCTTGTCTGCAGATTGTTGTACAGGATCAAGCTTTACAGAATGCCAATAAAGAACAAAATCTAAACAAATTACACAAGCCATAAATGTGTATCACATGTTCTTTCATTTCCTAAATGCATGCACCAAAAAACTTGTTTGCTCTACTCCTCTCACTAGAGCTTTTCTGCTTTAGACTCTGGTCTCTCCTCTTCTCTTGGCTTCTCTCCTCTCCTCCCCTCAAACCTGCTCTATCTGCCTAGAGTGGGAGAGACTGCAGCAGCCAAAGGGATTACAACAACAGCTCCTTTATCCAGCAGCACCCCCAAGGAGCGTGAGATCACAGCCTGTATGTGTCTGTGTGTATCCCTGTGAGTTAGACGAAGAGCCTGTAATCACACCTCATCCATTAGCTGCTGGCAAGGATGGAATAAAGTGGACATTATGGCATAATCCTGTATCACTCTGTAATTCATGCTGAGTGGACCAGTCATGATTTGGCTTAATATATGGAGAGAGATCTGACAAGAGAAGCAACAAAAGACCCATAAATATGGAGAGCAAGAGAAGGCGAGCGACTGAGGAAGAGTTGTTGTAGAGGACCTGAGTCCTTCAGGCGTTCACATTCCTAAGTACCCTTGGAGTGTGTGTTTGTGAGTGTGTGTGTGTCTGTGTGAAATACACTCTTCCACAGGTGCTTGCTGTAAGGGGCTTTGACCGGAGGCTTGAGTTTCCAAAACATGGGCTTACAGCAATACACTAGGGAGTGCATACATATGTGTTTCTGCCAGCCCTTCATCAACTTGTAAGGGTTGTGTGTGTATGTGTTTGTGTGTGTGTTATTGTCCAAATAAAGTCAGACAAGATGGCCTTGAAATGGCAATAATATTCAGTTTAGAAGAGAAAGTGCTCCAGGTTTGTTTAAGGGGCAGCAGCCACTGACTTACACACTCACACACATAAGATACACACACCCACTGGGTAAACACCTCAGAGTAATTATGACTGACAGTGTAAAGTGTGCCACTCTGACAGCAATAACCTCTCTTTCATGTCTGTGTATCTATTTAAAATGGTAAATTGTAAAGTAAATTGTTTTCTTTAAAGGGTGTAATTGCTGTGACAAGATCGTTACTCATTATCAGAATAGTAGACAAGATTATCGTAATGGCAGCCCTCCATTACGAGGCATGAGGGTTGATGTTTAAATGAATCATCAATCAAGTCAAAGTCTTTCTAGGTCAGGTTAATTTATTTACTGTACATATAGCTTTTCACAGGCAAATCCCTCTCTGTAGAATGACTTAACAGAAAGATGAGAAAAACAGAAGGAAATTATGTAACTAATCAACAGTTACTCAGAAAACAACAGTGCATCATATATAACTGATCTGGCCAAGTTACCTGCCACCACCAACTTTACATAAGAAAAAAGAAAACATTTGCAGGAGGAAATGGCAGGAACTAAGTCCAAGAAAGATCTTCAATGCAGACAGCTGAGTGTTCAACAGCTGATTGATAGAACAGTAAAATGTACCATAACATGGACAAAGTATATGAGACAGAATGGACAGATTGGCCTCCCTATTCTTTCTCTTTCTTTTCTTAACAAAATATTCATTTAAAAAAAATAATTTTTCTAGTTACATTTTGTTTTGTGATTGTTCTGGTATCTATGGATTTTTTTGTAGGATTGATTGTTTCTATATATATCTGCATTTAATGATTTGTCTATGCACTAGTTTGGGAATAAAAACAGTATTATAACAAAATACAGGAGACATTTAGACCTGTAATAGCAGGAATGCACAGGTGTTACTAATAAAATTAATGATGGCTCAGTTTCAATGAAGTGTCCCAGCCAACTTATATCAGGACTCTGGAGTTGGCACACTTGGAAAATGGAAAGGAGCCATTATTATTGTTATTAATTATATCTGTGCTTTTCCTGCTATGACATGTTAAAACGTCTATGGGACTCACAGAACTAATAGCAGCAGAAACAGAAAACCAAACTGCACTACTACAGGCTCGACAGCTTCACCCAACACAGGAACAATAACAACCCACACACTAGAACATCAAGTTTACTGCATTCATATGATGTCTGAAGGAAGCATAAAGACCACAGTGTACCTCCTGTACACTGCAAGATCTAATTTTTAACTCTAACCACATTTACAACGTAAAGATCAGTAGTGAAGACCCTCCTACACAGAGCAGAACATCTTATCAGTGAGGACGAAGATTGAGAGAGGGAGGCGCAGGAGATCAGGTGGCACTCTGGTTACAAGGAGTGGATGATGAGATTCAGTCTATGAAGATGTATAGAAACACCAAAGTAATTACTGAGGTAAAAACTGATGCGCACACCCCTAATGTTGCTATTGTCCTTGGACATGCAGGAAAACTGTGTGTCCACAACAGGGCAAGCATGTGTCTGGGTCTGCTTGTGCTTGTTGCCCAGCCATATCTGTTTTTAGAGATGAAAATGAAAATGAAACTTAGGCTGTAATAAAGTGTGGTTTATTTCAACATCGCATGCAACAGCTGTGGCAAACACTACATTGGTGAAATGGCAAGGACCCTGGGCAAGAGACTGAATGAACACCTGAAACAGAGAACATCAGCTGTCTGTGAACGTCAGACCAAAACCAGTCACATCACCGATGGGGAACAGTTCAAAGTCATCGACCAGGAGTCAATGAGCGAGAAGGAATAAGGCAACCGCATCAGACACCAAAGTCCATCCTAGATCAGACACAGGGGTACACAGGTAAAGACTAAACTTCCATCCCCAAATTCTGACATTTTTGAAAGAGGTGCAGATTTTTGAATGTCTAGTGACAAGATGCCATTATTATTTTCATTCATAGAAGAGAAGATAAGAGAAGGCCAATATAACAGACTTAAAGCTACTGAGATGTGTCTCAGAGTATATCTGTCCTGACATTGCTTGCCTCTGCATGTTACTTTTACTTTATCTTCACTGAAGTGCACATGCACACACACACACACACACACACACACACACAAACACACACGCTCTTACACAAACAGAGAGGGAAAGAAAGGGGCAAATGACCAGACTAAATAGTTTACTCCTCTCAGACTGCTGAGATTTGGAGCAGACAGGCTCTGTCACAGTCTCCCACACAGACAGACAGAGAAATTAAAAGCAAAAATAGCAGAGCAGACAAAATTCACCTTTAAAAGATTTGTGACATCCAGTTTCTACTGCTTGATCTCTGTATTTGTATCACAGTATTTCTACACACGTGCCATTTCGACCCATAACTTTCCTACTCATGTAAAGCCTGTCAGTCAGTCTCTCATGACATTCACTACCAGAGACACAGTGGGCAAGCTCTAGCTGGCTGAGCAGCAGTAGAGGAAAGAGAGGAGCACACAAACACACCATTCTAACAGCATAAACTATGACAGGCCACACATACTGTATACATGCATGCAGAGATAGTGGGAGAGACAGCGACAGAGACAGTTCATTGACACTCCCTGTTTGAACAGGTGTCTGTTTGACAAGCACGGGTGTGAGTGTGTCTGATTCTGTGTGTGTATATGTGGAGGCCGAGGTGGGGGAGATGTCACTCCTCACCACAATCTGTAAAAGTGTTAAAGCTGCTTTCTCTGAAACTGATTCTAACTGAAGGTTTTTGGTGTTTGTGCAGTCTGTTTCATATTTCTCCCATGACACATGTCACATGATTTTCCGCCATTATTCCAACCCATAGGAAGATTAAAGGGCAGGCAAACCTTTTTATGATTTAAAAACAAATTTTTCCATGCAAAAATATTTATCAATTAATTGGTTCACAACCTCTCCCTGGTGCAGTTGCCCAACCCTGTCACAGGCAGTTGATTTATATTTACAGACATCATTGCAGGAGTCCTCTTAATGTAATGTCATTTTGTACACTTTCAAACTGATTGACTCACAACAACAGGTCTAATGATACAATTGTTTTTTCTTCCATATTCTAAATTAAAATATGGTGTTGTGGACTCACTACAGTGACTGGTGATGGAGGGAAATTCAGAAAATGTATGTAACTTATACAAAATTCTGCAGGTATCGTTATTATATTCCTGTCTACACACATACTATGACATCTGTCAACCTTTCTTTCAGCGTGAACCATGAATTTATGAAAATGGGTTATCATGACAGTTGAGTGTCCTTACAGTTTTTGTAAGTAAAATATATTTAACTCAAACTCTCTTTATTCTAACACAATTATTGCCTCTACCGCTTCTCTAATCTCACAGATGTTTCACACTGGACCCTCTGTAGAACCTGCAACGAGCTTCGCTGTTTCAAGAGAATGAATGAATCATGGGAATTTCAATGTCTCAAAGTTTCTATTTCCACTGGAGAATGAGATTCTCCTGCAATTATTTGTTTCATTTTAAGCTATAGTTTCATTTTTTAAGTTTTTCGACATGCAATCTACCTTTCAGTTCCACACCAACTACCCGTTTTGCTTTCGAGGGGTTATCAAAGTTTACTTTATCATGCACGATTTGCTGAATTCCAAAGCTTCACTCTCATAGCTGTTTGCACGGAGGCTACGTGTCCACAAGTTCAAATTGTGTTTTCAGTTGAGGGTCAAAGTTGAAATCTGCACCTGTGTTCAAGACTAAACAACTGTACCTGCTACAAACTAAAAATAAATACCTGAAAACACAGATAAACTCGGCATGTGTTTCTGGCAGTATAGAGGGCACTGCCTCGTTTTCATTCATCCCAGTCTTTGGTTTTCTATTCACCAGGGAAACAAAGACTTCAAATCTTTTATACACACCTAGATTAAAATGGCAATATGGCAATTACCAGTGAATAGGCAAGAACGTTCTATTAAGTCATCTTCACACAGCTAGCAAAGCAATCAGAAACATTTAAAGAAATCAAAAGAGGGTTCCCATCATTTAAGAGCAGCGACTAGAGCCCCGCTGCTCAGTCTTTATTCAACGAGTGCAATTCAGTGTCGGAAACAATCAGACATCAATCAATAAGAATGACAGCTTCCATGTATGTGTACTCAGTGGGGGTACGGATACATAACTTGTGGGATACTGAACTCCTTGAAAGTTAAATTCTTCTTTTGGGCACAGTACATTGTACACAACATTTGCTTTTGAGCACAGATAATGAAACTCAGTAGTTCACAAGCTGAAAACAGGCTGATAGCTACAGTTAATGCACAGAAATGGCCATCTTAATTCTGCCCTGGTCTGCTCCGCCAAACACGTACAGAAGGCATTAATGGTGAGTATTTGGATGAACCAAGGGTGGACTAAACACATAAATGGGGAAAAACAAAGGGAAAGTTTAAAGTAATATATTTGCTGGAAATGAAATACCATTTAAGGAATCAAAATTATTAAAAATAAATTAAATAAACATTTCAGATACCTCAGAGCCACTATAAATTTGTATTTTTCTGTCCAATTACATAAACATTTGAAAAAGGGGGAAAAATATTAGATTTATCATTTTCATTCCTTTAACTGCCAATAGCAAAACAAAAAGGGGAACCCCAAATCTGATCTATGGTCTCTTTTGTTAATGTGTGAAATCATCGAATACTGTTGGACAACATTTGAAATTACAGTTCAATTGATCAACATATAAAAGATCATCTTAACTTTTGCGCATTGCCATGTTAGCATGTTAGCATTTCTATAAAGGGTATCTGGGTACTGATCCAAGCCAGGAACTTAATGTGATAGATTAACAAGAAAATGTTCTCCGCAAGGGTCAATGTACGTTTGATTCTAAATGGCCGAAACACTTTTAAATTGGATCAAATCAATAAGATATTTTGATTAAGGACTGAATGCCTGCGTGTAGCCCAAACCAGACACCAAAATGAACTTGTCATGTCTAGAATTACTGTGAAAATAGTCTGTTATGTGATAAAAAAGGTTCATCCATAAATCCAATAAGGAGTCTGGATCAGGAGTCAGTCATAATTTGGAATGGCAAACTCAAGGTTTGGATGGATGAAAATAAAAATCTGGTCCTAGGACAGCAACATTTATGAAACTAGAAGAGAGTTAACAAAGTAACACTACTGCCCTCTGCTGACTACCTTTCCAACTCAACTTGTGCGTTCTTCACATTTATCCTCAGTTTGGACAAATGTAGTGGTCACTAGAATGGCTGAAAAAAATCTCCAGATTAACTAGTTCTATAATACTGTGTAAACGTTTTCTTCTAGAAGACAGAAACAATATAACTCAAACCATACCTAGTCTTGAAACAGTGTAGCAGAAATACTAATCAAACTGGCTTTGAAGAGGTCTTTCTTGTCTGCTATGTCTGAAAGGGATGGGACAACTGAGGTGGGTTTTAGTCAGATTCTATGTGCGTATCGACTTCATCTTCTCCTCATAGGGAGGGCAGAGCAATATTAGATGAGATTAAACCAAGGAGATATCTACATCTAAGCCTCCATGTGCTGCGCTCTCCTCTTGTTGTGCTGATGCTTGGTGAGTCCATACTTGAAGAACTCATAGACCGACCAGCTGATTGCTGTGGAGGGCATCTGGTAAATGACCCTCGCCTGGACTCCCTTGAAGAAGCCCTGCAGGCCGCCCAGCCTGTAAACTGTCCGGAAGGCATGGGCCAGGCCTGAGATGTGTCTGTGGGCTCCTTGGCCTTGGCCCTTGCTGGGGCCTTGGCTGGAGGACAGGGAGCCGAGGGTTAGAGACTCCTGGGTGTTGAGCAGGGTCTTGCAGACGTCCAGAGGTGTGGTGGCTGCAGCTGCGATGGCTCCAGCCAAAGCTCCAGACAACATGTGGGATGAGGGATTGTACTGTCTGTGGGGGTTGAGCAGCTCCTGAAGGTACTCGTAGGTCATGAAGTGGAGCGCCTGGAAGGGCACATTCATGGTGAGCTGGGTGGTGTAGCTGCGGTAGAACGCAGCAGGGCCCTCTTTCTGCCACACGGCACGTACACAGTCCAACACGCCACGGTAGGGCGAATTATACATCTGCATGCGCTGCTTCACAACTAGGGACACATGGGTAGATGTGTTGATGGAGGAGAAGGCCAAATGCGTCCAGGGTTGGCAGTACGAAGGGGACGAAAATGGAAAAAGAAAAGAAGAAATTAGTGAGCTATTATCTGCAGTAAAGCTGTCCTTTAAGCACATGTAGTTTCAATAAACACAGAAAGATGTGGTATGTCAATTTAATAGCTCAGACAGCTGTAACCAATCTAACAGCTGCACACGAGGACTCTGACCAGTGTCCTACTGATATGTTTGGGCAGGTGGACTAGAGGCAGCTGTGAAAGTCAATATGTGAGACTGCAGGATTAAGGCCAACATGTGAAGATGGTTAGCCAAGGCGTGGCACCTGTAAGTTTATTCACTGAAATTTCTGTGTGGCAAACTTTTGTTTAGAGAGAGAAGATGTCTTTATTCCCATCCTAATTCTGTGGTCAAAGGCAAATGGCATTGTACTGTAAAATGTTGCCCTTACCTTCAGCTGGGTTCATGGCTGCATCATGAAGCAGTGTGGCCACACACCCAGCTGTTGCTGAAACAAACACACCTCAGAAATTACTACAAATTGAGATAATGAGCAAGAATAAACAAGGAAAATAAAAGAGACTGCAGTTAAGAGGCATAAAATGAGAAAGAAACAGCATTTTCACTTGCAACAATAAGAGCACAGCTTTCACTGCATTATTCCTAAAAGCTGTAGATGTCATGCTCAAAATAATATATCATCATAGCAGAATTGGTGCATATTCAGCAAATTGCACAGGTAAAACTAGAGATATCACGCCTGACCGAATTCAGAAGGCCAAACCTGAGCAAACAGAGACACCTAGTGGACAAGGCAATTCATTGCTCGTTTGAGAGCTTTAAACCAAACTCCTAAAGCTTGAAAAGATAGGACCAACAGAAGAGAGAGCAGATGAGATGGGAGAAAGAGGACTTACCCAGCCTCCCACTAAACTGGAAAACAAGGAAGAGAGAGAGTAGGGAGAACAAGGAATAAGGAAATGGTTGACATTCAGAGTAGCGTTTTCAAATTGAATCTCTATTTTGTAGCGGAGGTGACTTTGCTGAACTTGACAAATTGTTTTACTTTTCAAAAAGCCAGCGACAGTTTGTCAGCTGACCTTTGCACTTCCTTAAAGTGTACAACTGTAGATATGAAAAGGCTCTATCCAATTTGAAGGCCTGCCAGGGGTTTTTAGGACTGGACCCAGATTACGCTGAGTCAGTAACTTCATAAATAACACTGGTGTTGCTTCGTATTAGGGTTGGAGTTGAACAAGTCCTACGTATCAACCAATCTCATGGTCATCTCAAAGTTAAGATACACGACCTATACATCTATGATATATGTCAGTGTTAATGTGTGTATATGTATGTTTTATGGTACCATTAGCCAAATGACTGTTAGCCCCTGGGTGAATGACATCACTTAGAGTCTTTTTGAGTTTCTCATAGCAGGCAAAATAGAGGGCATGGGCAGGTCCCGCCCCAACTGCTGTTGCATTCAGCCCTCTCATTGGCCGCCACACTCCCTCTGTGGATACAATTCGGCGAAGAGCATCCATCACGTTCCTGTAGCGGGCTGCGGGGTCGGGCTGGAGGCTCTGCATTCGTGTCTGGAAAAGGGAAAAGGTAGAATGTAGCAAAGTTCTGACTCAACAGTGTGCTCCCTTCCCACCCACCAGGGCTAGGTATTAAGTTTAGTAATATGTCCAATGAATTCGACCTGAATTTGATATAAAAATAGAATGTAATCCATACTTTAAGTTTTACCTTAATCCGCCTACTACTTAGTACTACTTAGTCTGCCTACTACAGCAAAGAATAGCACAGCAATGAAACTAGTTCTGAATAGAGTGCAGTGTGAATAAGGGGTCAAATAAGGGAAATGAGGTGTTCGACATTGTGTGTGGTGGTGTACATGCATAATTGAATAGAAGGAAGTATGGCGTTGCAAGCTCCAAGGTCACAAAGGGACATAAGCTGACTTCCTGTAAGCCTCTTTTCCCACTGACCGTGAAGCAGACGTTTCTCTCTTCCTCTTAACACACACACATGCACACTGTGATAAATGGGAGATTATATAAACATTATCTAAAGGAACGAGTGCAAGGGATCAGTGTTTCAGTCTCCTGCTATTTCTTATTTAGAGAGGGTTGCCTGGGGACGGACTGGGTATGTGTGTCTGTCTCTGAGGAAATAGCAGCGACATAATGCCTGAATACCAAACTTCCAGCTGAATGAACAAATTTACACCCCACTGTGTATGTGCATGTAGTTCTCTAGCAAAGCATAAACATGGCCCCATGTCACTCTATACTACAGCAGTGGAATGCAGGACCCAAAGAGAGCTAGCTAACAGTGGTATATGCATCAAGTTAATTCACACCTGGCACACAAACCTATTGCACATCTCTTTGCATGATAGTGAGAAGAGACTGTCATCTGAATACTGGCTTCCTCGTTCATTCATTCATTGAGGCCCCATACAAAAGCATGCACGGGTGTCTTGCATGTAATAACTATGGGTCCTGCGTGTTTATCTATAGTATGTTTGCACATCTAGAAAGCAATGACCTTTGTACTTAATGTAAATACTACATCGACCACTCTTTGAAGAAGACACTGAAGACTTTTTGGTTTCTTTCAATGACAAATTCAATTCAATTGAAATTCCATTCATGTTCACTTTACAGTATACACTCTAGCAGACCTACAAATGCAACACGCTTTTTTAAATCCACAACCAATTACTGGGATTTAGGATACATCGAGAGCGAATGACAGTATATTCTAAAACTATAATTACACAACAATCTCTTAAGTGGGGAGCTTATCGTATAGGAGGAAAAGTCTTTATTTGGTATGGGGGAAACCTCTAAATGAAAAAAGGAATGTGTTAGATGCATCACAAATATTTTTTAGTTTCCTGCAAATATCTATTTCTCTGCATAAATGTGTGGCTATTTCTGTGCAGTAGACTTAATTTTGCTGAGTCACAATGCCCCAAATCTCCTGCAGCATGCTTGGAAAGATGCTGAGATCCAATAGTGATGTGGCAGACACTCTGCACATGAGAAGGCTCTGTAAACATTGCTCTTGTCCAGGTTTGGGGCTGGACAGGCTGCAACAGAGTTAGACTCCAGGTGGAAGAGACATGGATGAAGCAAGGGCCTATGAACAGCTTTTCAGTCTGACATGGACAGCTGACAATACTAAGCTCATTGCCACTTGCCCCATCTCGCTAACCCTGTGCCTGTGTTACATAATGATCTGCATGACCACAACTAGCTGACCTCTCGGGGCAATATCTCATGCCGCATTAGCTATGTTTAAGTTAAAAACAAAATAAAACTAACTCATAATAACAGAGAAGACCATATGATCAGAACTGAAGTTGCATGACTCACATGCGATCAAAAGATCTTTGCAAACAATTAGTTACGGGGTATGACGCAGTAGTTAGGCCTGCTGCCACACTGTTAAACTACCAAACTGTGTGTTGGGAAAGTAGCAAGATGCTGCACTGTGGACTGAACAAGCCAAAATGTCTGTAAACTGCAGTGTATTTCATTTCTGTGTGCCTTGTAATAATAATGGCAGACATGGCGTAAGTGACTAGAAACAACAACACTCAACCAAGCCCTTGTTTTTGGAAACAGAGTATAGCTTTGGTCTCCCATAACTGTTGTTGCAGTTGGAATTAATAACTGGTTCCACTTGTTAGCTAACGCTGCTTGAATTACTTAACTAAGGTGTTCGTTTCCGATTTACTCACACATAAAATGTACACATTAGTTCTGCAACATTATCCGTTGAGGCTTTGACAGCAGATTGATTTGATAATGTTGAGTAGTTTTACACAAAGTGACCAAATGGACTCCTGTGTTTGACCCTGCTAAAGGTTGTCCTAACAACTAGCTAGCAGCTAACATTAGTCGTAGTTTCGTTAGTCTTATAATAGCATGCTAACAAGTTAGCTAGTAGGGATGTGAAACGCCAAGGACTAATATTAGGTTAACTGAGCCGACTGACCTTGTCCTCACAGCCGTCAGCTCTGCAGCATGTTTAGGTTAGCGTGCAAGCTAATAAGCTATGCTAACGAACATGTTGGCTACAGAACACAACGGCTGTCAACGCACCGAGCATTAATAAAAAGTTGCGGGTCAGCTGATTAGCCACTAAGCTATGCTACCTTGACACAGTCGATGGGGAACATGAGACAGTGCTCCATGATCCCGGCCACGGCTCCAGCCAACATGTGGGTGCTAGTGGAGGCTCCCTGTGGCAAACCCTCATAGTCTGGTTCAGAGTCCTCTGTTTGTGCATCTTGTGCACTGCGGATGCAATCAACAGTCTGTAGCTCTGTTTCCCCTCCGATCCGGGGTGTCAGGCTCCCTACGATACTTTCCGAAATTCCCCAGAATCTGCCCCCCAGCCATCGAACTTCTGCCCCGGCAGAAGCACCAGCAACCCCGGGATCATTGCCTGTAGTCTCCGCTGTCATCCGACGCCTCCTCACAAATCCATCTGCTTCCATGAGAAACCAGGTAATGTGTTAAGTCTTTAGGCACGCAGGAACGGCGTCTTGTGGGTGATTTCAGTCCTAAAGTTTTACATTCCCTCGGGGTGGTTTGTTTCACTTGTCCGCTACAGTCTTCCCTCCACGCCGCTATACTTCCCGGCCAGAGCCAAGCAAGGGAGGCCGTGGCGGACAAATACTCACCGAGCCCCACCACAGGCCGCAATGAGGAAGTAATCTCTGATTGGTTACTATAGCCAAGTCCTACTTACGCTATTGGGTGATAGACATGCCACTCATGATTGCATTTTGGTGAAGACTTCCAGCTCTGTCATATGGCACTTGACATGGGGTATCGCTACCTTTTATTCAGTCTTTGATCGCTACACTTCAAGTGCATCCGCGAAAGCTATCAATAGACACGTAGGCCACTGTAGGCCACTCTAAAAGACATGTCTTAAACTGAAAATGAGATGAAAACCAAGAGCATAGGATTCTTGTATACATACAGTATGTGTTCAGTTTAATTTGTTTACACTTGAGTTGTCACTTAGTGCTGCTTATCTAGTCCCATTTGCAGTGTTGTGAACTACAGCTTTTACCAATTGTTGCATATCTCTGAAACTTACATTTTTAGTTTACATAATGGAGCCTAAGAAATTAATTCATCAACTGATTAACGTGTAGTTGGTCAGCTATGGGCAAAATCAAGCTGTGTAAACAGCTGAATAACAACAGCTGTGTTGCTAGTTTATGTAGGCTAGATTTCCAGCCCTCTGACTTTCTTACTACACTATCAGTGTTCACAATACATTAGACCTACTGACATTTCTTCACATCACACACTGAAAAGTATGGACAAGTGTTTCGGCTCTTTCTTGTGCTGCAGGCGTTCAAATACATGAATTCGTTCATTCAGTCATTCATTAATCCGTTCATTTCTTCCTTCATGCTCCATAGAGCCTACCCAGGTATTACACATGGACACATTATTTACACAAGCACACTACACCTCAAATCTTTTGTCTTTTTTGTCAGTCAATTTTTTATTCAGGAAACATGACACAGTCAATTCTTCAAAATCTGTACAGTGTCTTTCTCTGTTGAATTTTGTTCCCCTTGACTAACAATGTACTTACTCATCATGGGTAAAAAGTAAACGTACATATGTACATATGACGTATGTCCTCAGTGTGGCAAGTTACAATGAGGAAAGAATCTCTTAAGACACTTACAAATGTTTTTTTCTGCACTGTAACACCTTTTATGATCTGCTATGAGACAGTAGCTTAAATTTCATAATTATGAATGCTGAGAGTTGTCAGATAAATGTCTCCACCTGCCTGGAGGACAAGGAGCACATTTTTCCCCCAGAAAATGAGGTAATTGTGTTTTGGTGCAGCACTGTTATAACATAATTTAATTTTCTCCTTTATTGCCTGGGAGAGCCTTCAAGGGCCGTAGTGTTGAATTTCTGCCGACAAAGGGGAATGAAGTGTTAATTTCTGCTTACAAGAACAAAATCTCCTGCTTCTGATCTAGTTATGGTTGATTGGCTGTTGTCCGCAGACGTTCCTTAAAGGAAAACCAAGCAGACAGCATATCAGGATAATTTCTCTTCCCTGAAACTAATGCTACTCTAATACACCAAGGGAGAGGCATGTTCGGTCTAGCGGGAAACTCTAGATCACCATAACACCTCATTTCATTCCCTCTGCCAAGAGAGTGCACAATCTATATAAGCCTCAGGAATTATTTTACACTGTCTAAGCAAAACATAGTCAAAAATCCACATTATATAGACAAGATGAGAAGATAACTTGGTTATGTTCTGCTGTGTTTGGTTGTTTTTGTACCAATTAACACTCTTCTTTCTTTAGATCCCAACAGGCAATATCCTTTTCTGGCTCAGTCAACTCCCTGGACAGCTGCTTAGGCCCACAGATGATCTATGGCCTCTTATCTTATTAATGCATGGTAAGTGAGCCACTAGGCCAATATGACCTCTTCAACAGCAGCACTAAGAAACCATTCTGTGTTAAGGGCTCATCTTAAAACTCTAAGGTAGGCCCTTACTGTGAGACGACTTGAGCCCAACCCCAAACCAGCTAAGAGAGGATGTCTTGAACTGCACTTTCTGATTATTATATTTTTTTTCATGTCTTTTGTGTGTATATTATGTGTGAAAATACCTTTACAAACAAGTCACATGTGCTCTGTGGAAAAAATGTTGTTTTTCACATGCAAACATTTGTATCACATTGTATTCTGACATCTTGGCATTTTTTTATATTTACATATTTGTACATTCCGGTCTGGAAAGAGTCTGGATAAGAAAGTCTGGAAATTAATACAGTCATCAAGGTATTTATTCATAAACTGGTTGGCCATCTCTTAAGCTGTTGCCAATATCAAAACATTTTACATTACACACACAAAATGCAAATATAATGTGAAATGAATACATTCGTTTTGACTGACCTCACTGTTAATGATGCAACTTAAAAGTTGTTGTATGAGCTGTTTGTGGAAAACCCTGACGCAGAGCTCTGCAGCTGGATTAAATTGAACAACTGTGCCACCAAGTGGACAGCTGGATAATGACAGATTGATTAGATGGATGGATGGATAGATAGATTCAGCAGGAATAAAATGACAGTGGGCTGAGCAACATGCTTCACTGAAAGGAACTGCTCAATATAATTATCTTATGTCTGATTGTTTCTCTTTGTTTCTCATTGTTACTTTTACCTGCATTTCTTGCCATAAAATACATGAGTTTGTAACAAGTTTTTAATTTCCCAAGAAAATAGTTTGAACTTAATTTGTTAATTGATGTGTAACAGTGCTCTTTTTTATTATATCAATGTTTTTCTGTTTTTTTTTTTTGTAAGTACAGAACAACAAGCAGAACAACAACAGCATAATGGTAACAAACTAATCCAGCAAATGTGACAGTGTAAAACTTGGGCTGTTTCTGAAAAGGTAAGAAAATAGAAACTGGCCCTAGGTTTATTTATTTAGTGGGTCGCAGTCCTTGAGCTAACACGAAACCCGGATCTACTTTACGCAGCTCTAGGGAGAAAAGGGGAGGGACTGGTGTAGGATCCTGTCTCAGACTCTTGCCATGGCTGCAGCGGTGTGGACTGGCCGCGGACGGAGGGCTGTGACTGCTGTGGGGACAGTGACTAGATCCAGATCCAGTCACGCCGCTTTGAAATCCCAGTATGACGCGCTGGTCATCGGAGGAGGTGAGACATGTGGACTGTTGGAAAAAAAAAACGTGCGGAAAACACAGGAGCTGTGCAACATGGAAACAACCCGCGCAGCACGCTGCAACATGAATGCAAAGTTTTTGCTAAGTTTGCAAAAGTAATTAGAAAGAATGTTATTCTCACTTCCCAAAAATTCTTTACCCCTCTGAGAGATTCGGCTCGGTCTATTGCTTAACTGTTTTGCAAGATTCATCTGAATTGTTCAGCTTTGAACTCATTTAACTTTACTGGTAAAAGTACTGGAGAGCAGCTTGCACAATGTTTCCAACAAACATTTTATTGAAACTTAAATTTAAACAGCCGTCACATTTAAGCAGAATTTTTAGTAATTTTTATGGGGAATTGGCATTTTTAGGAAAACTGTCATATATTGACATAACTGACATATGTTATATTTCATTGCAGGACACAATGGACTGGTGGCAGTGAGTTCATGCATTTGTTTCCCAACACCTTGTAATACAAGATAGGGTTCAGCAACAGGGTAAAGGTGATGTGTGTTTGGTGTGTGTGTTTGTAGGCTGCCTATCTTCAGAAGGGAGGACTGAAGACAGCTGTGCTGGAGCGCAGACATCTGCTGGGAGGAGCAGCTGTTTCAGAGGAAATCTTTCCTGGTTGGTTGGCTTCTGGCTGGGATACAAGCCTGGCTTAACCTAAGTCAAGTCATAAAGGGTCGGTTCACCCAAATTTAACTACGAAAAAGCACACTAACAAAAAACACATTTTCTTACTCACCCCTATTATCTCAATGTACAGATACTGTATACTAGAATTACTTTCTAACTAACAAATACTCCATTTGAAAGCTGTTGACAGCGTGTTCTGTGGATTAGCAACAGCAACACAGGAAAAACCCCCAAACTATCTGCATGGCTTGATACCACTAGTGGTACGTGAAGAAAAATGGTTTTCTGTAATTTGGGTAAACCAACCCTTTAGCGGTGGAGGAGGTTTAATTTTTGTAGACTGCAAACAAATGTGTTATAAGGGTGTGTGTTGTATGAAGTCCTACGTCCTAAATATACTTTATTTTGTCCTTGTTAGAGTAACAGTACTCTCGTGTGCAGGTTTCGTCTTCTCCAGGTGTTCCTATTTGCTCAGTTTATTAAGACCCCACATATATGCAGACTTGGAGCTCAAGGTAAACGTGGCAAAGTTGTAAAATATATTAATTAATCTCATTTTGAGAAGTGATTGCTCTTATTTACTACTCTTCATATTTTTGTGCATATATCTTCAGAAACATGGGCTGAAGGTGTATATGAGGGATCCCCATGCTTTCACCCCCATGTTGGAGGAGGGGGTGAGAGGTGCACCACCAAAGTCTCTCACCCTGGGCTCAGATTTGGCCATGAACCAGATGGAGATCGGCAAGTTCTCACAGAAGGATGCTAAGGTGATTTAAGCATTGTGATAGCCATGGTAAATGCTTGACTGTATTGTGCACGACACTCTCCACCAGTATAAAGATATTCCGTCCTTTTTCTCACTCATTCCCACATCCCTACGCTAACCCTCACCCATTCTTTGACATGGACCCAGGCTTTTCCAGATTTTGTTGCACACCTTGAGAAGCTTGCAGGAGCTATCCACCCTCTTCTAGATTCCCCTCCTGTAGACATCCCAGGTGTTACCACTGGATCACTGAGGAAGAGGCTCGCTGCAGCTAAAACCCTGATGCCTATTGTCAGATGTGGTGCGTTGGTGGATGCTTGGGAAATAGTTCTGCATTTTTGATGTCAGAATAACACATTATTCACCATGTACTCATTTTGTTTTCTGCAGCAACTGAGTCACGATGAGTTATGTTTTTAAATTTAAAGGTCTGAAACTGGGCACAAACATTCCAGACTTTTATGAGATTATAACTGCACCAATAATGAAGGTTTGTTATAGCTTTCACAAAGTTTGCCATTATTTGCTGTTTTCTATTGACTGCATCTTAACCAACTCGTGTTTTGCATTGTAGATCCTCAATCGGTGGTTTGAGTCAGAGCCACTGAGAGCAACGCTGGCTACTGATGCTGTGATAGGAGCCATGACCAGTCCAAGTAATCCGGGTAGTGGGTGAGACATATTTTAGGGCACACAAACACTTGTAACTACAGGTTTAAGTGCATTGAATTGACACTGACCTCTCAGAAACACTGATTTTATGGTCTTGCTTTGAAGGTATGTGCTCTTGCACCATGTGATGGGAGAGTTGGAGAAGGAGAAGGGATCGTGGGGTTATGTGGAGGGAGGCATGGGATGTGTGTCTCAGGCTATTGCTAGCTCTGCTCGATCCTATGGTGTAGACATTTTCACTGAGAAGGTAATGTGGTTTTGATTAATTATATTGATTTGATGCTTATTTTGTGGGTTGATGGAAATTATATTCCGGCATCTGTATTTTGGTCTTCTATGCATACAGTGTGTATCCTTGTGCAGGATGTAGGACAGGTCCTGGTTGGATCAGATGGTGCTGCGAAGGGAGTGGTGCTAAAGGATGGCACAGAGATCCACAGTAAAGTTGTTTTATCTAATGCCACCCCATATGTTACCTTCAAGAACCTCACGCCACAGGTAATAAAGAAAAGTAATCACCACATGTAACCATGGCACCAGACAATATGATTTATTCTGGCTTCCTGTTTTCATTGTAGGCTGCCCTTCCTCCAGAGTTCATCAAAGCCGTAGATCAGATAGACTACACCTCGCCAGTTACCAAGATCAATGGTAAATCTGTTGTGTTTCTGTCATGCTAATCGCAAAACCTGATCATATGATGATCTTAGCTGGTACCTGTTGTGTTTTAACTGCTAAAAATAAGGGAGGATATCATCAATTGTATCCAAAGGTAAAAAAGGCTGATAAAACATTAACCACTCCTGAGGTCGTGGCAGTGGAGACTTCTGAGGAGCATGATTATGTTTATCATCACAGTAAGCCTCAAAAAGAAGTAGAATTGAAAAGAAGATGCCACTTGGGCTCCAAGCTGTGGGGGTTATTGTCTTATCTCTGTGCAAGCGTTGTTTCTTCAGCCATATGTTTAAGATTTTTAGGCGAAACCCTGCAACTCTTTAGTCATAGTTACTATTGGTCTGTTTTGTGTTGAACCACTTCTACAAGAAGTGGGAAGGTGTAAGACAATGGAGGCTTGGCAATAAGGCACAAACAGATGTCGTGTATCAGGAGGCATCAGCTCTTAGTCCTCCACTATTGAGTACTGTATATTATTACAGTGTAAGAATAGGTCACTGCCTAAGCTCTTGGTACTCTAAACACAAGTTTAAAAGTTTGGGGTATTAGAAAACTGTGTAAAGCACACACAACTAACCAGATGTTTAGAGTTCTTCAGCTTCCTGTGTGGTGCCATTTGTAGCTTCTGCTTGTTAATTACAGTAGAGCCTGAGCTGTAGGGCTTTATTACTCTTTACGAAGTCTTTACTCCTAACTGATCCTTTACAGTGCATTGCTTCTTAGACTTAATGATAATCTGTTCTGTTTTGTTGAATTTATTTTAACAGTCTTAGCTTTTTTAAGGTGAAGGAATTGAGCAGTGTTTGGCACAACATATTGCATGCACTGAGAGTTGCCCTAATAGTAATTCAAATATTTAGTCAACTGAAACTTAAGCACACACTTTGTTGTACCAAAAGTAGAAATATACATAAAAAACGACACATGATCTTAGAGCAAATACTGATTCCACATTATTTTCTAAGTTGTGACCTGTTTTTACAGTGGCAGTGGACAAGCTACCAAACTTCCTAGCATCTCCCACACCAGATGATAAACCTGGACCCCACCATCAGTGCTCCATTCACCTCAACTGTGAAAGCGTGGAGGTACTGGAGACTGCATACAAAGAGGCTATGAACGGGCGTCCCTCAGCAAGGTACATAATTATATATTCACACTCCTACATAAGTGAACACAACACTTTCTCTTAATTCAACAATTTACATTTAGCAACCAAATCATCCCTGTGGTTAGCGGAGCATACATGCAAGAGATACTACTGGTGATAAACATTTGGACAAACAAGTTTCAATTAATGTCCCAGCACAGATTCTCTTCTAAGTCGTACATAAGAGCTAGTCATACATTTCTTACTGTAAGTGTTAGGTGCTTGTTATTGTAGATTAGTGATTAACCTTGCAGCTGCAAAAAGTAGTACTCATCACCACTGGTGGAGGAAGTATTCAGATCTTTTCCTTCAGTAAAATTACTAATACTACGCTGTAAAATACTCTGTTACAAGTAAAAGTCCTGCATTGAAAATGTTACTCAAGTAAAAGTATGTGAGTACATTTGGGAAAATGTACTTAAAGTATTAAAAGTAAGCAGAAAAATTATTATTACTGATGCATTAATGTAAATGCAGGATTTTACTGTTGTAGCTCATTTTTAACTATTTTGTGTAGGACTATAACTAATTATTATTTTCTTTGTGGATTAATCTGCTGATTATTTTCTCCATTAACAGTTTATGAAAAATCAGAAAATAGTGAGAAATGCCTACCCAGAGCCCAAAGTGACAACTTCACAATGCTTGTTTTGTCCAATCAACAGTACAGTAATAAATCAAAATTATTAAAAAGAAAAGCAGCATATACTATATTTGTGAAGCTGGAACCATGAAATGTTTTTACATGAAAAATGACTCAAACATTATCAGAAGAGTTGTCTTAATTGATTAATCGACTAATCTTTTCAGCTGTACTTGAATATACTGTTGGGTAGTTTAATTTATAGCAAAGCATCATTTCATAAGCTCTTGATATGTTTTGTGTGCAAAAATATAATTTTTTTAAAGAAACTAAAGCTGTCAGATAAATGTAGTGAAGTAAAAAGTATTTCCCCCTGAGATGTAGTGGAGTAGAAGTAGAAAGAGGCATGAAAAGAAAATACTCAATTACAAGCACCTGAAATTTGTACTTAAGTACAGTACTTGAGTAAATGTACTTAGTTACATTCCAGCTGCTTATCACTGTAAGTAAAACAAAACATATCACAAGTGTATACTGCACCTTAGAATGTCTTTCCTTATAATGTATATGTCTTAAAACTATAATATTATGTTCCTTATAGTGGATAATTTCTCCACACATTTATGTCAACATAACTCCCCAACAAACTGGGTTAGGATGTTCACATATCCTTATCTCAGAGATAACACTTGAATGAATAGGCCTTCACTCCCCACCATCTTGCCTCATCATGCCCCTGTATTCCTGTAGGCCCATGCTGGAGATGACCATCCCCTCTGTGTTGGATCCTACTCTGGCTCCCCCTGGCTGCCACGTGGTGTCACTGTTCACCCAATTCACCCCCTACTACATAGAAGGCAGGGAGTGGACTAACCAGGACAGAGAGGCCTTCGCAGACACTGGTAACACACAATGATCCAGGACTTCTTATAGTTTCCAAGTGTGCCAAAAGCATGCATTGCTACTACATTTATTACTCAGGCACAGAATTTCTAGCATGTTTGCTTGAATCTGATGTTAAACTGATAAATATTTTATAATGGTAGAGTTAGAAAGGAAAATGTTCATTCCAAAATGAGATGTACACCTTTTGAAAACAGGAATTTACTTTTAGAAATTTACAGAAACTGTCATATTTTGAGGCCATAATCTGTCCTTTTTAAATGCTGAATTTTCCCTAAATGGATAAACAGTGTTTAAAGGAGTGACACTCTTTAAATGTGTACTGATTAATCTGTTTCAGTGATAAAGCATGTGTTTGTCTCTCTCTTCAGCATTTGACTGGGTGGAACAATACGCCCCTGGGTTCAAAAAGTCTGTGGTGGGCAGGGACATCCTGGCGCCGCCTGACCTGGAGAGGATCTTTTGCCTGACTGGAGGGGTACATACTGTACACTGTAGACAGTGTAGAGCTGAGCAGCAATTTGAATGTTGATACACATCTGATTTGCTTGACAAAATCAACTGTTCACTGGATGAGGAAGTAATCCGCGTCATCTGCAGTCTTCTGTTGTTTGCTATCCGCTCAGGGACAGACCTGTTGTATAAGCAGTTAATGGTTACAGACAGCTTTACCAACACCCATGAGCCAGAATCAAAGTTCACATCAACTGTGTAAAGTGACACTAGCTCACTGAATGATATCCGCTTCAGTTTAGTGCGTAGGACTTTATGAGGCAGTCATTAAACAAATGGCAGGCTACTTTTCTCATAATAACATAATTCTATCAAGAAACAAAAAGAAAAGTAAACATTTTGGTCTCATCTTTACAGAATATCTTCCATGGATCAATGTCACTGGACCAGCTCTACCTAGCACGACCTTTGCCCTCTCTCTCAGACTACCGTTCACCAATTAAAGGGCTGTATATGTGTGGCAGCGGCTGTCATCCAGGTTTGCTTTTAATGCTGAACCCTCAGCTGAATATTGAATAGCAAATGTGGCTGTTTGTTGTGTATTGTGTAGTGTAATATAAGTACAATAATTTAATCATTTTCAAGTTATGCTCTCTGGTGATAGAAGAGCACAGTTAACAAACCTTTGGACCTTTGGATGAAAGCTTATCCTTGCTGCTGATGATAAAGAAATGAAATCACGTGGTGATGTCAGGTGGCTGAGTAAACTGTTTCTTATTTCCATACACAGAACGAGACTGACTCATTCTTGTCCATTTTATATGTTTAATGTTTTTTTTAGGTGGTGGTGTGATGGGTTCTCCCGGCTGGAACGCAGCACTCACTGTCATGGCTGACCTGAAACGTCACTGAAACAACTGACAGCAATCAGTGTGTGGTCTGCTCATCAATGTTCAACTTCTCTTTTGTCTGATTTGTGTGAATATGACTCATTTGATTCACACATTTAACCACTCACTCCAACTATCTATCTGATCAGCTGTCTTTCAACCATATTATGTTGTGCATCCTGTTTGTAAGGGTTGATTTAATAATATAACTGACTCTTTTTATAGACGTCAGAAGTCCACCACTGGAAAAAACTGGATATCACTCCTGATATTAAACACTTGCAATACTGCCACACAACCACATCCTGTTGTGAAAGCACTTGTGAAGTCATCGAACTGAGCCAGCAGAAAATACCAACAAATTAATGTTGAAGACAAATGCATTTTAGAATAACTGATACTTAATGGAATTAACTAAAACCATTGGTGTAATGATGCACAATGGGACTTTTTACAGCTTTGTATGAATAGATTAAAATGAATTCAAGCAAATGTGTTTAATTGTTTTCTAACTATGCATAACGATTATTGGAGTGTTTTATGTTGTGCGGGACTGATGTGACATTTTAGGATATCAGGTTAGAAATCTGATAGGTCTTTTTCACAGCATATATTTTAACGTGTCATGGTACGAAAACACAGGTGTTACTAATAACATTAACGATGGCTCTGTTCTATTCAAGTGTCCCAGTAAGTATCAGGACCCTGAAACCGAAGCAGCTAAATGGAATCCAGCCATCATTAATTTTATTATTTACACCTGTGATTTTTCCTACTGTGTCATGTCAAAATGTCCTTCTGTTAAAAAGGTGTATTTGGCCACAGGTTTTCATATAAATGTGGAACAACAATTAAATTATTGTTAGATTGAAGTTAGATAGAAGTTAATGTTAGATGAATTTTTAATCGAATGTGGCCTAATGGTTTTTCTATGAGTTTAGTACAGAAAACCATTATTTTACTTTTTCTTGATAGGGTTAGTTCAAGGACCAATATAATTGTGGATGGGTGACCAAATTGGTTTCTCCTCTGGGGAATAATAAATCAATATCTATTTAGAATGACAATAAAGACCAAACCAAAAAGACCCTAATAAATGAGCTCTATAAGAAATCTAGTAAGTGGACCTTGAGTTAAGAATTTTTTTTTATCAAACCCTACATACAAATTGTAGTAAGTGTAGCCTACTGAAGTATTTTCAAGCCTGTGTGCTTTGTGTGATTTCTATATTCTTGTGTTTGTATTACTTGTAATAAACATCCGGTATCACAAGTCTTACTTTAAGTAATACATTATTAAAATGAATATCAATGGAATTAATAATGGAATTAAATTATCATTAGCGATAAGAGGCATATGTACAAGTCATTCTTTCTTGGTATTCACTGTGATAAGCTCTGAACCGTTCAATAATCGATAGCGGTGTCCTGTGCCTTTAAGACGCTGCTCAGGGTGGTACCAGCGTCGGCGTTTGACGCTCAGGAAGTGGACTTAACCACCGAAAGATTCCCGCAGATTTGATATCGATTGTCCCAAATGTTACAAACGTGTTCACACTGATCTAAACCTTTGTTTAAGTATTTTTTTTCGGATATCTGAGTCGATAATGCTGGATGGTTGCGCTCATGAAATTCACCAGAGATATATGCAGGCTGTTGGGACTCGGGAGTGGTAAGAAACGTCCCAATTTTCAAAACTTTCTAAACTCGACCACAAGTTCAAATGATCCCGTTAAGTGGTGATGAAACGCGTGTGTGACAGTGAAACTATGGATAATGTCTTACACGTGGTCTATTAAACGATATATTTGTGGTGGTGTCTCGCAGTTGTCTTTGTCGTGATGTTCAAATTGCATTCTTGGTCAAGCAATTAAAGTTCCCCTCTTGCCAGTTCCACCCTTGCTTGCACCACTTCCAAGTTTGCGCAGTCGGTGCCAGTCTAAAACACACTTTGACAGACTTTTACATTCATAAAGCCAGTAATAACAGAACTTACACGTTTAAGTATGCCTTATGTAGCAGGAGATGTGCATAAAAGGCTCAAACTAATACAGATTAGAAGTACATTCCCTGGTGCATGTTGGTATGGTAACAATGCCTCAAATAAGTGACAAAAGCCCTGTAGCCTAGAACGTGCTCAGTGGTACATTTAGAGTTATGCGATATGTGTCTTTAAATATGCCATGTGCCCACACTTTGTTCCTCTTCTTGCTTCGTTTAGTTTCCTTGTAGAGCAGGTTAGTTTACTTACTGTTAAAACCATTTCAAGAGGTGGATGAGCGTCCCTGAAGACCTCTTAAAACACCTCTGATAGGAAATTGATGTTAATGATTATATATATATATATATATATATATATATATATATATATATATATATATATATATATATATGATGTATGTATCTAAATTTACTGCTTCTTTAAATACATTACATGTGAATGGGGCCAGGCTAACTCGCATAAGAGAGCAGACTGAATATTTTTCTTCTGTTTTGTGGTTCTTCGTGATGAAGCTGAAGCTGTCATGTCACAAATTGTCCATGCCAATGTTATCTTTGTAAAGACTCAACTCCATCCACAACAGTTGTATCTTGCAACCATACACTTTGTTGTGGACAGATTCACTGAGCATGTTATTCTTTTAATGTCGTATAAACATCTGTGTCTTTAGTCAGTTTCCAAAATCACTTGAAACTACTGACACATAATTTAGTAGTGATTGTTTTAAAGACAAGGTGATGATCCCTTCCTCTTTTACACACACTCTCTCTCTCTCTCTCTCTCTCTCTCTCTCCAATGCTGTGTTGAAGAACAGTAAAAAAAAAAAAGCTGATTTCCTGGTTAAAGCTCCAGTCTCCGATGATACACTGTTATTTTGCATTCCTGTGGAAAGAGCTCACCTTTCAACTCACACTAACAGTCTCCTTGAAGTGGAGTAACAGAGACTCCTTTGTTGCTTTTGTCCACAGATCTTGGATCATTTATTTGTTAGGAGGGAATTCCATTATAGTTAAGATTTAACAAAAAGTCTGATTCAGCTAATGGGATGGAGCTGTGCTTAAGCAGTGGTTGTTTCTTGACATTTGAGTAGTGAGCCAGACACGGACAGCTGAAATTCCTTCCACTTTCTATGTATGTTTGGAGACACCAACTCCTTGCGATGGTAGAATGGTCGACATTTAATAAATAAATAAATTAAAAAAAAAAAAAAAAAATATATATATATATATATATATATATATATATATATATATATATATATATATATATATATATATATATGATAGTCCAGTGGCTGTGAGAGTCCTCTGCTTCTCTACTTTTTTTTTCCACAGCTTGTACTTGTAGAGAAAAACGGTATTGAGCAGTAGGAGAGTTAGAGTCAATGCCTCATGAGTCACAGACTAAGTATGAATTTGGAGAACTGGAGATCTTTGCCGATTCCTGCATGGTCCAGTGTTTTGCTTCCTTTTTGTCTTGCCATTTGTCTGATGCCATTGGGCCTAAATCAGCTACAGGGTTCTGGTTGGATCTGATCTATGCCCCGAACATATCCCACATTCAGGGCAGTGCTTGTTTTCTATGTCAGTATTCAACCAAGTTTCGGAGAAAAGATAGTATGTTCTCAAACAGCAGTGCCTGAGGCAGCTGTGTGTTTGCATGTTGGGCCTGTGGCAGTGGAAATGTTAGAGTAAACATCACCTCTCTTCAGACCGAAAAGAAACTTAAATCAATCTCACTGAGCAAAACAGAACATTTTTGTCTCATGTTGAGCTTTCCTGGCTTTTTTTTTTTTTATAAGAAAGCATTACGTCATCTTTCCTGTCTCCACCCAATGTCATTTATAATTTTGATTTTACATATCAAAGGTCATAGTGGTTAGACTTTAATGTGAATGAGGAAGGAGGATGTGTATTTGCCATCCAGACAACCAATGTTTCTTTTGGATGTCAGGTTAAGATACTTAAAATGATCATGTGCAGTCATTTAAACATATAGTGACGTGCATCTTGTACAGAGCATCAGTGTTATTAAGGTAAATTTGTAGCTTTTTGTACCTTCTCCTTTTTTTTTTTTTATAAGGGATGCTTGCTCCTTATGTGTAGTCTGAATAGCCAATTGCATGTGAAAGATTCTTACCTAGCTACACATTACCATCTGATAAAACATAATGTGCATAAATAATGACTAGCTGTGCAGACTTTTCCTGTGCGCTGTATCAATTTTTAAGAACAAGAGCCATATTAATACATTAGAGCTGTTTTCAACTGAAAACATATCTGGTTCCCAAACATTGGCAAAAATTAAGACAGCAGAAGATGCTGTAATCAGGTTCTAAAGAGCTGATGTGCTGTGTATTTCCCAACAGGTACCCCTGTCCAGCAGCAGGAGGAGCAGATGGACTGTGGTGCTGCAACTGACCCAAGTGATGATACCACTTTGTCACAGGTAAACAAATGGTGTCACACCGACAGGGCATTGTCAGGACTGCAATGGTGAAGGTACAATGTGCAATGTTCAGCTCTGTGTGTGTGTGTGTGTTTGTTCAGCATGCAATAAATGGAGAGGAGGATTTGAGTGAGGAGGAGAAGGTCAGACAGAGGGCAGAGCGACGCAAAGCCAAGAGGAAGGTGAGCACACAAATCCTTACACTCCTTGAAGATCCTACCTGTTGCCCTTTTAAAGTCCAGTATGCTATGTATGGTGGGTAAAGTCATGCATTTTCTGATGTGTCAAGTACTGCATCTGTTTCAGCGCCGTCGAAAACGTAAGAAGCAGGAGCAGGTTAAGCAAAATGAGAGTGCTGAACGGGTAATGATCACATTATTCCTTCTAGGAATGCACTCTACATTTGCCTTTACTGTGAATAACTGGATATTTATGTGGTCCTACACATTAGGATGATGAAGACGAGGATGGTGGTGCAGAGTCTGAACTGGATGAGAGCGAGTCAGAAGCAGAAGTTGGTGCTGAAGAGGAGAAACAAGGAGTGCAAAAAGAGGAGGACGTTGCCACTCCACTCATGACGCCTTCAGGAATCAAAGGACATGAGAAGACACAAGCCAGATCCGCTGAAGAGGTAGGGGCAATAGAGTATTATGCATGTATGAATCATCTGTAGCTCTCATTTTTAGTCATTAGTCATCGGTGCTCAAGAGTATGCAGGTTTTAATTCCAGACAGACAGTACAGTAGAAAATATCACCATTAATTGCCACATCTCTACTTTAAGTCAATGAATCAGTTGGTGTAGTATTTTTTTGATATAAAAGCATGCATGATTGTAGGCCTGGATGGCACATGATTGAACACCAATGTCTGACTTTCTGTGTCACAAAGGAGCCAGAGTGGGATGTGAGCAGTGCCTTCTTTGCTAATGCTGCTAGCCATATCAAACCCAAAGGATCAAGTCGCAAGTCCAAAGAGAACAATGAGAATGAGGCCAGGAGAGAGGTGAATGAATGCTAATAGATAATGTAAGATGAGTATAGGAAGAGCTCCCGTCATAACTGTCCACAACTTTTTCTAGTTAAAGTAGACTTTGGACCACGAAAGCCTTTACAACAGTTGTGTATGTGTTAACCTACTATATCTCAGTTGTAGGATGAAGCTTAGACCATGGTCATTTGTGTCTTGCTGTAGTTGTTAAAACGCATATTTCAGACTACTGTATATTGGCATTTGTCAATGACAAAACAAAGTAGATGCATAAAACTAAAACATTAAATCAGCTGCTAGAAACTTCTCAAAGCTGTTGTTATTGTTTCTATGGTTTAAAAAATGATATATGTACATATTTATTCTCATTAGCAGTAAACGCATCTATGCATGTTTTACACATCCAATTTGAAAAGGCAAATCAAATCAGAGCATTTCCTGTTGAGAATGTTCAGAACTTGATGTACATTTTCACAGCTGTGAATATAAACTGATGAAAATAATATTTTTCTTACAGCCAAATGGAACTGACACCATGACCAAGAAAAGCGCATCACTAACAGGTAAGGGATGATTTCTGAATAGCATGGTACATAACCAGCCTTTTAATAGTTTATTCATTGAAAAAGAAACAGCCTTCAAGGAAATTATTAATCACACATTCCTTTGTACGAGCATGACAACGTGCAGCACTGTGGTCAGTAAAAGCCCTCAGGCTACCAACTCACTAGAGAATTTTTTAAGTATTTTTTCTATCTGGCAGAAAAAGGGATTAAGCTGGTGCAAGAGGGGCAGTACGCACAAGCAGTCAATATGTTTACAGAAGCCATCAAATGTGATCCAAAGGATTACAGGTATGTTGCCTGTGATTATGACTAGTTTATTACAAGGGGAGTGCATACATTTTAGACACCTGTAACATATTCCTTTTGCATTTTTTAAAACTTACATCCTGTAGGTTCTTTGGGAATCGTTCGTATTGCTATTACTGCTTGGAGCAGTACCCTCAGGCCCTGGCAGATGCTGAACGCTCCATTCAGCTGGCCCCAGACTGGCCCAAAGGACACTTCCGCAAGGGAAGTGCTCTCATGGGCATGAAGGTGGGCACAGGCTACTTTGGTCATGAGATATAGAATGCAATCAAAAAAACATCTGCTGACCAGCTTCACACTTAAGCTTTTGTGATAAGATTAGCCTTTGCTTACTCATTTTTGTGGGTGTTTTGTGTGTTGTAGCGGTACAGTGAGGCAGAGAAGGGTATGGAGCAGGTGCTGAAACTGGACAAAGACTGTGAGGAGGCTGTCAATGACCTCTTTAATTGCAAAGTGCTGCAGTTAATGGTAAATACACCGGCAAACAAAGTGGCAACGGTGTTTCTTGTAAGCTTAGTAGCTGTGAATGAAAATAACCAGTGATTGCTCTGAACTTTCCACTTTTAGAAGCAACATTTTGTTATTAAACTTGTCATCTTGACTTAAAACTTAATTCCTTTTGATTGTATTTTTGTGACTGGTTATTAATTTTTCTCTATTGTTTCCTCAGGAGCTTGGTTTTGAAGAAATGCAAAGTGTCCTACTGCTGGAGAAATTTTCAACTGTGCAGGCTGTTCTGGCATCTTGTTCTGATGCTGCCAGAGGTATGATCTCACATACATATTTTATAAAAAGGGCCTGCATTTTCTCTTTGTAACACTAGAAAGAGAGCAGTAATGTATAGAATAGGCTATATCTTAATCATACAGCCTTTTTTTAATGTATTCTATTGATGAAGCTCTTTTTGTCTTGCAGCTGGGAGCCAAGATCCATCAGTTGTACAACCGGGGTAGGTGTCCATTTGTTTGTCCGATCAATGCTAGGGGTTGGAAGGGTTAGTAGCCTCTGTTGTGGCTAAAATGGATTTTGGTCACCTTAGTTTACGCATCTGTCTTTATAGGTTGCCACACCTTTAATGTTCTTTGGAGAAGTTTCAACAAATGATGCATGTGAACTATGATTGTATTGCTTTCTGTCACATTATTTCCGTTTCTCTTTCTTTCAGAAGCCCTTGCCCATCTCTGTGGGTGGGAAATGTGACGACTGAGCTTACTGAGAAACACCTATGGGACCTTTTTAAAATGTATGACCTTAGTCTAGTAAAATATTTGATACTAACCTAATTTAGACTTCAAATCAGTCTATATAAGCACAATGTTTCTATTCCTACTTCAGTAACTGGAAAAACATTTCAGCAAGCACCTGTGTTTGTACCTCTTTGAACAGAAACATGGAAATCTACGTGGTTACTGAGTTGTGTGTTAAGTTGTTTGCTTTGCATTGTAGGTATGGTGAGATAGAGAGTATCCGTGTGCTACATGAGAGATATTGTGCCTTTGTCAACTTCAAGAATGCAAACATGGCAGCTTGTGCCATGGAGAAACTAAATGTGCGTACTTATTTCCCTTTTCTCAATCTTGTGTCTGTTTTTAAAGAACACTGTTATGGACTTAGAGTTGCATGTATGTTTCCTCTCACAGGGTTATTGTATTGAGAACACACGTTTAGTGGTGCGCTATCCTGACCGTCGCACTCCGAGGGTCCTTCCCATTCCACTTAAGACCTGTCTCCCTGTCACACAGCAGGCAGGGGCAGCTGCTGGGTAAGAAGCACTAGGCCACTGAAATCATTCAACAGGGTTAGGGTTGCTTTTATACTTAATATGCTTTCTTTGGTCTCTATGTCATCTTCCTCTTTGCCTAGGCCTCGACGACGTGGCCCAGTGAACGGAGACGAGTGTTACTTCTGGAGAACCACTGGCTGCCATTTTGGAGACAAATGTCGCTACAAACACATTCCTGATCAGAAAGGCAAGGACAGGAAGCCCTGGCAGCCTTGAACTCAGCTTACTCTTTGCCCCAGTAGTGTGCAGGAAACTGGGATGCACAGACTGAGCCAAAGGAGCTGCCGCTTACTGGACCAGGTTCTCTGGGCTAAAAATATTTACTGTAGCAGAATGGACCAGAATAGTCAAAGGATCAGAACCAGCACTCAGGCTCTAAGGCAGGGATAGTCACACGTGCCACAAAGGACTGGGAGTATCGGGGTTTTTATTTCAACCACAGACGATACTGAATGATATTTCTCAGTAGTACAATATTAACCAAAGGGGAGCAACAATTTCACCTGGTGTAGTCTTTGTTTTGAATGAAAACCTTCATAATCGCAGCCCTTCATGGCGCATGGTGACCTATTTCAGCTTTGAGGGATACATCCTAACCTCACAGGCCTACAACATAACAAGGAAGTGAAACTGCCTTTGTCCACTATTGAAAAACCGAAGTAATGGCCCTGTCACGTACAGCAGTAATGAAAGGACTCAGTTGGGATTTTTCAGGCCAAGGTTCTTCAGTGATGATCCTGGGGACCTTTCTTCTTTAGAAATGCCATCACAAAGCAGTGTTCCTCCCCATTTTTAAAGTACAGTAACTTAACCAATACTTTAATTTGCAGTTTAACAGTTTAGGTTTATCCATGGCCCACAATTGCTCAGGTCAGTCTGCAGTTCATAACATTTCCCACTCGTTGTTCCTGTGCCAATATCAGCACATCGTCCACCAGACCAAAGACTTACCAACAGACGTACTTGACATTTAAGTACCTCCCCTAATCTTTCTTTTAGCCAATAAGCTACAGAGACCCAGAGACGTGCCTTCATACTGTGTTATGTAGCCTTAGTTAAGATGATCATACGTGAGGAAAAGGACTTGAGGGATTGGAAAATTATATGTATTAATGCATGGATTAGGTGTATATTTCACTTTTTTTTTTTTTACCTATTGACTGTCCTATTGTTGAAAGATTGAATACACACACTGCATGCCTGTTCAGCTGTCATGACAAGTTATGGAGGACTCATTGTCCATCATCATAACCACACTTGTATGAAGGCTGTAGTGTTCAGTTTTTGGTTAGACTGTGTCAGAGAGGTATTGTTTTAACTTTGAGGCCATAGTTTTTGGTTTTGTTGTATTGGATTGCATGAAATGTCAGGTGTGAACTTCTTCAGTTCTGCAGACTTCTTCTCCCTGTTTTGTGGACTTTAGGATAGCTAGTTGTGGCATTTATCTGTGTACCCAATGCAAATGAATAGCCTTCATAAATTTTTATCTCAGCATTAGAATATGTAACGTGCTTTCTTGGTACACTTGCATAGTACACATCACAGTGCTTTATGTCTATGCAAAAGAAAAGTGCCGACTTGATTGTCAGTTATGTGTCGACATACGCACACCTACCACCTCTGGCAGAAGTAGTCTGTTTTTGTAGGTTGTTATGACAGACATGGCAATGTCATTGATAAAGTAGTTCATACTACAAGACAGTGCCTTACAAACATTCATGCTCAGTCATATGCACACATACATTCATGGCCACGTGTGTAACGTGATCCACTTACAGAACTTTTGAACCTTGAAAAGCAGTGTTTCTGACCTTAGGGGGGTCTCCATTTCAGTATTTCAGTGAACCAAAGAATGCTTCATGTGATGGCTCAGCACTGAAAGCAACCTTGTTCTTTCATAAGTTTCAACACTAGACAGTACATTAAAACCTATTGGCATGTGTTTGTATTATCCACTAGATAACCGTTACCGCTACAACACCTGGTTTAAGTCCACACTACGTTCACTAGTAAACTATGCACAGCATAGTGAGAGTATTTATTTTCCTATTTATACCTACGTTTTTTCTTTTTCTTTTTCTTTTTTTTTTTACAACATACCTTTAGGAGCTGAAATACAGCTTTTAATTTACTGCTCTTTTGTCTTTTCACTTTATGGTAGGTTAAAGACATGTATTTTCTATAAGTCCCCTCTTCTGTTTATGTCTGGCTTTAAGAGGCAAGCATTTTTAAGAACCATCAGTGTCACATGTTGCATTTCTACTTTTCTCATAGTACTTTCTGTTTCATGGCTAAAACTTGTGAAAAAGGAATTGGACACCAAACCTTAAGACTGCACTTGTTTAACAAACTATTTGACTGATGCTGTTAACTATGGCTGCACAGTGCATTTAATTTTGCAGACTAATAAAATGCATTGGAGGTTGTCGTAGCATATTTTGATTTCATCTTATGGATATTTCAAAATTGGACAAAAGATTTCCCTGAGTTTAATTGTATCTATTTGGTATGTTTTTATTCTTTTTACCTTGTTTCAAACTATTTCAGGAAAATGCATTTTTAATTATGATGTACACATTGATAACCAGAGCACTGCAATCCTGTTAATCTTCCAAATATTTTGTAATATCGTTACTGCACTGCAAAAAAGAGTCTTATATTTAATAAATGTATTTGAGCCACCTATTTCTGAGTCTCTACATGAGTAATGACACAAACTGGGGGAAAATGTCTGAGGTATGCAGTTATTCTGCTACTAGTTGTAAACATGATTTTTCTGGCAATGGTGTGTGGTTTTCCTGCCTGCCACAAGGCGGTAGTGTTGTACATGAATGGTTAGCACTGAAATACTGTATGTCACCAACTTAACCAGCCTATGCAATGCAATGTATTTTTGAGCTCCAGGAACCAAGACGTTGCTCTAAGCCATTCCTGATGCTCAAAACCTTGAAGTAAATCAAAGCAGACCAGACTGGTGTGGGTAGAATATGGTAACCCTGTCATCACTAGTAGAAGACACTTGTGTGGCCAGCATGAAAGATGCATTAGGGAATCTGTAACCACCCAGACCAGTGGGAGATGGAGACATAACTAACAGTACTGAGAACGTGTGGGAAAAGCAACCATTATGCCACAGATGACATTCTGAATAGAGAGGAACTAAAGCCTGTGAATGTATGTGTAATCCATGCATAAAAGATGTTTTAGGAGCCTCATACTAGGGACTAAAAGCACGATATCTTGGCCTCTGCTGCTTTGATTTTGACGTTTCTTTTTTAATTTCCCTGATTATGTGCAAGTGCAATACTAAATTGGTTCAGTTCCCCTTTAAAATGACATGCATGTCCTTTTAAAGTTACTGAGTTTTGATTTTTTGTTAAGGATTTTCAACCATTATATCACTGAGGTCAAAATGATATAAAATGGGGTTATCAGATTTTAGTGGTCGTACCTTGACGCTACCACTAACATCTGTTAACCCCATTTTATATCATTTTGACCTCAGTCACATTTTAGCCCACCTTGGGGTTAAGGCAAAGATGGCCTTTGATGCTAGATCTTATGAGGTCAACCTCTACGTACAGCTCTCTGCAATCTCAGCCCTACAGCCTGTGCAGCATATTCTCTACACAGTACGCGCCTACATGCTCCAATAGCCAGTGTGAATGTAAAAGCATTATAAAAGCCTGGAGAGATGGCAGTGGGGGTGAGCATGAGGAGGTGCTGTCGTTTGAAAAGGCACTTGTTTATTGTTGGAGAGCATGTATTTATTTCATGCCTCCACAGATTGTGGGTAAGGGCAGAGCCTGCTCAGTCGGTGTAATTAGAGAGGTGGAGAGAGAGAGAGCGAGCGTTCTGCCACAGAGCTGCTTCGCTCAGATACTCTTGGGCCCTCTGAGAGCCCTGTGAGCCCTTTCAGAGCCCTGTAACACACTCTCGCTAGCACACACACACCCACTGAGCTGTTAAGTATTGGCACACAGGCAGGGACACCTGTCTAGTCTAGTTTAATTAGTTTGATATGCAACAGTGCATCACAAGTTACAATGGAAGCATGTCACACACAGCAATGATAGTTATATTTTTAACCCCCTTTTCCTTTTTTAATTATTTTTTTTACACCGCTCTTTCCTCTCCCTGTCGGCCTTGGAGATCCCTCTGATTTGGCCCTGCTAATAGGGGGTCTGCTCTTCCTGTTTGGGTTTACCAGTCAGGGAGGGACCACCATCCTGCCATCCAGTCACACCATCACTGGCACACACACACATTTCAATTACAGCTTCAAAGTTTACATGTGTGCACACAAATACACACATATGTAACATATGATTTTTTTTCACCCTGTTGGAACCCTGCATACGAGTAAGTGTTTTTACGGTCGTGGTTGATGTTTCAGTTCCTACCTCCCCTGTCATGATTGTAACTTTTCATGTCTATGAATAAACCTTGCTGCCTTAAAAAGGTGCCCACTGAGGTTTACTTGAAAACTGAAATACAGTTTATCAACACAACACGCTGAGGCCAAAAAATGTCATGTTGCTAAATTTGTCCCAAATCCTCCCGAAATGACTCAAAAAAATAAATAAACAAGTTTCAAACATGTAGAAATGGCTTAGTAGACATCTGGAGGAAGCCTAAGCCAGATCAGGACTGAGCACTGAAGTGACTCCGGCTAGAAAGCTTTTTTCATCTGGATCTACATTGATAAAGTAAATCTTTATGCTTTCTATACCATGATGACAGGTTAGACTCCTGGGCAGGGGTGGTATGGCATGGCATATTCTCATCAGTCACGTTCACCATGGCTACGGTGAGGCTGGACAATTTTAGAGCTGGTGGTTTGCGGTCATCTCACCAAGGAAATATCTACCCTGTGGTATAGGGAGCTTCTTTAAGACACTTGGAACTTGATGTTTGAAACTATTCTAGAACCAGAGACAGTCACGTTCACCCTAAAGTTGTGCAACGCTCTGAGCGTACAGTTGTGTAAAGCATCCTCAGCCTATCAGAGAAGAGAGGTGTTGAGAGGCCCAATCAGAGAAAAACACTTGATTTAATGATGAAAGTGGGTTTCATAATGTATGACGTCCATTTCTGCTAACATCCCATCCTGAAATTAATAAATCTTGTGGTGGACTGCCCCATGTTTCATCTCAGAGCTCATTCAGCAATGCTTAAAAGTATTCATCCAAAATTGTACGAATGTCAACAAAAAAACACAGAATAAGTTAAAATGACAAATCCTCCATCAGTGGAGGGAACCCATTACTTTAATATTTTTTGATTTTATAGGAACAGCGTTGGACCATTATTAAGACAATTAGGTTGCAATCTAATAAACCAGCTTTACGTTTTAGCATTTGAATTAAGACAACACTTCTATATAAAAGAAAGACAGAGGGAAAGAAAGCACAGGAGGGGGGGGGGAGGGAGGGATATAGGGAGAAGGAGGGAAGAAGGGAGGATTGACTAAGGAGAGCATTTAGTAGACACACTCCTTCACTCAGTCACTCTCCCCTAGCCAGTGACGTCCACCACTGCAAACATTTGCTGCCTGCCAGGTAAATGAACTTTCACCTTACCTTCTCCTTTTACATTTTGTCTTGGCAAAGAATATTATTTTATTTTAATTGATTTCCCTGTTAATTTTATTTATTGTTTTTTTTTAATAGGCTATATATGCATCTGAGTGCACGTGTAACACGTATTTTAAGGGTTGAGATGTTTTTCTCCTCTCTGGACTTTAACTAGATTCTTTTTTTTTAAAAATCAGTTAGCTATAATACTGCCAAAGTTCAACAGGAAATATTTGTTAATTACATTTTTGTATTAAATTTTACACTGAATTAAGCAGAAACGGGCTTTATACAATATAAGCTACATTTTTCTCACAATGATTTACTGAGGCCAGTCTGCAAAGTCTGTTTGCCTGTTGTTGGTTTGCTCCTTTTATAATTTTATCATCAAAGTAGACCTCCTGTGGCCTTCAGTCATTTAGTGTTTCAGTGTCTGTAACCTCCAGTTAAAACCTGCCTCGTGTTATTGTCTGGTTAGTTAGCCTTGGGGAATGTTAATTCACGTGAATTGCAATACAAAAGTGTGCTAGTGTGTATTTCTAATTATATGGCTATGCTTGACATTACATAAAAGTATTCATTTTATGCGTTTAGGCTTCCATTGCATCACTGCTAGACTGATGCTGGAGCAGTGACTAAAATCAAATGACCATTAAACAAGTCAAATTGTACCTCTCTGACTGTGAGAGACACAACAGATAACAGATAAGCTACGACTGCGACGGCAACTGACTCTCAGCACACCGTTCATGTCTTAGTACGGTATACCGGTGGCTGTACTCTGCCATTGAGTAGACTACCTTAACTATTTTGTCCAGAGGATGTCACCGTTGTTCCGTTTCATAACCAACGGTTATTAGCCTGTCACTGGCTGGCTGTTTGACTTGATGAAGGGAATTACACAGTCTTAATGCACGGTATATAAGTCTCAGGAAAGTGATGATAGATATTTCTCATTACAGGGAAATTAGCCTATAGCTTTAAACTGACTGCTTAATTGACAGGCCAGTTAAATGACTCCACTGGTCAATTTAACACAAATTAATACAATCGTCTAATTTAACAAAACACAGTGAGTCATGCAGTGTTTCAACCCTTACCTGCAGACCCCCTCCTCTCAGTCACGATGACCCGCACCCTCTGCTTGAGCTTCTTCCTCCTCCTGCTGCTGTCCCTCTCCTGTCCCGCTCGTGCTGAACCTCGACGGACCACGTCCTCTCAGCGCAGGGCGGCTCGCGCACCAGCCGCCAAGGTGCGTTTGGCGGGCAACTTTGCGCGAGAACCGCACGAAGGGCGCGTGGAGGTGCTGCACAACAACACCTGGGGGACAGTCTGCGATGATGAAGTGGACATCAAAATGGCAGACGTGGTGTGCCGAGAGCTGGGCTTCCAGGGAGGTATAACGTGGGCACACAGCGCAAAGTATGGAGAAGGAGAGGGTGAGAGCACTTCCTGTGCCACATTACAATGAAGCCACTTTTAGTAGTCAGAAATTTTACTGAAGAAAGGTCAAATGTCACCATTTTCTTGTAGGCCAAAGCCAAACTGGATGTGAGTGATACTACAAGCTATGATGGCTTGACATTTTCAAAACCACTGTAATTAATAATATTAATAAGGGCTACAGTCCATTTAGCTTTACTAGTTTCAGGGTCCTGCCACTGTGCATGCTAGCTCACTGACAAGGCTTACTGACACTTAATCCATTAGAGCCATCCTTAATTGTATTAATTACATCTGTGGTTTTCCTGCTATTACAAGTCAAAATCTCTGCTCTGAAAAAGGCCCATTATATTAATATAGTCATTTATTAGGTTCAAGAAGACTCCATGGCAGGCAGCCATATTGGATGAGTTTATCCCAAACTGTCTTCTCCAGAAACTTCCATGCTATAGTGTGCTTGCCCCACAACGAATTAAGTGTATGGCTTCACAAAAAGTCCACCAATTAAGACATCCAAAATAACTAACATCATAAAGTGACAAAGATAACTTGTTGTGGGATTGGAGTCTACATCTCATTAAGGTCGCCTGGCAGGCTGGCAGAGCAAATATATGGGCCAAAAAAGGGCATTTGTCTCAGAATAATGACAGCATTCACTTGCCAGAATTGTGCAACGCTTGCTGTTGTTTATATACATTATTTACTGCTGCTTTTAAATCCAAATTAAAGAGAAGGTTGAGTGGATTCAAGGAGCAGGATCAACAGCACCATGCCTTGTAAAATACTGTGTATCTACTGCTAAACACGCCGCTAAGGTGCAACCCTAAATCAGCGTGCCAGTAAAAGTCAAGTGTTAGGTGTTTAGGAACAGATTCTGGGCCCTTGTGTAGATGCATTGCCCAGTCTGTCTATTGAACAATCAATGAAAATCACAATGAATGAAGTAATGAATTGTTTATCCTTTCACAAGGCCCAATATGGATGGATAATGTACGCTGTGACGGCTCAGAGAAGTCCTTGAAGGACTGCAAGCACAACGGTTGGGGGGTGAATGACTGTAAACACTCTGAAGACTTGGGAGTAGTGTGCACTGCTGAGCGCAGGCTGGATCAGACAGCTAGTAGAGGCCACACCACCGCCGCTAGGCCCAATGGCAGCCCCGCACCTCAGTGGCAGGGCCTTGTAGCCAGCCGCATGCATCCAGGATATGGCTATTATGGAAACGGACATCCACATGAGATCCCCAGGATCCAAAGACACTATCAGGTGCAGCAGTTTACTTATGATCAATTTATATCAGATATATTTTCTTAGAAAGACATGTAACAGTAAATGTGATGTGCATCTTCCGAAAGGGTCAAAGTAAAGTGCAAATTGAGGAGGTCCGTCTTCGTCCCATCCTCATGGCTACCAAGAAGAAGAGCCTGATCACAGAGGGTGTGGTGGAAGTGAAGCATGCTGGGAGATGGAGGCAGGTTTGTGACCTGGGTTGGAGTCTCAACAGCAGCCGGGTTGTGTGTGGGATGCTTGGCTTTCCAGAAGCTACGAAGCACAATGTAAAAACATACAAGTGAGTATGAATCTTTCCTGCTAGCTGCACTGAGAACAACACAATTCACATTTATGAACTCAAGTTATTAGATTACAAAACACTGAGCTGTTGACAGTGGTTGAGAGGGGCAACATACTATGCCATTCATCCCATTCTTAAGTAAATAAAAACGCATCCTGAAGAATATAAAAACAACAATGGCATCCCGGTTAGAGCAACTTTGAGTAAAGGCCTTTTGTTGGGCTTATCTTCCTCCCCCAGCCACTTCTCCCCCGTGTCCCCCTTAGCTTCAGGATAATGATAAACGGATCCCTGTCCCCTCTCTATTGCCCTTTCTCTACACCCCTCTCTAGGCAAATCACCTCTGCTCACCTCATTACATCTCACTCTCTCTCCCTGTCTCTCTCTGATGCTATCTTCAGCTTGCAGCTCTCAGACAAACAGCCCCACTTTAACTTTTAGATTCCCATGCCGAGGTGTAATATCACTGCTGATCTTTAACTCTCCCATCGATACCATGTGTGAGACAGAGGTAGCTGTTGGAGAGTGTGATGAGGGTCTGAAGTGACTCATCTTATTGGCAGGGCAGCCTCTGCAGGCTTGAGTCAGCCATGCATCTCTTCTTCACTTTTACATCCCACTCCACCAACGTGTGTGACATGCTGCCAATCTGTGTGTGTGTGTGTGTGTGTGTGCTAGCGCTGGGTATCATTTCATTTTTTTTTTTATATTGTTGCCAGTACAATACTTTAGTCTCGGTACCAATACCAAAACAATACTTCTTTCAATACTTTACTTCAGGGAACAAAGAAATGTGTTCAATCCGTATTTACCAAAATAAGCCAAATTCATCAGCGTTAAATTTAAAACACAAAGTAACTAAAGGAGAACTTTCCCAAGTAAAGCACACAATCAGGAAATAACTTAATAGATGATAAATAAACAAAAAATGACCAAGCAGTAAATCCCCGGTTTTGGTCCTTTTGGCACACATCGATGCTCAGTACTACAGACGCATTTCAGTGGCTACTTAAAGGAATAGTTCAGCATTTTGAGAAATACGCTTTGCTTTATTGCCAAGAGTTGAGAAGATACCACTCTGATAGCTGTACGGTAAATGTATAGCTGGAGCCAGCAGCTGTTAGCTTGGCTTAGCATAAAGACTGGAAACAGGGGGAAACAGCTAGCCTGGCTCTGTCCAAATGTAACGAAATCCACCAACCAACAACCTGTAAAGCTCACAAATTAATATGTTAATACGTAAAAGGAACAAAAGATTGTAAAAACGACTATTCGCCATTTGACAGGGTTTTGGTAGGTGGATTTTGTTACCTTATGGAGAAACAGCTAGCGTGGCTCTGTCCAGTTTCCAGCCTTTATGCTAAGCTAAGCTAACCGACTGCTGGTTTCAGCTACATATTCAAGTGACAGATATGAGAGTGGCATCAATCCTTTCATCTAACTCTCGACAAGAAAGCGAATAAACACATTTTCCCAAATGTCGAACTGTTTGTTTTTAAAAGTGTTGAGGTTCAATACCCAGCCCCAGCATGTACACGTGCATACTCTCATGCAAACACTGTTCCAGTGAGACGTGTGCTTAAATGCATTGTATTTAGGTGGCTCCTTTTACCCCTTTGACACAGATCTACTCTTTCTCTCCTCCCGCTGACAAAAAAACCCATTGACAGTGGTTTTTGGGAAGGTTCTGCTCTTAAACCACATGAGGACCACACATTAGCAGAGAATGACTCCATTGCTATTATAAGAATGAATAGTGTCTGACCATTCGCTGTCCTCAATGGAAGGGGGACCCAGTTGGATCTTGCTCCTGGAGAGCTGCCAGCTCTAGGTGATTCACAGTTTAGCTATTCCTTCCCTCTCTTGGCCAGGGTTATTCTTACTCAACTTGCGACAGACCGCAACATCTGTTCTGTGCTGTAGGTGCTAGATTCCTCTTGCTACTGAAAGGCTGTAACTGTTGAGGGGGTAACTTATTTGATTTGACTTTTTATTGACTTTACAAACTACCCCTATTGGAGCACACTCACTCACTGAAAGTATTTTTGCATTGCCCTTGAATTAAGCTATCTCTGTTGAACTCTGTGTTATTGGGAACACAGTGACGCTATAACTGTATTCTGTTGTTGGAGGAGGGCATCAACAGGCACCATATCTTCAGTAATAAAAGGTCCTCAGAATGAGGTGTCGTTTGAGCCTGGCCTGACTCTGTACACAATCTGTACAGGATCATTTATTAGAGCACAGCTTCCCCGCATTGCAGGTGTGATGCTTTTCATGCCTCTCTTCGATTTTCTATCGCAGTACAGATTCGCCACTTAATGCAAAGAATGGAAGATGAGAAGTACAAGTAATAGTTGAGTGAAGAATCAGATGGGTAGATTTGTATGGCTGCAACATAAGAGACTTGGCTGCTCACCAAGAAGAGAGATATGGCAGAGGAGGACAGAGCTGCTGTAGCTTGAAGGGCTTGGAGTGAAGCCTGCAGGGAATCTGCACACTCGCTGTTTCAGGATGTTGTTTTTAAATCTCCCTCTAAGGTCAAGGAAAAGAAACTTAAACAATAGGCCTCCATGGGCTCTTTTAGTCTGTGACCTAAGCCATAACAAAGTGGATAATACTGTTTATCCAACATATCTGCTTCTAATTGTACAGTGAAAAGTTTGGGCAAACGCATGCCATTATCCTGATTTATTTATTGCGTCTGTAAATTATAAGGCTCTGGCATGGAAGCGGTTGTGACTTGATACATCTTGGTCTGCCTGTCCTGGGTATGACCTGATGTTTTGCTGTAGCCTCAGGCGCTACACTGGTCTGAACCACAATGATGTGTCTGTTTCCAAATCTGTACCTTTTTTCTATCTACACAGATGCATATTTGTTGTCTCTCAACATGTTTTTTTGACTTCAAACTGGTTCAAGGTGTACACATGCCTCAACGTCTTAGCTGCCAGTGATATACTCAAGTTATTTTACAGTATTTGGTTTCTAAAATCAGGATGAAACCCTATCTTTGTTATTGTATTGGGATGTTTATATACAACTGGCAGTTACAGAAGAATACTTGAAATACAGGTAATGCTGTTTCAGCCTTGACTTAGGGGTAATTGTAAGGATTGCACTCTGACTGAAATTGCCACTGTAATTATAATTACAAAATGTGAGCAGAGTCACAGAGAAACAATTGGGTTTGAGACAATATGATGTTCAGTTTTCATGTAACATCTTCCACTTTAACAGTTGCCAGAAAAGCTTAGGATTGTATTGCATGGTTTGACAAAAGTAAGCCAGTGACACACCCCCTCTTTTTCTCCACCTTGCTCCAAGTCTCTCAGTCCATTCTTAGAAATCCCGGACCATGCCTTGTCTCTGGGCTCCCTGTGTCTCTTGGATGAGACTCTGAAGATGCTGTAATTACAGGTTGGTCAGGACCAAGGCTCTTCGGGGTTTCTGCTGAGAGTGAAAAAACACCCCCAATTATAGCTGTGTGTGTGAGAGAGAGTAAGACAGAGTTGGTGAAGGAGGAGGAAGAGAGTAACACGAGAAAGAGGAGATGAAGAGAAAGAACAAGAGCAGCAGTCAGACGAGCCAGATTTTCGCTTGCTCGTGTGAAATATGTCCAATTACAGCTGCAGTTTGCAGCGCTGCGCGCTGTGTCAGCAGCTGTCTGTCTTCCTCTGTCACCGTAGTGATTTGGGGACTTAACTGGCATTTTATGTTTAATTATGTCTCAGCTAAAATTTTCTTATGATGAGGGTATCATTTTCAGGCTTTTGGGTGACATTTTGTGTGACTGAGTCTGGTTTTCCTGTCTGATGTCTGTGTGATCTTCCTCAATGACCTTCTCTCTAATTTATTTTACCAACTTTTAATTTCTGTATGCATGCCGGTGGCTATATTTGTGGTGCAGAACAGACTGCGGAAGCCGGCTTTCAAAACTGAGTCGAAGCATAGTGATTTTTATAAGCTCACTCTGGTCTGCTTGGAAATATTTAGCAACTATTTGACATACAAGATAATTTTCATAGATACACAAAGTAGGGCAAAATTTAATCTTCTAAAATATTTTATATTGGCTTCAATATGCTCTGTACAAGAAATAATATGTTTCGTCTTGGCCTTCTTTTAAATTTTTCTTTAGCTGAGCATTAGAACCACTGAGAACTTTTTGATGTGTACTGCAAAAAAATATGCCACATAATGAGTTGAATATGCCGGTTTTAATGGTAATATATTTAAGCAGATTTAATACCTGTAGTATAGGGTAAAAAAGGGTCAATGTTTTTAGTTTTTGCCAATTTCCACAGCAATAAATAGCAGGTTTTTTTAAAGGAGCAGATTAACTTTAAAGCTTGTACTAAAACTAAGGTTTATACCCTGATAAAATGTTCCCATGCACCCAAAAGTTGTGTTTTCTGCTGCAAGAAGATACTACTCACTGCACTTTACAGTAGACAAGGTCTTCTTGTGACAAGAACAGCTCAGAATATGCCTTTGATAGTGGAAATGGGAAAAAATTCCAATAAAATGCTGATGTGATCATAAGTTTCCCTAAGTGATTAAAAATAATTAAAGGGTTTGTGTTTGCAATGCATATGGTATTTTTAAAATCTGATTTGCACCCTGATTTTTATATTATTGATGTTTTAGACACATTTTCAAGCATCTTTTAAATTAAAAAAGGATACACTGATTTTGTTAAATGAAGCCAGTAGAGTAGTGTGAGGGTGATGAAACCAAAACAGTGGTGTAATGCTTGTTTTTTAACAGGCGGGTGGGACTCCCTATCATTAGCCTCTGTTCTCTTGGCTCCACAACAAGTGCTGGATACACTGTTTGGCTAAGTAAGGCTGATGAATGCTATGGAGGTGGTAAACAAACTAATACTGAGGCTGTTTGTGCATTGCATCAGCACACAGCTTGTAGAGAAATGCTCTCATACTGCTCATACTACCTATTACATTTACATGCATTTTTAAAGAATTAGTTATACCCCTCATAACTAAGAGAAATACCTAATTGTTCATTTTTTGATTTTATATATTGGAAAAGTGACATTTATTAATTTTATTTTCCTTGAGTGAAGTTCAGCATTAACAAACAGTGCTGTAATTCAGTCAAACGAAAGACCTGAAGGTATCATTTATAGCCTGTGTAGTAGTCCTGTTGGTTTCTGAAGAGGGAAAATGGTTAGCTGGTCTGTGGTAAGGTCACAAACAAGTCACAGACATGTTTGCCTCATGGGAAAATGTGTGTGTATGTGCATGTTCCTCGCTGTCTATCATGTTGCTGCAGAGGCACATGGTAGACGCATTTAAGATATTTTACAAGTGTAAAAGACACTGTAAAGAAAGAGTGTTAAACTCTATACAATGCAATGTGTCAGACGCAATTTACATCAGTTCTCGTGACATGACATAGGCTTTATTTAGAGTCATGCACGTGATTTAAAATTATGGGATTTTTCTGACTCAAGTCAAATGTTTGAAATAGATTTGAAAGCTAGCAAGCGAGGCTGTTTACGCTGTTTATGAGTTTTCATTTACAGATGTTCATAACTCAAGAGCTGCAGTTGTGCTGGGCCTGAGAAATGACCTAAAGTCCATTTGAAGAGTGTTATTCAAAAATAGCATCTGTAATTTGCACCTATATTTGCTTAATGATTGCTGAAATGAAAGTACCTTACCAAATACTAATATTTTTTGATGAGAGATTTCTTCTGGCCCATTGGCTACTTACTGCATCAGGAAACAAGTTGTAATGTGATTGTGGAAAGTGTTCAGTCAGCAGTTCATGACTTCACACAACCATCCACGTAACATCATGTCCATGACAATGCTTCTCTTGATTCCAACATTCTCAGTTTGTTTTTAAGGTTTTTTGCTTTACCTTTACAGGAACATCTAGAGTTCATGTCAGAAATTCAAATATTGACCTTTCTGTTCTTTCATGCAAACATCCTTAGATATGTTTGTTTCTTTAAAGGGGAATGCGACTGAAATCAGCATTGGAGTATTTTTTACTGTCAGTTGCCACAAAAAATGAAAACCATTTAAGTGTGATGCCATGCTGATGTACAGCTCCACAGAGATTAAACTAAAAGATGTGTTTGTGTGTGTGCTGGAAACTACACCTGACTGGCTCATTTTGTTGAATGCCAATTGTAAGTGTTCACATTTTAGAGCCCAATTAACAGTATAGGCTACATACTCTGGACATTGGGTGGACGACAGGGCGCATGTAGAGCCAGTCAAGATACTGAGACTGAGACTGAGCCCCAAATTTCTACTGATGGTAAGGTCACCTTGCATCTGGGCTGCCATCTGACTGTGTGAATGGATGAATGAGAGGCACACTTGTAAAGAGCTTTGGATAAAAGTGCTATATAAACGCTGTAATTTACAATGTAACACTGTTAGTCTCTGTTACCTACCTAATGCATTATGAACTGGAATTGTTTTGCCCATCAACCAGCATATATAGCACCACCAGAATATCTGTGATATACCAATACTGGCAGGTAATGGGCCCTTTAAAATATCAGAATAGGGATTTATGGCACGACATTACCTGCTTCCAAGGTGCATGGAGAAGGCTACACTTGTAGTATACAGAACAACTTTATTGTCTAACCTTTAAAATATCAGTCAGGCTGTAGCGTGTGTATCTCTGAGTGTTTTGGTGTAATTGATGTGAATGTCAGTGATGGTGCATGCACTTTGCAGTGGTTTGAGGATGTCCTGGCATGGTCTGTGTGGCATGTCTGCTCTATGTGTCTGCCAAGAGAACAGAAGGCTTTCCTCTCCACCGCTCTCCCAAGGCAGCCAGCCTACTTGCTGCATAAATCTTTATTTGGTTCTGGCATTTCTTGGACGTGCAGCGCAGCGTAGTGCCAGAGTTTTTGTTTGTATATCGTGCTTGGTCAAACCCTGTTTTCCCAGAAATGTTGTACATCACTGATGTTGAATGTCATGATTTTTTGGACTGCGTGTGGCTTTGGAGGTTAACGACATAGTTCAAAATATCTTGTGTGTTTTTTAATCCTTTTTATAGTCCTTACATCCTGTAGTTATGTACAAATCTCTGTTATATTGCAACAAGGAATGCTAAAGTATTATATTCAAAGGGTCTATGTTAGTTTAAAAGGAAAGTACATTTTAATGTAAAGATAGGTCATTTGGATAAAAATGACCTAGCAACACATTCCTGTGTTATGTTGGTGACAGGAAGTACTGTTGCCTTATAGCTCAGGAACATATGATACACTGGCCACTTACTCCAAACATAAACACAGTAAATACCAAGCAGCCCACATTCCAAATGGAAATATATGCTACTGAACCTATAAAGCAACAAAGAGAAACAGAAAGTGAAGTTGCTGAAAGAGAACAAGAACAGTGCATTCTTCCTTAAACTATATCAGCCATCGGCATCAACATACCTCACTTTACACTCACCACAAAGCCACACACACAGCTCATTCTAGTTTTATATACAGAAGTTCTATTTGGACTGTATGATTAATATTTTTGATAAAGTCTGAGCTGTAACTATCGTCACCACCAAGTACCCCAGTAAGACTTATTTTCTAGTAACAAGACAGTCGGTGTGTATGTGTATGTGCTTGTGCTGCTACTCGCTGTGGCAGAAATCCCTTCTGTGTGGCCAGGTTACACATAAAACACACCGCAGATGCTACAGTATATCCTACAGTCACTGCCTCTTTGCATGAGAAATTGGTCACCCAGGTCACCTCACAGTGTGTGTGTGTGTGTGTGTGTGTGTGTGTGTGTGTGTGTAACCTCAACAAATATATAGAACTGATAGAACTAACATCCATCTCTGCTCTTTGGTTCTTTTACAGGAAAATATGGGATACCAAGGTTGCAGATCCTTCAACAAGGTAATAAAAACATAACTATTCCCTTATACTGGCAGACCTAATGAGTTGAACTTCATTTAAAGGCCCTGAAAACATATTTTCTCAATCAGCTTCTTGCTATGAGTGATGGGGTCCTACATGAGCGCAACCTTTTCTGTCAAAGTTTGAGCAGATTTGGTTATTTCACTTGAGAGATTTCTCTATTTGAGGTTTTGTCCTTTCTCACTGATTTGAAGTGGGCAGAGCTCAGTCTCAAAACGGTGATATCACGCATTTCCATTTGAATCAAAATGTGATGATTGTTGTGGGGTTGTTTGCTTATGTTGCCAGCGCAGTCAGTCAAATCTGATCAAACCAAACCCACATAGTCCTGATCAAGCAGGTTTTCTGAGTGTTAAACACTTAATAAATAATAACTAAGGATGTTTTTTTCTGAACTTTAGCTTTGATTGTTGCTAATTAAGTCATGAGTATTTAATGTTATTGAGAAGTACTTATGATTTAAAACCAAGCTGTCAGAATATATTACCAAAAACCTTCTCTTCTTTCTAGATTGAGCATCATGTCAAAGAAGAAGGGATTCTGGGTAGAAAAAGTTCACTGTCTGGGTACTGAGAACACCCTGTCAGAGTGCCTTGCTCAGCTGTCAATCCCCCGTAGTCCCGTCCCTTGTAAGAACGGGAGACATGCAGTGGTCAAGTGTGTACCAGGACCTCAGTTTGCTCGCATCTCCTCAGGAAGACCCCAGGCCCCTTATCCAGTTGTGGTAAGATTAATAAAGTTAGGCCTACAGTAGCACAATCATACAGTGTGTTTATGAACTGCGCGTAAGCTGATTTTTATTCCCTTTGCTGCTATGTACAGCCTGTGCGTCTGAAGGCTGGCCCAAGGCTGGGCGAGGGTCGTGTGGAGGTGCTCCGAGACGGAAAATGGGGGACCATCGTGGACCACATGTGGGAAAGAACTGCAGCCAGTGTGGTGTGCAGAGAACTGGGCTTTGGTACTGCCAAGGATGCCCTGCATGGAGCCTTTATGGGTCAAGGTGAGAGAGAGAATTGCTGTTGCTCAGAGCAAAGGCTTTCACACAACTTTAATCTTGTTGTTTTGAGTCTGCAATTTGGATGTTTGAATGTGTTTATCATGCGTCATGGTATTCCAGAGAACACAGGGAGACTTTTCCAGTGTTTTACTTATCATTTGCTTATCTTAGATGCTGCACCCGTCTGCCCTGACTGATCAGATAATGTATGGGCTTGTGTGTTTGTCTGTCTGCGTATGTTACCTTGTGAAGCTGCAAATGTGTTGATTGCAGTATCTCCAGCTGTGATTACATGAGTCCTGTGCCAGGGCTACCAGCTGCCCAAACACATGCATATGCACACACACACACACACACACACACACACACACACACACACACACACACTCACTCACTCACTCACTCACTCACTCACACACACACACACACTCTCTCACACACAAAATGTAATACTGTAAGCCATGGTGGTTTACATTGGAATTTGGTAACTAAATCCACAGACTTAATCTTGCTAACTTCAAGCAAGCTTTTCACTCACTCACTGAGTGCTGTGGTCTTTTTTCCTTCGATTTCAATTTTCCAGCTTTGGTGATGCACAGATTCAGTCAGTATCCAGCTGCGCCCTTGGTGTCCCCACCCTTACGAGATGTGAGAACGGCTTCTCCATGCCTCATGCTAGGGTGTAGTCTCTAATCATGCTGATCGAGATGAAATGTGGGATGACAGTCTGCTGGTTTAGCTGTTCAGTTGATCATACAAAGGATATTTTTGTATGTGTTAGATTAGTCCCTTTTACTTTTTAACCTCATGAACTGGGTTTTCTGTGGATGAGGTCATTTATGCTACCTTTCTTTTTGATGAGTCTAACAGAACTAAAATCTGGTTTAATTGCTCCTCTATGGGATATTGCACCAGGCTTCACACCCCTTGTTGTCTGGTTTCAATCAGCACCTTTAGTCGTTGGATCAGGCTTCAGGTTCATCGTGGTTCCAGCAGTCCATGGCAGAGGTGTTTAATTGTCAGGAGGGGCCAAAAAGCTTTCAACTTTCAACCTAAAATAGGTTTTCCCTGATTAAACGTGCTAGCATGTATATCTTGGTGGTTGTGGTGTGTTTATGTAATAAAGTCAGTCTCAGAATTATAACATTAAGATGTGGCTCTGTTTGGTTTGACAAATGGCAGGTTTACTCTCTACTTTTCCCTTATATTACTCCTGTTTCGCTCCTGGAAATGCAGGTTTCCTATACCATGCTTCATGAATTGGTGATTCTCTTACTCGCACACGTTGGGCCCTAGTTTCATAGCGGCACTACGACCAGTACAGGCAGCGCTCCAACAGTTGGGTATTTTCCTGACCTTGAAATTGGCGTTTCCCATCTGTGTGGTATTTTGGTGCTCAGCGCAGAACACAGGTGGGAGGAGAAGCGGAAACAGGTGGAAGGTTCATTCAAATGAGGCACCGCAAAGTGAGTTGTTGGTATTTTGGTGGAGAATAGATGTCTCAGAACTGATGAGAGTCTGTTTCTGGCACAACATCACTGACTCAACAACAGCAAAGTAAATACTAAATAAACCAGAAGCTCAGGCAATAATGCTTAAAATGTAAATAAACAATTTAAACACACTCCAACCAGTAGAAGCATTTAAATGAAATGGATAAAGCAGGAATGTCTGTAAATCAGTCCGCATTTATCTATAAATAATGAGTTATTGTAACAGGATCTCTTGTCCACAGCTGCTTTATTCTGTATGAAAAGCTTCTTCTTCATTAAATCCTTGCAGCCATCTGAAGGCAGCAGGACAGATATGTTGATAGATCTGCAGCATCCTATTTGAGAAGTGCTGCACCAGAGTGCAGTGCCATTACGCACAGCGTCCACTGTGTTTACCTCGATTAAATTACATGCAAATGACACCAGGCTGCTAAAGAATAACCACACAAACCTCTACACACATCAGACTGGTCAGGTATAATTCAGTATTCTACCTGTTTATGTTTACCGGAGTTTATTAATCCTGTACATCACAGCCAAGTAAAAAAAAAAATTTGCTGTTCATGTTTTATTCTTGAAATACATTATGAAGCAAATGCTGCTGTGCCACATTTTAAGATATGATGTCACCATTTACAATGTTAAATACAGTAGAATTATGACTGAAATAGTGTCAGATTTATAATGCGATCATATAAACTGCTTAACCAAACTAGTTTTTATTTGCTTCTGTCATCATTGTACTAATGAACTATTTAAAAAAAAAAAAACCCACACCATCTGCCTCTGGCTGCAAATTTGTGGTACTGTGTGTACACATCGTGCTGCTCTGCACCATCCAGAAAACAATATGATTTCCTGGAGAAGCGTCTTTCCATTTGTTGAGCTATTGTCATCATGTGTCACCACACCCTCCAATCTATATTCACGTTCACCCAGCCCACCACTTTGCGCTGCTGCACACACATGAACCAAAATAGCAGGTGCACTTGGAGACGCCCACACAGTCCGTGCACCCAAGACGTACCACTTTGCATTTGTCGATTAAAATAGGGCCCATAAACACACTTCACATAAAATATATGTACATACTTTTCTCTCAGACACACTCTGTACGCACACACTCATGTGCGTGCGCACGCACACAGTACAGTACTCTCCCTTTTTATCTGTCTCAGGCTTACACTTACATATACACTGCCATTGCAGGATGATTAGACTTCAAAGTCCTCTTACAGCTTCCTTTCTATAACATGGAGCCTGTTAGACATTTTACTGTGACATGTAATTTTCCATGTGTTCGAAGACCACATAAACACAGGCCCATATGTCGTTGGAAAAGGCCTAAATTAGACCCTTTGATAGAACAAACCCTCACAGAGAATGACGTCCTCATGTAGTTGTTGTGCAAACAGTTAATTTCTCTTTAAAATCATTATATCTCAAAAAGCATCAACATTTTGAGATAGATGGTAATACACTCTTCACATCACACTGCATTACACTCAGGTGTTCCTGCTTTCTGTCAGCACTATCAAATCTGTCAGTCAACAGTCTGTAGCAACAGGACCTCACAGGAGAGCATTGCATTATTTATAATGATAAAATGTGATAATGTGATAAAGTTTGTGGTTGACTGGCTGGTTGGCTGGAGAGGGCGGTAGACCGTCTGCCAGTCAGAGAGTCTGGCTTCGAATGTGGTCTCACTCATCAAATTTGTTGAAACACTTGCTTGCACATATGCCCTTACCTGAAAGTGTGGTATACAGGCACACACACGCACACACACACAAGCACAGAGTATTCCCCACTGGGATAAGTGAAGTGTCACCTTCTAACTTATTAACCAGCTTTGAAGTCCTGTTAAAAAGGAAACAAGACTTTGATGCTGGTTGGCTTCTACCATCTAAAAACCCACAAGCAGACAGATCTATTTACAAACTTACATGATTTTTAGCACTTGGCTAAGAAACAGATCTTATGACAGAAAGATTTTGTTAGAGGCATAGAAAGAGACGTTCCATGGAAAGAAAAACACTACACACACTATATTAATGTGCCTAAAACGGAGTGTAATTTCAGAGAGGAAAAGAACAGGGTTTCCCTTGCAACCACTAACCAACTATTTGTGCTATTTTCAACAAGAATGTGACCGATGTTACCCTGTTTCCATCCCCTAAAGTAAATTTTCTAATCTGTCCAAATGAACTGTGGCATCTGCCAATTCTAATTATATGGTAATCAAGCTCAACCTGTTTCTTGTAAATACTGAACTTAAGCTACTACATTTATAATATGCCTCAGTGTTCCTCTCATAGCTGTATCTGCTGTCAATTTTAAACATTTAATGTTGAAGTTCATGGTTTAATCATTTAGGAAATTGATGTCAGGGAGAATGAAAGTGAAGAAAATATTCTAAGCTCTGTTTAGACTCCATCTGCCAACCCTTTAACTCCCATCATCATTACATTTATCATCACCATCAGTGAGTTAAATTGCGGGGACAATGTGTCTATTTCCTTTCTTGACCAACATTGTTATTTTACTGTGTGATTTTGCCATAAATATACATATAGTATATAAACAGTGGGAGTTTGGATCTAGTTTGTGGCCTTTACCATGCAGATAGAGGCGGAAGTGGTTTAGATGTGTCTTTTTCATACATATGAACCCACGCATGGTGACCAGTATGGAAGCAGGCCTACAATCTACCAAAACCAACACAGAGTCAGATTGGGTTAGGCTGGAATCTGGTCCGTACCATTTCAGTCATCGTCCTTTTCGCCCTTCTTTCTTGGTTTTTCTCTCTTTCTGTGGTTTTGGTTGTGTTTATTTCAATGCAACCTCATCTCCAAGTTTGCAGTTTGTGCCTTTTGTTTTAAGAAAACACTGAAGCCATGGTTTGTTCATATACTGCTATCATTATGGCCGCAGTCGTTTGCTTTCACAAAATCTTAAACTTTTTTCCACCATCTTCTATGTTGTTTAGAGATTATCTGGTTTTAAAGGACAAAATAATGCTAGTGAAAGTCTTTTATTTAGTTGACACAGATTTGGACTTGTTTGCTCACCCAGGGTTGTGGACTACACACAATTGTTGTTGTTATGCTTAAAGGAACAGAATGGTGGTAATGAGGTGTGACAGATCCCCAAAGTAGATGTTGGTGGTGTGGCTGCTTGGCTTGCAGGAGCATTTTGTCATGACAGATCGGAACGTTTCATTGTTGGTTTGATGCTAAAGTAGAGAAAGCACATTCATGTGAAAGGAAAACAGAGCCTTGTATGTGTGTGTGCTCCTTTGCGTGATAAAGTCTGCTAATGCGATTGTGTCTATGTTGGGTGGCCTCCTCCCTCTTCAGGTACAGGACCTATCCATATGAACAGTGTCCAGTGTATGGGGTCAGAGCGCTCCATCCTAGACTGCTACTTCCAAGAAGTCCAACCGTGGACATTCAAACACAGCCAGGATGCCTCAGTACGCTGTAACATCCCTAAGACTGGCATAGAGAACACGGTATAAAAATGACACTATCACAAGACCTACACTTATCCACTTTACTCAAAACGAATGACCCATCCCTGTGACAAATCCCTTTAATCAAATGGATTTCCAGGTGCGGCTTGCCGGTGGTAGAGTCCCATCAGAAGGCCGTGTGGAGGTGTTGATAGAGGTTGGGGGTCGTAAGCGCTGGGGCTCTGTCTGTAGTGAGAACTGGGGCATCAACGAGGCCATGGTGGTATGCAGACAGCTCGGACTGGGCTTCGCTGCCAGCGCTCATCAGGTAACAATCCCCCTGACCAACACAAGATTCATAACTGACAAGGTGGCAGCAAGCATGTCATTTTAAACACTGATTGTAGTGCCACCCCTTAACCTGGGTAATTTTGAAAATGCCACAACATACACCCAGCAACATCAGTGTCTAAAATTATGGGCATGATATCCTGAAGGAACAAACAATGTAGCACTGTCCCCTCTAAACCAAGTAGGGTAATTTTGAAAATGTCAGACTAGAGTGGTCAGAGGCATCATTCCTCCAAGATTTGTCAAAATCCCATCAGCAGTGTCTGAGTTATTGATGAAAGAACAAACAAACAGATGTTTAAACAAATGAATACATGGAGGCCAATCCATAGTCGCAGCCCCTGTATTCACTGTGGTGGACAATGAGCTATGATACTGTTCATTGATAGAAAACCACCCCCACACCCTCCCTTTGACAGGAGACCTGGTACTGGTCCGGTGACCCAAATGCAGCTGATGTGATTCTCAGTGGAACTCACTGTGTGGGCACAGAGCTTTCAATTCAACAGTGTCGCCGCAACAACCATGTCCATTGTCCCCGAGGAGGTGGAACCAAGGCCGCTGGGGCCACCTGTTCAGACAGTAAGTTGAGCCATCTACCTGTAGCTTCCCATCTTCTCCTCTGGTTTTAAATCTGTTTGAATCCTAACATAACTTCTCACATCTGATCTCCTTCAGCGGCACCTGACCTCGTTCTGGATGCGCAGCTGGTCCAGGAGACAGCCTACCTGGAAGACCGACCCCTCCACCTGCTGACCTGTGCCAATGAGGAGAACTGTCTGTCCTCATCTGCTGCCAGGATGAATTGGCCTTATGGCCACCGACGCCTGCTGCGCTTCTCCTCCCGCATCATGAACATGGGTCGGTCCGATTTCAGACCCAAAGCGTCAAGAGAGAGCTGGACTTGGCACCAGTGTCACAGGTAGAGCATCCCTGAAGAGTTTATGGAGGTGTTACATTGCTTAGGCGTGTAGGTTGTTGCAATGGAAAGAACTGTTTAAATACTTACTATTTGTGGGATGCTGTGGTTGCCCTTGTGGTTATTCTAAGTGTTTTTTGGGAAAACTGTGGTTAAGAGTGTCCTGAATACAGGTGAGCTGTGGTTTTTAGAGGCTGTCAAAAATGGTCTGACAAACACCCGTTCCTCATACAAAATTGCTTGAACGTGCTTTACTGACATAGCTCCCTCCACGTTGAGTAATTTGAGTTATATTTAATTTAATTGCATTAAATTGCTAACAGGAAAGAAAACATGAAACATAGGCATTAAACATAAGAGCCTTTGTCTGTCACTGGGCCTCAGTAGCACTTAGTTGTAAATAGATGAAATATTGTCCTCAGGTCTACTCTTAACACATTCCACTCTACCTCTCAGTTTTCTCCCCTCACTAAGTTAGTTTTTTTGTCAGATGACGAGAGCACTTTCAGGCCTGTCGTCATGAGAGAAGAAGGAGCCATTTGAAGCCCACAATATTTGTTGTGTGAGATGTGTCCCAGTAAGTCACAGGTGGCCAGAAACAGTGTTGTCGTCTCTCCAGATTCATTAGCTGCCCTGCAGCACGTGTCTGTAGAAATGACGGTTGAACCAATCCAGTTACCACAGATCGGGTGTAATACAAAGGACAGGGTAGCCCACGCACGGTCAGGTCCGCCTCAGTTTGTTACAACAACACATCAGAGCTATGAATGTGTTACAAAGCCCTCCATTCACTCAGAACGAGTAAACAGCTCAACCAAGCTGCCGCTAAAACAAGCTTCTATGAGAGGTGTTACGGTGACACCCATGCTCGTGTTCAAGCAGTGAGGTCATTAGGCTACAAGCCATAGGGAGCCAGTGTTCAGTTAGCCTAAATGCACACACTCATAGACGTACAGACACACACATACTGTACACACTCTCACCTGGGCTTTCCCTTCTGTCGTCCCAGGCACTACCATAGCATCGAGGTGTTCACACATTACGACCTGCTGACTCTGAATGGCACCAGGGTTGCTGAGGGACACAAGGCCAGTTTCTGTCTGGAGGACACATACTGCCCTGACGGTAATGTTCACCACTATTCATGAGTCCCAATAAAATACTCTTTCCCATTAGTGACAGGAAATTAATATCAATATTTCAGCTGCAGCGATTTAGATTTTTGTTTTGTGGTTAATGTATTAGATCACTGCTGTTGTTGTTTGTTCACACTCCATTTACTTGTTATATCATGGATGAAATAACTCATATGAAAAGGCAGTGTTCACATGTAGTCTAACGCAATTCAGGAAGCTAAAGGCACTTAAAAATAACAGGGAGTGCCAAGCATTAAATGAGCTTTGATGTGATTGATAATGTTGTTGGTGTGTGTGTATGTGTGTTAGGACTCCAGAAGCGGTTCTCCTGCTATAACATGGGTGATCAGGGTATCTCTGTGGGCTGTTGGGATACGTATCGCCACGATATCGACTGTCAGTGGATTGACGTGACAGATGTACGGCCAGGAGACTACATCTTCCAGGTCAGAAGTCATTCTATATTTCTCACTTTTGTTTGGGTACATTTCAATGTTTTTTTTTTTTTCATTTCACCATTAACTTTGTATTTCAAGGAATAGTTTGACATTTTGGGAAATATGCTTATTTTGCTTTTTTGCCAAAAGTTAGGTGAAAAGATCTGTCCCGCTCCAATGTCTGTCTGAAGCTACTGCCAGAAGCCACTCATCTTAGCTTAGCACAAACTACAAACAACTTTTTAGCCCGGTGTAGGAACTTCCTGGAGTCTTGTCTTCTGGTGTCTCAACTGGTTACCTGGCAACCTTATGGTGACAACAAGACTCAAACTGCACCCAGCCAAAAAATAGTATTTTACACTTGTTGTGTTTTGTTTTTGTACAGATTAAACAAACAAGATATAATATGCTAATTAGTTAGCTTTAGGTGGATTTTGTTACCTTTGGACAGAGCCAGGCTACCTGTTTCCACCTGTTTCCAGTCTTTCTGCTAAGCTAAACATTTTTCCAAAATGTTTTATTCCTTTGAGGCCAAAGATTTAGTTAATCAGAAAGAGTTTGTCAGGTTCTTAAGGTGGACTTCCCCATGATTGGTTGGGGTTGTCTATTTCAGTGAAACCTCCTGACCTCTCTACATGAGAGTCATCACCTCAACCATTCCTCTGTTATTACATTGACCCAGGTCTGTCAGTCAAGTCATTGTGGCTCCTACAGTAAAACACATCAAGGACTCCATCTCCCATTATCCTCCATTTCCAGTTCAGACTACTGTTCCCACCATGGTATGCAGCAATCCTCAGATCTCATGTTGCCAATTACCCCCCAGTTGTGGAAGATTGGTTACACTGTAACTCACTGTCTGATAATTATTGCTGTTACCCAGTTTGTCTGAGAGGTCACACTCGATCTTTGTAATTACCCTTCTTTACTCTCTATTGAAGATGGATTTATTTAATTTACTTGTAATAGACGTGACATACACATATATAAATGCATGTGCCGACTGAATGTATTTTAAGCATGTTGAGCGTGGTATAATTATAAAGTGGTACATTGCTATAGCACAATGTGGAGGCGGAAAGAAGGAATGAATGATAGAGGACAGAAATGGAATTGAGAGAAATGAGAGAAAGAAACTGCTGAAGGTGAAAATGTCAGGTTCATTTGAGGAGACCAGCATTAAGGGGACATTACCAAATATAACTGAGAAGAACAAGAGAGAACAGAGAGAAAACACAAAGTAAGCAAAGCAGTTCGTTAGTTATTCACCAGCAGCAGCTTTTATAGCAGCTCTCCTTCTCTCTGCTGTGTTTTTTCATTTATCTAGTAAGTACAGATGATGCCTGACTTTTCTGATACTGGGCTTTACAGAAAAGGTCAGCAGGCCTACCCTTGAACCACCCACAGCTAATGAAACACACCCATTACCCAAATTAACTATTGCCTCCCTTAAGTCAAAGAGCAGTTCGTCCCCCCGTCCATTAGGAACGGCTAATTTGCCACCAAGGAATTCCTCCTGCCCTGTTTTTATTTTTATTGCCACTTTCTCACTGAGCAGCACATTCTGCCACTGAACCAGCCGTCTGCAAAAGCCTCATACACTCTGGTCCAACACTGTAATTTACCCTGAAAAATTAAGAGAGAGTCAAGAGTTTTTGTGCATTCAGTAAGTTTTCTACCTTTTTTAATGTTGTGTGCCTTCTTTCTCCCTGTAGCTGTTTGTAACATGTACTTAAAGTGGGTGTAGGAGTTTACAGAGCAGCTATTAGAGTAAATAGCTTCTCAGTATTATCACCAGACCAGATTAAGAGAATGGTTGTATCAGCAGTTATAGAGCAGCTCTGCAAATGACAGACTATTAGTACAGTGTATAGCAACACACTAAGACAGATTTCAGACATATAAACATGCCTTTGCATAACTACTCTATTGCAATAGACTTCAATTTCAGGCTAATTCAGTCCTTATTATTGCATACCTACCTTGGTATGAGAGCAGATTTCTCCTCTGCAGGAGCTGAGGGCTACACTGTGGTATAACCACATTCCATGAACTTTAGCTGTAAAGTTGCATAACCTCTTATGCAGCTAGTTATCATGTTTTGTGTGGGCAGAAGTTTCTTTGTTACATGTTTTCATACAAGTTATAAAGTATTTTACAATGGGCTTTCCTTAAAGATCTACAAGTATGCTTGGTGCTTTGCATAACATATGGAAAAAGCAAGTGTTTTACCGTCACGTTATTCAGTCCATGCTTAGCTGTAGTCTACCAAATGAACATCATTCCAACACTAAGTCCATGAGAAAGTAGTACTGTATAGTGTGTTTATCTTTCTAAATAGGAATACTATATGGAAAAGTCATCCAGTTTTTTATAGATGAGAAAGGGATTGACTATAAAAACAAAACCAGCCACGAGTGTTGTTTAATAACAGGCCCTCTAACAGTTTTACATCCAACTGCTCTTTATTGAAATGGCTTTCTCAGTGTGTAGAGAGAGGAGACTTATTCTTTGTTTGACCATGTGCCTGGTCAGCCGGAGATACAGTATTAGACGAAAATGAGAACAACAAAATGATAAACTCTCCCTGTTTCCTAATAAATGTTTGTCACAATGATGAATTACGCAGCTGCAAGTCATAAGGTCAGAAACATCTGCTGTTGTGATATCGAATCAGTGCTTATTGTCAACAGAGGTTGTGTATGATTGTGTGCAGGTGGAAATCAACCCCTCAATGGACATGGCTGAGTCTGACTTCATGAACAATGTCATGAGATGTCGGTGCAAATACGATGGCCACAGAGCTTACATGTATGGATGTCATGCAGGTGAGGACCTCTTTCTCACTTCATCCTAATTTCTCCCCTCCTCTGTCACTGATAGTTATGTTCTTTTTTTTCTCCTATAGGTGATGCATACAGTGCAGAGATTGAAGACCTGTTTGAGCACCAGAGGCAAATCACCAACAACTTTGTGTAGCCCATCCCAGGGTCCAGCACGAAGGCTTTCCAGTGGGGCCCAGAGACTTCTCAGGGTGGGCTGAGGTCGACGGCCCCAGGCCCTTGGGACCTTAGGACCCACAATAACAGAGAACACATAAAATGGCGCCTGTTCATCTCCTTGACAGATGTGGATAAAATATTCGTAAGCGCAGCATATCACAGCAGTGACCATTACAGAGACTCCATTGACAACAAGAGTGGAACAGGTGCCAGACGGCTCAACATGTTTTTTACTCTAGTTAAGTAAGAAGATATTGATTCGAACCATGCTGATGTTTGTGAATGTGGAGGACTAGTAACTTAAGTTAGTTATTCAAAACGTATACACATGAAAGACCTTAATGTTGCTATAACTAATCTGTCACAAAGACAGGGAAGCCAGTGCTGTTGGGAAATCTAATTCCCAAGATACAAGATATGAAAATCTGAGAAAAAAATAATTATATTGTGAATTTGCGGAATTTCTGTCCCAAAAGGCTGATTTAATGCACATGTAGCAAAAAGTACTATAATTGGCTCTGTTGGCATTATTTTACCCAAATTCTTTTCTTACTGAATAATTTGTAACTGTTGTGCTCTTACATTACTTCAATATTGGTGCTCTTTAACAATACTGTATGTTGTTATATTAACCTCACTACTTTTCAGGTGAACAGTGTTGTACAATGCATTTTGGCTAGTTTTCTTTTACATTTAATTAGGTATTTTACTATTGCTTTGGTTTTAACAAAATCATTGTTTTATAAAAGTGTAGTTGTGCTACAAAATTTTGCTTCTCATCTAGAGTAGGCAAGAGGTCAAATGATTTTTATGGAACAAAGCACTTTATCTTTTAATCATCAGTATTCTAGTTTTTCCCCCATACTTATTTTAGTCACCAAATTGACTTTTTAGGTTGTTTATCTAAATAATACTCTATTGTGTTTTACATTTCGGAAAGTGAAATATAAGGTTGTGTTTAGTTTTCATATACAATGTACTATTTATGCTGTATCTTTATTTATTCATGGACACATACACATTCACAGCATGCTCAGTAAAGGGTTTGTTAGCTAGCTTTTAATTAACAATATTAATATGACTATATTTTGTTTTTCTGACATGATTAACCAGGGAGGAAAAAAATTATTTCATTCAGTAGTTACAGAACATAGTATTAGAACGTTCCCATGATGCAGATAAATAATTGCTGATTTATTTTATTTTAGTTATTAAAACAACTGTTACAAAAAAAAATTCTCTTCCAGCCTCTCTGATGGGAGGGAAAATCGGCCTAACAAAACCACAGTATTGTGGTAGGCAGGCTGGGTTTTGAGAGCATGTAAAAAGCCTTTTAATTACGTCTGTTTGGGTTACACTTAAGGTTACGGTTAAGGTTAGGGCTATAGCATGTGCTTTATGAAGAGACACTATGGAATTGTTACTTATTGTATCATTGAAAGAGCAAGAATCTGGATTTCCATCTTAACACAAACTACAAGAAAGATTCTGAGTTTCTGAGAGATTTAGTGAGGGGGTCGGTGATTGACAGAAAGAATGAGAAAGTAAGACAGAAAGAGAGAAAGGGATGAAGTTTGGAAAAAGACTTATGCAGACATACAGTTTTTACTACCAGAGCTGCCTTTTTGTAGGCAGCCATACAGAGACCACAAGCTGGCATTTTCAGCTCCCCAACGAGAACAACATGTTTATCTGGGAGAAAAAATAAACTCCTCAATTCATGCTTCAACACAGTAAACAGTGGCCTTATTTTTACTGAAGCTAGGCCCACTCAAATATACTGTATCTTTCTACACTTTCTTTGCTAACGTTTTAGCTCCACACCAAACAATGATGCAACTCCATTTTCTTTACAACATGGAACTTGTGTTAATCATGTTGTTTTACCCCATTAATGTGTTTGATGTGTTTTGGCTTATTGTCTTAGTGGTTTAACCTGTTAAGACGGTTTTCTAATGCACAGTTTCCAGGACCCGTTGTGGAAAGGACACGTCACTTATAAAGACAACTGTAGACTTAATTCATTTCTTTAGCAGATTGTCGTCTTCCTCACCGGGCCTTCACGATTTTGACTCCATAAAGAAGGCTTGGAAAGAATTTGTAGCTTTTTAGAATAATCTTTTATAATCATGCACACCTGGCTCAACACTAAATGCTACATACTAAAAACTGGTGGAGATACAAATGTTAGAAGATAGACCTGAACGTCTAAAACAAGTGTTCGCTGATGTGCTTTTCTGTTGTTTTGTGCTTGTGTACAGTTGCTAATGACATATTACCGTGATCTGTTCTGTGTTATTTAAAATGAGAAACCATTCCATAGCTTAAGTTGGTTCACATTCACCACTCATCATATTACTGTATTTGTACCCATGCTATAGCCATAGCACTGGGACATTATTTTCCATGGCCAGTGATGCTTTTATTTTGTCTTTAAAGCTGAGAGTGTGAGCTACGTGGTGCTTAGCTCCAATCACATTCATAGAAAGCTGTGCTCTCAGGGACTTTGACCTCATCTAAAGATTAAAAATAATGTTTCATTTGATGTGATTTAGGTTGCTTTTAGCTGTGATGCAAACATGATGACACCAAATGAACTGGAGCTGGAGTTTTTTTGTCAGCACGCTTACAAAGAGTAATCGCATGTTTATTTTGCCGGTAAAAATATAAGGTATGAAGGTGAAAAGCATTGTTACATTTTTCCTTGAGGGAAGTTAGGAGAACTGTGGATAGACACTGGCTGACTCAGAAGCAAATTTCAGTTAAAGAACAAATCACAATTCATTCATTCATCATTACTGTGAATCAATAAAACTTCATCACATACTAAGCTGTCCTCTGCTTCCTGCCTCCTTGCTGTGCATGATGCTGCACAATTTTTGTTGATGAGGAAATGGCTCAAATTGTATGTAAGACAGTAGATGCTATATTATATGTAGCATTTTCCTTCTACCTGAAGGAAGATCTGATCTCTCCTAAGTCGAGCTGTTACTCAAGCACTCTGGGTTCTTGGATTTTAGACACTTACAGACCGGTGCAATACTGGAACTACGTTTCCCCTAAAATGACTAGGCTGCCCAAAGACAACCCTTTCAAGATGTTAGATTTTCTGTGACTTAATCCTGTGCAAATACTTCCCCTCATGGGAACCGAGAAATCGCTCACTATTTCAGTAACAAAAATACACAAAAGTGTCCAGGAATTAATGACTAAATTCAAGCATATCAAATCTGGTAGACGTGGGTGGAGTAATCAGCTATGTCTGGAAAGGAAATTTACTCTTAACAAAAGTCTGATTTGATCACAGCTGACAAGTCCACCCAGAAAGAAAACAGCGTAGCTGTGAAGTGGTCACTCGCTGGGATGAAACAGCTGCTGCGCAAACAGGAAAGGAATACTTGAAAGCAGAGCACCTGGGTTCACAGAGTGTACTCGCACACATTTAGCATCCTTTCATGCACTTTCAGCATACTATATTCCTATAAACACACATGCAAGTGCACACATACTTATATAGCAAATATAGTGGAAATGCAAGAGGTCCTGCAGTGCAGTTTCACTTGTTCTCTGGAAACATGTCACTACCTTGGAAAGAGCTCAGATTATCTCATCACGCTGGCAGACACTAGACACTAGTGTCTGGAACTTGCTTTAAGAGAATATGATTTTGTAAGTCAGAACTTGATTACATCTCCAGGAAGGCTCATTCTTGTGTGGGGTGGACATGTGTGGACCTACATCCAAAAGTTAAACCCAAACAAACTGAATCACTCCATCAAGATGAATCAGAATATGAGAAAGAAAGTGATTAGGTTAAAAAAAAAAAAAAAGTTGAGGAAATATGACCAAACTCCATTCATGAACACTCGGCCACGCAGTTCTCATTTTATCCTTACAGGCCCACTTCCTGTTTGCAGCACGTGTTTTTTTTTTTTGGGGAGGCCTCCTTGCCACCCCACCCTGATCCAATGGGGACCACAATGAAGACTGTGTGCACTTTCTGAATGACAGACCTGTCCATACAAGCTACAAGGAACCCCCGACCCCGTCACACACACATACACACATACAAACAACTGGACTGCATAACAGGTTTTCTCTTGTGGGAGCAGTGTTCCATAGTTTATAAGGCAGACAGACATGTCGAAGGACTTTTGTGATGAAACTACAGATTATAGAGCAGGAATGTCTTCGCTGAAAGCCACGTGACAGCTTAGATAACAGGAACTGTCTGGTTTTGTGCTGCCTTCATGATGACTTGCTTTTTATCACATTTGGGGTGATGAGCTGCTACTGTATAATCTAATGCTCATTAGTGTTTCCTTCCACTTTTAATTGATTTACCTGTTTTCATTATTTTGTATATTAGTGTGTTCCCATGTGCTCATGGATCATAAGCAGACCAGCTGACGTACGGGCCCTAACTCATCACCTGGGATTGTTAATATTTACTGATAAGGAGCTGCTTTCCTGAGTAATGAATGCATTTGCATAATTGTCTCATCCTGTTAAGTGAAAAAACATTATGAGACACATTCAATTTCCATGTCTGGCCCATTGAGAGAGTAAATGAACAGGCAGTGAGATATAATGACTTACAGACACAAAGAGAGCGCTTGCAAATTAGCACAATGCCTTTTCTTAGGTGCTTGTAAAATCTGCTTTTCTATGTGCTTACTGTATCGTTTGAGTAAAGGTGTCTTTGTGTGTGTACTTGCGCACGTACCCCTCTCCACCCCAATCCTCTCCTCTCTACTATGAGATTTATTGCCAAACAGCCCTGTGAGAGAGTACACATGCTCTGCCCAGTCTCCGTACTGCACCCTGACAATTACTGCTATATATACCACTCCAAATGAGAGCCATGAACCGGCGTGATTATAGGGTGGAGCAGAAGCAAAGAGGGAGAGGGGGGAAACGAAAGAGTGAGGCGACTTCAGAGAGAAGGGGAGAAAGAGTGAGAGGGAGAAGGAAAGAGAGAAGAAGGGCGACAGGCAGTACAAGTGGAAGTGACTGAAGTCTGCTGTTAATTGTATTGTGCGTTTTTCATGAATAACAGTGTATACGACAAGCTATGTTTTAGTCTGAAAAGCTTCCTTTTCAAAATAGTGAAGATGAGATTAAAGGGATGAGCAGCACACAGGGAATGAGCAGCATCTTCTGGACCAAGAAAAAGACAATATGATGACCTCTGTCTGCATACTTCTCTTCAATAAATTACACCGCAGAGATTTCAGTGCAGAAATACTGTACTGTATGTGGCAGGAGTTACAATAACATTTGGTAAAGAAGTGCTGCCCTCTTCTGGAAGTGAGCGAAACCAAATAAATGGAATATGAATGAGAACTTGAAATTTAAAAAATGACAAGAAGAGCATTTCCTCACTAAAGAAGTTAAGATTTAAAACAGTGTGCAGATCCTTTTCTTCTATAAATGGAAAAGTGCAAGATAACAGAGCAGAAAGAGAAAGATTTCTGGAAACCTGACAAGAAAGTAAACATAAAAGAAGAGAATAATGTTTGACACAAACATCCTGGCAGGTGATGCAGCCTCCACAGGCTATAAACAGTCAGTCTCCATACCTCTTCTCCATCCATCTCCCACTTTCCCGGTAGCTGTCCAACACTGAGCTTGTCACTTCAGCTGAGTGACAGCCTGCTCTCAGTCGCAGGGCTGCCCTCACTGTGCCGTCACCTCCGCCCGGCTGTCTGGTGACATCAGGCTGCCTAAAAAGAGGCATCTAAAGAAGAAGATTGATAACACAGGAACTGATGTCACAGCGAAAATCCCCACATATGATGTATTGAACTGCTGGATGTAATAAATGTAGGTCTTTGCAGAGCTCAGGCCCCGGGTGATGATCCATTTACTGAATAGATCAGTCTACCTTATGGGTCATGAGAGTGTGGGGAAAGTGGTAAACTGGGAAGTTCCCTGTGGGGGGGAAAGCAGCAGTATCACATTACCCATGGACCAGTTTTCATCTTACAGAAACCCACGCTCTGCCTCACTCCAGCGGCTCGCATAATTGGAAGCATCTTGGCATGAAGATAGAGTCAAGGTGGCATATCAATGGATGCGTACTCCAAGGGCATGCAGATAAGAAAAGGCTGCTTCTCTTAACAGGTCGTGTCCATGATAGGGTCACTGGCCTTCCCTAAAAAGATGGCAGAGTGGGTGTTGACTCACATACAAATAGCTATAGCTGATCAGTGGTGTGGAGCCTTGTAGTACAATTCACTCCCAACGGCGCTCATCCCCAACACCAACAAGAAACAAGTTTTGTTACCAAGCCTTGTCTCATTATGTATGCGTGTATAGCAGCAAAGAATCCCTGCGGCTCAGAATAAAAAAAACAAGTGATGAGATTTTTTTACAGAGACTTCATGCAACATGACTGAAAGTCAATTCTTATGAACACTAATTTGCTCTGTAACCTTGCTGCTTTTTGTCACTGCATTACAACAAAAAGAGCTCTGCTTAGAAGTGATTTTGTAACTACCCCACACTGTCATGTCAAGTGCAGTAGGACTTTGGTATGTACAGTTTTACAAGGGTTGGGCAACATTATTAAATCAATATCACAATATCAAAGGGGTACTCCACATTCTGTAATATTTGGGGACTTGCAATGGACAGATTAAAAATAAAAAGAAGGTAAAAATCAGTGCAGCAGAGGCCAAGATATCCTTGCTGTTGGTAGCTAGTATGAGTCAAGTAAAAAAAAAAACTGGATCCTATAGTTCCCATAATGCAACATCTTTGATTAGACCCTCCCTGTCAGGTAAATGCCCACACCTTTCAAACTCCACACCACCTCCTTGTCTGTTTGTATAACAGGATTAACGTTAAAATTTCCATTCCCAAACCGAGATAACCCTGATGACATCACTTTGATGTCGTCGGGGTTATTTTCTCAGACTCGACAAAAGCGCCGTTTCCACTCCAGGAAGTTTCCCACGGGACCAAGAGCCTTTTGAGAAACTCAGGTCCTTTACCTGCATTCCAGGGTCCTGGATGATTTTTCTACCCCCCAAAAAAGTCCCTGCTAGTAGTAGTATTTTCCAAAAGATCAGGAGTAACGTGTCTCTTTAACAAGAGTATTTTTTGGACATATGTGTATACTGTTACGGTATGGCAAATTTATGCTCATTCAATATTCAAACTGGTGTTTCATGCAAGTAACTGTATTCCACTGTTTTGCATTAGATCTGATAAAACTTTTCAAACATAAAACTAAAACTTTAACTACCCATTTTGTTAGTTTTTAATGACAATTTTTTTTTGTAAAACAATGAAAGTCCAGTAAAAGGCGATAATATAATATTGTAATTTTGACCAGCTCTAAGTCTTACATCAGTCCTGTATTTAGGACTCCCGCCTACTTGTTCTGTCTCAGCTAAGCATCCTTGATCGCCCCACTGCTTCCCATCCTGCAACAGTATCCACTCCGCTCTACGCCTCTCCAGAAGGAGGAGAAGAGCGGGACTTCTCTGCCTCCGCACAAATAAAACTGTGTGCCAAGCCGCATTAACTCTGCATTCTTATCGCCTTTCTGACTTGAAACATTTTATGAGCGGTTAGCTGTCAGCCCCCTCAGACTCCAACAACAAGAAGAGGCATGCTTTATGCACTGGTGCATCACGGGCACCACTGTTTACTAGACACCATTATCATTTAACTGCATGTACACTACGAAAGGTCACATTTTGGACTTCAATTTATCACATCTCATTATATGATATATATATATATAATGTAGTTTTAAAGCTGTTCCTGAGCTGGAGACAGGTAAAATTGAGCTTACACGTTGTGGTGAAGTGACACATAAACACAGCTATGTGTACACACCTAGTTGAGGCAGAAGACCTGCTGTGGCCTCTGCTGCCGGCCTAAACCAGCTCTCTGGACTTTCTTAAAGTTTGTCTGCCCACACAAACATTGACTGCACTGGCCGTCGCTGTCTCTGAAATAGGTGTTTAGGCTTACTGAAGAGAAAATGACTCAATAGTGTGCCAGGAATTTGTGCATATTTCCACAAATATCTAATTTTAAATCAAATAGCCAGTGGCATGTTGTATATTGGTCAACATGCTCTGCCAGGACAAATTAATTTCATGCTCCTAAGTTTACAATTTAAATGTTTGCTGTTTGTTCACTGTTGCCTGAATCAACTTGTATTCATTTCAGCAACACTGCGCCGGCTTGCACTCAACTACAGCATTAGTATATGCAAAGCCTCATAATCATGCTGTGGCTTTGGCCCCTTGTGGTTTCTGTAGCAGTGACTTAATTCTGCTCCACTAATCATAATAATTATAGATATTAGAGTAGCCTTGGTAATTACTGTAGAGCACTGGCTCCTATCCTTTAATGGATGCTTAAACAAACAGATTTCAGATAGGTTTGGGAAGAAAACTAATTTATGGCCTCTGAAGGAAGATCAATCAGGTGACAGGATTTGGTTTGGTAGGGTGTAATAGGGTGGGGTTCAGTAATTAATACAGAATGCAGTAAGAGATGGAACCTGGCTCTTCCTTTTTTTCAATTCTGCGTCCCTTTCATTCCCACATCCCTCCTTCTCTCCGTGCCTTTGCCACATTATTTATTTCCGCTGTCACACCATTGTTGTGATTATGGATGTCATGCAGCCGTAACGCGCTCCACGATCAATAGGCCTGAAATTAAACCAAAAAATGAATTTCCGCAGTGTCGGCCACATGCACTCCTGAGCAGGAATTACCTTGCAGGAGAATGGCTGATTTTCCCACTGAGGAGACAGCAACAGAAACACAGGAGGAGGGAAAGTGCTTGACTGAGGCTGGCAGCAATGGCAGTCCATGCGAGGACAGTTTTACTGCTTTTTTTTTTTTTTTAAACAATTACAGACCACAGAACACATGGCATAAATGTTGAAACTTTGTGTGACCAAGTCCTCAAACACCAATTTCAATTCAACAAAACACCAGAACTCTTGTATTGGGATAAGATGACCTCTGGATCTAATAGTTAGAAACTAATCTGTGCCTTGAAAGATGTTTATTAGTGCATGCTGCCAATATCCCATATTACAGATTCAAAAGGTTGAGAGATGCTGTGTAGCATTTAGTACTAAATGTCTGTAATGTAACTCAACAAGTCCGGGTTGTTCATGATGACACAGGTCAACTAAGGAGATGATGTAGTCATTTCTTCCAGGCTGAGATCGATACACTATTACTGTAGGCATGATGAGATGAAAAAGTGCTCATTACTCCTATCATCAGGTCATTTGGAGAATGGGAGATTTTGGTCAAATGGCAAGACCTCCAGCGATGAAAAACACAATAATTAAATAAAAACGTGAGGTTTAGGAGAAAGCTCATAAGAACCATAGAAGGAAGAGTGTTGTAGAAGAGAGAGCAGGTTTGTTAGAAAGGTGCAGTATAGATGTTCATCCTGTATTCTGTGAAGTAAGTTATGTTATGGTCAGTTTTATACGTCACAAGGCCTGACAGTTGCAGTCTTTCATGAAAGCAACACGCACAATATGAAACCTGCAACTCTCTTTCTTTTTCTGTCACTGTACCCACTTTCATGTTTCTATCTGTCTTGCATTGTCCACACCAGCAATTGCTATTTATCCCAAGCAATTGACATAGAGATAGAGAGAGAAGACAGGGATGTTGGGGGAAATGTTTACATGCTTTTAAAATACCTTGAGTAGCTCACTTACACCAGCCAGCCTTCCAGCATCTTTCGCCTCTGCACCTTCCTCCACAGGAGACGGATGCATCCTTTTCTTTCTTACTTGTTTCCGTTGTCCCTCATTTAGAATCGATTTGCTATTAATACCAGAGCATCACAGAGGGAGGGTGACAGGGGTCGAGGTGGCTGCAGCTGCTTGACAGGCTTCTTCATCTCCGAACAGGAAGTTTGGTTTACATCAGCCATGGGGCGGGAACTGTCATCAGGAGACCTCAGGGCTAATGGGTTGGATTTATGCGCTCCTCTCCTCCTCTCAGTGTAGACCAAGTTGGAAGAAGCTGAAGTCACTGATCTCAGGTCTTTTTAGTGTTTTCTTCCATTGGTTATGACTAAGGTTTGGAGACAGGAAGCTGATGCACGATCTATGCTCCAGAGAAATTTTTAAATTATTATTGGTTCCTATGATAAACTGTGAAATCTGAGCTTAAATTCAGGCCCAGTTGACTTTAATGCATTTATAAAACATGGTGAAGTACTTCACCTAAGTCATTTCTTTCCATTCCCCTGACTTGACATGTCAAGACAAATTTCATTCATCACTCCTCCAAGGAGCCTGGTGCAGGGCAATAACCACAGTTTGGTTTTCAAATCAATTTGACAAATCCTCGGAGAATTATAAAACAGTCTTAGAGCAAATAATGGTCTGACACTCTGCATTAGCAGAAAAGATATGAATTACGACTGACGTCTAACCATGTGGCTTCTGGGTTTACAAAGAAACATCATGTTCTGTCACTTATGACATTGTGGTAAGATGTCAATAAAGGTTAGCATTTTGAACAAAGGACAGCCATACCTGGAAGCAACGTGTGTTATAGCTCAATGCAGTCACCAGGACTACCTCAGCCTTCAGCTCTGCTTCAACTTCATCTAAAAGTGATGGAAACATCATGTGACTTGTGCCCTGGTTTCACAGTTAGACTCAAAGGATGCAGAAGTGAAAAGTTAATTCTCGTAATTAATTCTTTCCGTGTAGATGAACTGAATTAACTGTTGTATCAGATCAAATTTGACAATATGCATGTACAACAGTATTTATCCTTTATATTTCATTACTCTGCCCATCAACTGTTTTTCCTGCTGTATCATTCTTTTCCTTTTGGCTTTCTATTCCTGTCCTTTCCTCCTCACTCCGTCTCTCTCTCATCCTTGTGTGCATCGCAGTGACTGAACTCATTCTCAACTATTTATTTGCTTTATTTCCTGAGATCAGCTATAAAGAACAAACACTATTAAGCCAGCCAATCAATACGGGAACATCAGCGCTCTTACCCCCCCCCACCCCGCAAAATAGATTTATATCTTCTGCCTGAGCAACATAAATCACATATTCATACATTAAATTAAAAATGTGATTGATAGCAACACAGAGTGTGTGTACAAAACCTCATGATGTAAAAAAAACAAATATTAGTTGGGGACTGCGGAGGGTGAAGAGAAAACAAACAAGTGTAATTCTTCAGTCTTGTGAGGACGTCCAAGTTCAGGAGATGAGTTGTTGCTTTAGGAAAAGGAAAACATCAGCATCTAAACTCAAATATAAACTCAGTGTTACAGAGTTTTCACAATAGAAACAATGACTGTAAGAATGTCTATAACACTAACTTGCGGCCCAAGATTCATTTATCTTGACTTTAAAGGAGCTGGTCAGCTTTCAGTCTCTATCCTCTGCATGTCATTCTGCAAGGCAAACTGCATGTGGAGAAACAGGTTCATCCACAAAGTGACACTTAATGGGATATATTCAGATTGCGTCATGCATTACAGGGCCCAGTGGTTATGGGAGCATTCCAGAGGAGAGAGGCAGAGAAATATGGCAGCATCTATCAGAGGCTCGGCCAGAGAGAAAAAGGTGCAGGAACAGAGAGGGAACGAGAGCTGGGGGTTGGGGGGCTGCCAAGGACATTTAAGAGAGCTGTCAGGGGAGGCTGATCTATGAAAGACCCTGTTGGCTACCTATATCCCAGCATGTGAGCGTGTGTGTGTGTGTGTGTGTGTGTGTGTGTGTGTGTGTTGGGGAAAGACATAAGTGCATTCACACCAATGCATGCTGTAACACATGTGCTCACACCCAGGAGGCTAAAGTACAGCAGAGTAGTCCCGGTGCACAGGTTCAAAGACCGGAGTTGGCGCTCATCCACACAGAAAATCAAATATGTTTTCTGAGCATGAGATGAAACAGAGGACAAAAAAACAGTCGGAGGATAAACAACAAGAGGTAAACTGTTCAACTGCAAAAAACTGTATGTTTTCTGGAGAAAAATGTTCATGTAATAAAAAGTTTAAGTTATAATTACCATGATCGTGTCATGCAGCAATTTCTATAGAGGACTGGAACTGCCAAAATCAAAAATAAATAAATGACTCAATAAATAAATTAATATGCGATTAATTTGCCCTGAAAGTGAAAAAAAGAAGACAGAACTAAATAAGTTTGGGGAAATAAATAGGGGGAAAATGCAATGAGAAAATAATACATACATAACTACATAAATAAATACATACAACATGAATAAATAAATAAACAAAAAATTAATAAATACAATGGAACATTAAATGGGAAAGTAAATAAATATGGGAATTAATACAAATGTAAATAATACAGAAGCAAATTAAAACAGAAATATCAATTAGTCTCACATTTTAGAAATTATTTAATGCCTACATTTTTGGTGCATTTAATGCCATTTAATTTATTTATTGAGTCATTTATTTATTTTTGATTTTGGCAGTTCTGGTCCTCCACAGTAGGTATATGTGTGTGTGTGTGCACATGTGTGTGTGCACATGTGTACATGAAGGGATATAGGTAGGGATATGTATGTATATATATGAGCATATATCCACCATATGTAGGCCTATTGCATGCATTTTCATGTTTGTCATGTGAGACACAAACATGTGCAGACTTTGATAACATTCCTCCCTGGTACAATAAAGACTAAGACTAGTCACAGGAAGTTCTACTCAGACTGTGAAAACTGTTGTACAATGTCTGTAGCTCTGGATGAACTTTGCCAAGTCTGAGAAAAGTCAAACATTTTGGAGACTACACATTTTTAACAGAAAGCCTGCATTACAAACTGGCATGTGGAATTTGAAAGATATGGGTGTTAACCAGGCAGGGAACATCTATCAGCATATGGTATCAGTTTGCATTATGGGAAGTGTAGGAATAATGATTTCATTATGTGCTATTTGAGAGTATAGAAGTATATATTTTGTGGGGTATTAAAGCTTCATGCATAATATTAAATTGATGAGAATACATTCTGGATCTAGCAGCTTCACTAAACATTGCTCCAGGAAGCCAAATCTTCCTCAGCTATATCTGAGATATCCCAGCAGCAGCAGCGAGAATCTGTAGGTAGCCAGCAGGCAGGCAACCCTGCCAGAGGGGACGCGGCTTTGGGACCATTACTAAAGCTTAATGATATGAGAAGTGTTCTCCTATCCAGCGCAGAGGGGATTCATCATGATGCTGTAGCACTATACATCTTTCAACAGCCCTTAAAGAGGAAAGGGGACATTTCTTCATGCTGTAGTAAAAGCCCCTCCCTTCCCCAATCTTCCCTTGAGCTTTCTACATTCCTCATCTTCACTTAAAGAAGCTCTATTTTAAGATCATTGCGTCTGGCGGGGGGGGTGACCTTGGCAACGAATGAGGGTGAAGTAAGGTCGTGAGAAGCGCTGGATGGGTGTGTGTAGTCTGATGGAGACAGTTGCAAACCACAACATCTTGTCTGGGATTTGTCCCAGTGTGCCCCAGGGGAAGGAATACAATTCACTCTCCGTCTCAAAGTCACACTATACACTGTCACTGGCTTCAGCTGAGTGCTGATAGATGTCTCTTTGTCCCCTCATAAATAAAAATACTCTGGTCTCGGCTGTGAGAGACTGTAGATCAGGGAGTAAATAGCTGAAGGTATCATGCGCCGCACTATGTCAAACCTGGAGGATTTTCTCTTTCTCTAACCCCTCACATTTTGTGACCGTGTCATGAGAACTCTGCTACCTGTAAATCAAATGGGGCAGATATACAGCAACAAAAGAGCAATCAAAATAAGTAAGAGCAATGTTGACTTTGGGTCTTTAACTTAATTTTATAGCCTGCAGCCAATATGCAGTAATCACAGCATGGAAAAGCTTAACGTTTCTGTCCTGGTATTTGCATTGTTTGAGTCACAGCCACCTGCCTGCGGATTTACACCAGTAGATCACAGACAATAACAGTAAAGACAGAAGTGCACTGGTTTATGACTTCAGCACTTTCAGTTTGAAGTCTTCCAGCACCAGTGAGTTTAAATTATGGTGGGAGACGTCCTTGGGATGTGAACATCTCATTTCACCAGGCTGTGCGCAACCACACACACACACACACACACACACACACACACACACACACACACACACACAACTCATTTCATTGGGGGTCTCTGGGAGGCTGGACTCAGTGGAGCATGACATAAGAATTATACATCTGGCAGCAGTAAACCTGCAAACTCTTTCTTTCTCTCTCACACACACTTGTGACTGTTATGAGACAGAACACTAACTTTTTGCTCATATTATTTATTATTTTTGAGGACCATTGCTATTGATGCTTGTAACTCTGCTCTATGCAAATGTGATGCTGTTGTTTTGTTCCTTTTATTCCTCAAAGAGAGCTGAAACAGCCCTCTGGTTCTTCTTAATAAAGTCAAAGAGGCAATTTAATTTACTTTAATTTGTAAGTGTGCATTTAATTACTTAATTACTTCCTTTTCTTCAGTCAGGTTATTGATACATCAAACTCAAAATCTTAAGTCATTTTGATCTAGCCTATATAAATAAGAATATTCACATATAAAATTGAAAATATGTCATTTTGTGGATGAAAATTGTTATTGAAAATGTTGTTCTGTTTAATGCTTTTGTTTACAAACTGCAGTGTTTGTAGGGTGGGGCCAGAGTTCAACAACAGATATGAGTGACCACCCGACTATTATTGATGCTTTTAACAACACAGGTTTCCAACCCCCTAAAACCAAGTCCAGACCACACAGCTGCATATGCATCAAGATTTTACCCCACGAAACCTTAATGAGTTTTGACCAGAAGTTGTAGTGAGAAGCCCATAGAAATCATTTACTTCTAAAATTGTAGAAATAAATGATTTCTTACACCTCTGACATGTATTGCTCAGATATTTTTTATTGAAGCCACCTATTATTCCTCATTCTTGTTAAAAAGAAGATATTTGGCAAATAAACTAATTATACTACTTAATCAAACTACAGTAGTCAGTCCACATGTACATTACAATACTTTAATAAAAAAATATATAAAGACAAAACAGAATGTATGGTCGCACGTGGATGGGGCAGGAGCATCCCTGCTGAACCGAGGAGGCTCAGCATCCCCATCCCAGCTGCGCCCGACTGCCACGTCATAACGAACACCTGGGGACACGCCCACCCAAAGGTTCCAAGCCCTGTTATTGGTTATGTGTTTAAATATCTCGCAAGCTGTCCGGTGATAGGCTCAAATATCACACAAGTGATTTCATAAAGCAAATCTTTTGGAAGTTGTGTTAAGGGGATAAGTGGGAAAAACCCTTGAGATAACTGCGACATCCACGGCACAATTAGCTGCCTGTCTCTCCGTCTCTCTTTCAATCTCCTGGCTGTCAATCGCTGGAGGATTTGTTGGAGTTGCCGAGCGTCTCTGCATCTGTGAGTACCTGAGTTTGCTTGCTGCTGCTGAAGCTGCTGCCTTCCTCCGGGTTCAGGATGACTGTAGCGCTCCGCAGGGATCTGCTGCAGAAAGAGGCGATAGAAAGTTGATCTCCGTCCCGATTTGAACGCAACTTTCTGCTCAGAGCAAATCACAAGATTAAGACGCTTGCTTATCAGTTATCAGTTTTCAGTCAGTTTTCAGCTCGTAATGCAGTTTTATCATCACCTACAGTAACTGCCACGGATTAAGTGCTGCTTCACACAAAGTGGATTCCCTTCAAAAAACTGCCGATGAGCAGAAAGAAAAGACGACCGCAGGTTTCTTTTATTGCAGCAATTATCCATGTTTCAAATGTTTTTTTTTTTGTCATAGTTGCACATTGCTCTGGTAATTTTTTCCCAGTTTTTCCAGTTTCTTATGTTTAATTAAGTTGCTTTTTCCTTTTGTAATTTGTATAGGTTGCCTATTCATTTAGAGTCTGCATTTGATCTAATTTCATGTTTGAAAAATATAGAAGAGTATAGATAGATAGATGCTATTATTATACATTATCATACATAAAAAAATCAGTATCATGCAGCATATGGGTAATAAATTTGTACTTTCTACAAAAACTATCAAAACTGTTATCATCATGAAGTTTTGTTTCAAACTACTGATCTAATCAGCGTTTTGTTGTGAAGCAGGTGAGGCGTTATAGTGAGTCGTTGCACTGTGTCTTTGCTGGAATGAGGTTCTCATTGTCGGATATTCACTGTGGTAACTGATGGTTGAACTGGAGCTTAACATTAATGGCAATTGTTGATTGCTCAGAGTGACTGTTAAGTGTAATTCACTGGGAATAGTACAGCACTTTGTGTGTGTGTGTGTGTGTGTGTGTGTGTGTGTGTGTGTGTGTGTGTGTGTGTTCTGCAGTGAGGGTGTCCTTCACAGAAAGAGCCTCTGGAAGCGTGTGTTTGAAACTGAAGATGTTGCTGGCTCTTTGTCGCAGCGTTATCAGGATCAGAGCTGGGCTTGAATGCTCCAGAAAGCACAAGCTGATGTTGCACGCTGTGGTAATGGCCTCTTAATGCCAACATAAATAACCAAATAGAAAACATTTCTCTGCTTCAAACAACACATTTTTTTAGGGCTATTTCATGGTCTCAGACTGTTTTACTACAAATTACTTTACTTGATGCTTCCTGTTCTTATAGTGGGACGGCTTGTTGACGATCCTGCAGATGTTACATCCGAAAACCCAAATAAGCGCATCAATTGTCAAATCCTTGCTCGTAGAAAAGTTATATTGCAACTTTACTTGGCGACTCAGGTGTCTTGGTTTTTACTGCAGTGAATGTGGGGGAAAACGACTGTATGTCCTTGACTGCATAATGTAGCACCCCACCATTTTATCAGGCCGGTCCACAATGTTTCAAGCACTCATCTGTCCTTTCTCTACATCCCTCTTCTATCTAGTTATTACTTTGCATGGCTGAATTATGGGGAATACTTCTGACTGGTGCTGAACTGAAATATGCCCGCTGTCCTGGTGCAGGACCATGGGAATAATGCCCTGTCTTATATTTTATCCTCGTTTGTACGGGCATGAAAGTTCAGGTGCCCACCTGTGAGTTTGTATCATCTAAAATTAGCTGTTTTGTCCTCTAATTGTCTATTTTAAAATGACCCTCAAAGTGCATCTTCACATAAAAAAATATTCCAAAAGAGTTTACCCTTTACCAACACCTTATCCTCCTCTTTTTAATTTATAGCTCACTGCCCCTATCTGACATTGAGTATATGAGCAAGTTTGGAAAGCTACCTTCTGTAGTCTGGAACTTCTCAGCTCATTTGTCATTACATCCTGCTCTAATGGGGAGAAACTGCCTCATCTTGAGCACCCAGTGTTGTTAATTAACCCTTCTTGCTAACAGCCGCAGTCTACATAGCTACCATCCAGCGTTATCACTGCGCTGCCCGCCAGGAGAGCTAGCATTAACCCTGGCCATATTTCTGCAGGTGTCAGCGGAGGTGCTTTCTCTCCCTGCTGCTGTTCTTTTGAGAGTATTACTCAAACAGCAATGCGGTTTTATCTTAAATTGAATTGTTGAGGGGGATGTTAAAGAGCCATACATCACCTGGACACTCTGAGCAGAAAGGGAGAATCTGCAGCAGTATGGAAGCAGAGATGGGAACGGCTCAATAGCATTACAGGTGGAATGAGTACTACGACGAAGGCTGCGTTCATAAATCCACAGGCAGAGCAAATCAAGTTGTCAGCTTGTAAACGCCATTTAGTGTGTGTGTGTGTGTGTGTGTGTGTGTGTGTGTGTGTGTGTGTGTGTGTGTAAAGTTTTGCGGCGCTGTTGATGATGAGCATTTTATTTTAGCCTTAAGGAGGTGACCTTCCTCTTTCCTTTCTCTCCTGAGTCATGTTTCTCTTCTCTCTTTTCAGTTTGAGCATCAGAAACCCCACCTCTACCTGCCTGCACTCCACAAGTCGATTGGATCAATTCCTCTCTGCTCACCTTTTATCTACTGACCACTAAAAGCACACTTATACATCACATGGTCCTTTTATCCAAAAAAGCTTTCCCAATTTAGAGTTGGTCACTGCACACTGAGGTCTGTTATATCAGGGCATACTGGTTTGCTCTGTGCTAACTTGACCTCTGGCTAATGCTCTGCTCCATGTATGGATTTTCTGTCCTGTGCTTCCTCAGCCTGTCTGCCTGTGATGGGTTGTTCAGATCTAACCCTGCAGAACGCCACTGATTGTGGTGGTATATCTTCATCTTTATGTCCGAGTATAGCAGGAAGCTCTGCCAACGATCTGCTGTTTGCCTTGCGATGGATTTGGAGAATTTGCAACAAGGGCATGTGTTGCAGTTTGCAAGTGTATGACTTACAGTCTTTATTTGATTCTCATTTGCCTCGACTGCTGGGACAAATGTGTGCTATAGTCCAGTCGAAGAATGTTGTGTGGGAATTTGTTGGATGGGATTTGTGATCTTCTCACAAGTGTTTTTCTAAGGATGTACTGTAGCATTGTTCTACTTTTTAGTTCGGACTATGTACGTATGAAATCTCATACTACATATGAAATCTTTGGAAACTTCATTTGAGAAAGTAACAGTGGCAGAGGTTTTTGAAGCTGCAAAAAGACGAACAGCATGATGGTAGCCTTCCTTAAATTCAGCTGTTGCAAACTGTATGTTTTTCCCTTTAGGTGAGGATGTTGTTCTGGCTGGTTTTGTTCCTGCCTGCCCTCTCCTCGGCTCAGCGATCAGAGCCCATGTTCTCAGCTATAACCAAGACCGTCCTTCCTCCTGACTACGACAACAACCCCACCCAGCTCAACTACGGCGTGGCCGTCACTGATGTGGACGGGGACGGAGACCTGGAGATATTTGTAGCTGGGTGAGAAAGGGGGAGGCAGGTTGTGTAAAACTGCCTTTTGTTACTCAAAGTTTATTCAAGCTTTGTGAATCCTAAATCTCTAATGTCCCCTTGCTCTTTTCACAGTGTTACAAGTACTCCAATATCATTAGGCACAATTAGAGCAATTAATTAACTGTTGAGTGATATCTAACTCTAATCGGAGGCTGAAATAAAAGTATGCTGTAATTTTCCGAGCTAAAGGTTGAAGACAAAGGCAAAAGACGAGAGGTGGTAAGGGTGCCCTGAGGCTCACTTAGCGGATAAAAATGGATGTGATTGGATAGAGCGCCATTGATGGGAACAGTTTGGCAAGCCTGCCTCCATCCAGTGAAGCAGCAATGAATTTCCAGATGCTTAACAGAATATAGATCGACCAAAATGTCCCTGCTTAATAAATGTCATTTAGCCAAGACATCCTATTTAGCAGGTATCACAAAACCTAAATGTAATTGTGTTTACCTTCAGTACTTAAGTATAGCATGGTAAAAATGTTTTGCTTTTTTTGTATTCGTATTACACCATTATTATACAATAGATGAAGGTGGGACAAGTCACAGCAAGTTACTGTGGTCCCACTTTTGTTTGCTTATTCACTCATAATCAGTCTGTATGGCCATGCTAACAGTCAGAACAGAGAAGAGTGTTTAAAGTATTGATAGACCAAATTTTTGTCCTCCTTGTGGCCTCTTTTCTGTGTCACTCTTGTGTCATTAACAGACTATATCAAAAATATCTCCTAGGGCAGAGTTTCAAAAACTTTTGTAATGTATATCCAAACATGTACAACATTTAAGAGGTTTTTGGAACCTTTAAATTGGCGCCCTGAAGAAAATTAGATAGCAGATTCCAGTTCCAGGTTATCGTGATGCCAATTATGAAAACCGATAATTTTTAAATAAAAAATGCAGACTGGTGATTTTACAGGTCGAAAATATATTTTCTCAGCCAACTTCTTACTGTAAATGATGTGGTCCTCCATGAACACAAAGGTTTCTGCCAAAGTTCGAACTGTTTAGTTTACTTCAATTGAGAGATTTTCCGTATTTTTGTTTTTGTCTGTGCTCCTCTCACTGGTTTCTGGCTCACTCAAAAAGGTGACGCCATGTAATTCTGAGCACCAATCAGGATTTAGCAACATTTGACTCAAAATCTGAATATATCTGTATATGTTGCCAGACATCACTTGATGCAATTTATCAGACTTTTACAAAAGGCTTTATACAACTTTTTTCACGTTAACAGACTTTGATGTGTAAAATCAGTGGCGTTCCCCTCTCAGGGGCTTTAAAAATCCAGTTTTACAAAACTCTGCATAACAGAATCTTGAGTACCATGGTGTACCAAAAAGTGGCACTCCATGATTTAGTCTTCAAAATTCCTGCTGATATGTACTTGTAATATAATGAAGATGTAACATTTTGCCATTCGGTCCTGTCAACAGCTACAATGGCCCAAACCTGGTGCTAAAGTACGACAAGCAGAGGAAAAGGCTTGTCAACATCGCAGTTGACAACCGTAGCTCCCCGTTCTACGCCCTGAGAGATCGTCAAGGCAACGCCATCGGAGTGACAGCGTGTGACATCGATGGAGACGGTCAGGAGGAGATTTATGTCCTTAACACCAACAACGCCTTCTCTGGTACGGTACATTCTTTTACACACACACACACACATACACTTTTATAGAAATACATTGACAAATGCATATGTGCACACACTCACACAGGGGTTGTACCTCTTTTCTTGTACAGAGACAAAGCAGATGAATCAGTATGCAGATATTAAGCTTATCTCATCTGAGTCTTCATCAGATAACAGATAAGCTTTGTGCAGCTATTAATCAATCTGAGAGCTATAGAGCGCACACAGTGCCAAAACTGCAACACCTTACCTCTATCATTTTTATAAAAATGATAGAGGTCACTTGCAGCCAAAGCAACCTACTCTTCTGTTACCAATCACCCACGGGTTTTGTATTGCATAATACCTCTTTATTCTCCGTCTTTTCCTCTCCTGAACTCTGCGTCTCTCCGCATCAAGGTCGGGCAACATATTCTGACAAGCTGTTTAAGTTCCGTAATGGACGCTTTGAAGATCTGCTGAACGATGACATTAACGAACACAGAGATGTAGCCAACCGTATGGCTGGGCGCTCAGTGGCCTGTGTGGACAGAAAGGTACAACACACGCATACACACTCACACCCAAAGAGTAGAGTATATGCAAATCCACACCATGCCACACACAAACTCCCCAGAGTGTCTTCTGCGTACATGCATGGGTGCTTCTGTTTGTTTACCAGTGATAACTCATGCCCTGCCTACGCCGCCCTTCTCAGCATGTGCTATGACAGTTCATTTGGGGGAATTGTGTGCCATTATCTCTCTTCTGTCCATCGCACCAGTGTAATTACAGAAGCAAGGGCTCGTTTGTTTTATAGAACATCGTACGAGGAGAGGAGTGATGACTGCACACTACTGCTTTCTGCCCGTAGCATTTTCTCTCTCTCTCAGTCCCTTTCCCATTGTTTTCTTCCCTCTTTCCACCTCCTTTACTCCCTTTTTTCTCTCTCTGACTGACATGCTCACACTCTTTCTTTGTCTCTTATTTCACACACACACACACACACACACACACACACACACACACACACACACACACACAGACGCATGCAGTTCTCACTTCCAATCAGGGGATGGGATAAAGAAAGCAATAGTGGGAAGAGGACAGTAGGGATTACAATAGATTTTTTTAACCACAGTCCCATCTCACTGAGCACTGATAGGTTGTGCAGCTGCCAAACCGATTGGAAAGATATCTGCTTTTAATGGCATAATGCTTTTAGAGGAAGCCAAACCTCTGATGTGTGTTCTTCCATGCTAGTTCCAGAAGACTGACAGAGAGAGAGAATGCATTTTCCTATTGCAAGTTTTATTAGAGCAGATTTGGAACAGCAGCAGAGGGTTACATAGGCCAAAACCAAAGCATGTTGTGTAGTCGGCTGGGTAGCTAATGTGTTTGGTCTTGTTTACTCATAAATGAAGTGTTATCATTCAGGAAAAAAGAGGGATAATTAGTCATCCAACTGTTTTATCCCTCCCAGTCTCCTTGAAAGTGGCGTCCCATCATTAGTCTTATACAAACTGATGAAGGTGACATATTGAGGGGTCTCGCATTGAAATGATGAGTCAGTTCACTTTGCACTGGCAGGCAGGATGGAGCTTCTGAAAATAAGTGGATTAAAGGCCAGAATAATTTAAATATGTTTGATTAAAAAGCACAATATACATTTCCTTTGAAAACAAAAAAAAAATGAAAATGTTACATTAGAGGTGGTAGCTTATTCAGGCTTCTCAGTGATAGCTGTAAAGACTGATATAAAGGCCATGCAGTCACATATCCCTGCACCAACATGCACTTTGCAGGCATGCATGTCTGTTCACAATGCCAATCTCAATGACAGAAATTAGCCTTGGGTAAAGATTTATTGAAAAATCGTTGACTTTTAAGTTTGTTAAGTAACTGCCAGTGGCCTTCAGGTCTTACATTGTAGTTCATTCTCATTTTGTCAAGTTCAGTGTGTGTGTGTGTGTGTGTGTGTGTAAGTGCAACCCACTCCTCCCACCTCAGCAGGCCATAATGTGACGCTTCATGACATTTACATCAACTAGACTCATTTGCTTTTCTTGTCTTGTGAAAATATACTAAAGTTAACACAAATGGTAAAATGGCCTGTATATATGTGTGCTTTTGCATATGTGCATGTGTTTGTATTGATTGAAATATGTTAGGCCTGGTGGGAAAGCTCATTGGAATCGAGTGTGTAGTCTATTAGTGTGGTTCCGTCTGTGAGTTTGTGTCTGCAGGGACTCTGACTGATAATGGAGTGTGAAATTAATCTCCAAAGGGAGGCAGAGGAAGGAGTAGGGAGAGAGGCTGAGGAAAAGAGGGTAAAGGGTAGGAAACAGGGTAAAGGAAGATAAAGGGAAAAGAACAGGGAGAATATATATTATATTATGCATAATATTCACAAAGACAGCAAAAGAATAAAAAAAGATGGTTCAAGGATAAGTCTGGCTTTTCAAATAACCTATTCAATCCTGTTTTAGTTAGCTGAAAACTACTGGGCCCAGCTTTCTATGAAATTATTTGGCTTTTTATTTAAAGCAGCTATAATCAATTGTTTTAGAATAACAATGTATCAAATGACAATGTGAGGTTGCTCATCGTAATGAACCTAGAGAAAATTATCACCTGAATCTGCAGCTCCCCTCAGCTTTACAGAGCTTTAGAGTGAGTTTCAGCTCATTGTTTAGCTGTCTGACCTTCAACTTTACTGTTTCTCATAGTGTCGTTTTCTGCCACAGCAGGCATCTGTCTTCAGTGAAAAAACTCTAAAAACCCACAGTACACTACCTGCTCAGCACCAAACAACAGACAGACACAGTTAGCGATTAGCTGGTGAACATAGTGGAGCATTTAGCAGCTAAAGAGCCAGATATTTCCCTCAGGAGTTGGTGGAGACCAAAAACAGAGCTAAAATAGAGTGACTTACATTCGCCAGGTGGACAGAAACACGACTCCAAATAAATGCTAATGTTTCTCCATAACTGCCGGATGTGTAAATAAGCAACAAGTTTGCCATATTAACTTAAAAAGCGATAATATGTCAGTGTTGTGTTCACATCTTGTTTCTGCTGCCACCAAGTGGCCAAAAAAATCAGTTATTGCAGGTTTAAATGAAACCTACCCTACCCTTCCCTGAACACATTGTTGGATTCGGTCTTTGGTGACAATAAGACAAATATAAAATATAACAAGCCATATCCTTTAAAGGGTCCCCTAAATTACAAAAAAATAAATAGGTTTTTTGACACTGATCTCTGAGATTTCTGCCTCCACTCATTTACCTCCATTGTACTTGGGTGGCAGCAGAAATCTAAGAGACAAATCTCAAAAACCTGTGCAAGTGATTAGACAGTTTTTTGTAAAATAGATGAACTGACCCTTTAAGGGTTCTGCTGAATCATCAAATGATTTATCAATTCAGATCTAGCTACATATGCCGCTTCTAGTTCCTTATTTTGCTAAGTATATTAAATATATAAGTACAGTATATTAATAAATATATTAATGAACATAAACCATATTTGTTTTTTTCTCAGGGTACAGGACGTTATGCTATCTACATAGCTAACTATGCCAGTGGCAACGTGGGTGCTCATGCTCTCATAGAAATGGACGAGGCAGCGAGTGACCTTTCACAGGGGGTCATCGCCCTCTCCAACGTGGCAGAGCAGGCTGGAGTCAACAAGTTCACTGGTAGGTGTGAAGAAATGACTCTGTGTGACGTAGACCCTCGCTTTAAGATCATCCAGCACTACTGGACCTTCAGTCTGATTTATACAGACATCTGCAGAGGTCCATAGAGTCTGAAATATAGGACTTCTGTACGGAGAGGGTGCTAGATGGGAGGTGAGTAAGGTAGAGTTGGAGAGGTGCCAGGCGAGAAAAAAAGAAAAAGCGAGAGAAAGAAAGAAAACGTGATGAGTGTAAGCATGAGAGAAGAAAGAGAGGACTGGAGAAAGAGAGAGGAAGAGAAGTGTTAGTGGGCTCTTTTGGCCCTGTCAGCTGTTTACTCTAGTCAAAGTCACAGGAAAGCAAAGGGGAAGGACGACACACACATACATCAGATCAGCGGTGGCATCTATCACAGCCTGGTGTGGTTCCCCCAGACTTCTCAAGGCGGGAATACAAGAATGTGAACGCCACTACAGCACAGTGTATTTTATGTGCAACCAGCTCAGTCAGAGTCGGTCTGATTTTAATGTTGACATTAAACAGGAAGTTGCTGGTGTTATTTCACAGATTGGTCATATAATCACTCCTGACCCTTCTACTGATTGGTTTGTAAGATGATGTAAGTGTGCAAAATAGGAAGCAACAAGGCTACATTGTCAAAGTGGCCAGTAAAATCAGTGGTGAGAAGCAGCCTTCCTTGTCAGACATTTGTAGTTGACAAATCACCAAAAAGCAAAATCCATCTTCGCAATTTCACATCATCCTCTCTCTAAGGAAGATACAGGCTCCTGAAAATTAGGTGTAACAGGTTCAAGTTTTTATCTATTCCATGTGCAACAAACACATTTATTTCAAATATATCCCATAAACTGCCTCTCAGTTCCCACCAAAGCCTAGCACTTTATCTCATTCGCTGCAGTTTATATCTTTTGACCATTTGTTGTATTTTTATTGTGTGCATTGTGTTAACCATTTTAATGCCTCCTATCGTCTTACATTTTGAATGTGTCTTTATTATTTTTTAAGCTGCCTTGCTGCAAAAGTTGCCATTCAAATGTTTTTGAAACTGAATGGATGACCTTGAAATTGATTTTGTACTTCAAAAATAGCACTAAAATTCATCACCACACTTCAGCTCACTTTGCTAGCTTGGATCAACACTTCACTTAACCCTGTGATGGATACCTGCTTTGGTATAGAAGAGGAGAACAATAAATGCCAAAATGAAGGATTTCACCATGATCTGTTTCTTTGATAATAGAAACCATCATGAGTAAAAAACACTGCCTCTATGACACTTTATTGTAACCGTTGAAAAGTCCTTGACGCTGATGTCCAAGTAAGTTTTGGAAATGGGAGACGACTTTGTCATCCATGGATCTTTTTGCATGCAGGATGTCATCTAAGCCACTGGGGGGGCCGAGTGGGCTGGCCCAGAATCACTGTGAATGATGTACGGTAGATGGCTTTGTCATCAAACTGCCGTTAATCAGAGCAGAGGGACAGTCAGTGAAGTTGTATATCTAATGGTCACATATCTCTGGAGAGACATTAGTGGTTTATGGCCATAGGGGGCGAGTGATATTTGTCTGGGCTGATGGAGCGGGCCAGTAAATCAGGAGTAAGTCCTGACTCACGGCACTGACTCTGCATACTGGAAGGGCAATCAAAGCCCTTTCAACTCCATAATTAGACGTCGCTGGTCTCAGATGAGACACTTCACTTTATAGAATGCCACTGGAAAATCCTGGGGTGATATTGAGAGGATATTGAACACAAAGATCTTTTCATAAGGAGAAAATTACAGTTAGTTTTTAGTTAATGCAAAAGATTCTCAGCATGTCGCATCTTTGCATTTTCGTATTTGTTTGTGCTTGTGTCTAGGTGTTTTTGTGTGTGTGTAGCACATCAGAGGCAGTGTCTGTGTCAGCAGAAAGACCTGCCCTGCTTAGAGGAAATGGCCTGGAAAGACAGTAATGATCACTCGCTGTTCACTTTTGTCATAGAGCTGATCTCTTTCCCTCCCTCTCTTTTGTTTCACCTATTCTGCTTAATTTTTTCTTTCTAAAATTGTCTGTTAACCCTATTTTTAACTGCCTAATTTTCTCTTAACACTGAGCCTCGTCTCTCTGTCTCCTTTGTGCAGGAGGGCGGGGTGTCGTGGTGGGGCCCATTGTCAGTCAAACCCTGTCTGATGTGTTTTGCGACAATGAGTACGGAGCCAACTTCCTGTTCAGGAACAATGGAGATGGAACTTTTACTGATGTGGCGCAGCAGGCTGGTGAGAGGAACATGTACAGTTTAACAGATCATAGCCTTGTAGATCAGTTGATTCTCAAAATATCATGTGGATCTAGTGCAAAAACAATACACAAGCTAGGCTTTATTGTATAATAGAGTGTATTACCACCTGTAGGTGTGGAGGACCCCATGCAGCATGGCAGAGGGGTTGCTCTGGCAGACTTCAACCGTGACGGCAAGACGGACATCGTCTATGGGAACTGGAATGGACCTCATCGCCTGTACATGCAGCTGAATAACCGCAAACAGAAGTTCAAGGTGAGTCCAAATGTGTTTCCTGGGTATTTAACAACTCTTTATGCACACAAATGCCAATAGTTACACAAAAACTTCTTGTATCAGTATCGGCTTAAAGGTCTCTGTATGCTTCAAACGAACACAGTGATTTGACGCTTTAAAAGTGTATTTACCTGTTCTAAATGTTCACACTCAAAGGTAAGGTAAAAAGGCTGCTGTCATAGAGAAACAAGACAAAATTAATGGGGATATGGGTACACACTTTCGGTTGTACAGACGAAAAAGTGATGGAAGTAGTTGTCGTAGTATGAAGTATCAAAAAGGGGAGCTTTTTAAGTTCAAACTCTAATAACTTTTAGACCTCCGCATGCCTGGCCAATCGCTTCGGAAAGTGGGTGTGATTGTCTGCTTGTTGGTTGTGGAAAGCTACAAAAATCGCCATTAGACAATCTGACTTTGTACTTAGTTTGAAGCATGCTTAGGCCTTTGGTTAGGACCATTTCTTTGGTAGAAAGTAGTTCCAATAAAAACTGTTCACAGGTCTATGAATAATCCAGAGTAACCAGCACATCTACAGTCTTTGTGTCAAATGATTCCCCCATCAGAAAATCAGGCACAGCCAATGATGTAGGAGAGTTTTAGAGCAAGGTTGTGGTTCTTTTTTCTTCTCTCTCCAGAATCAATGACTAATGAACAAGCAGGTCAAAGACAGCAAATCTCACCCATTGACTCCATGATTCACATAGTTATCTATGCTAACGTATGGCTAGTGAATTAGCACTAGTCAGTGCAGGCCCACTTTGAGAATGAGTGGGATTTAAAGATGGGGAGTGATTTACTGAATCAACGACTATAGACAACTCCTTTGAGACAGCCAGCAAAGTGCATGTGGTTGTGTAGTACAGTAAAGAGCAGCAGAGACAGAGATGGGCTCTGCTGCGTGTAAATCTGTGGAGGCTTCATGCTCGGTGATCTATCTGTTAGCACCTGCGGCTGCATCTTTTACCAAAAGAGATAAACGTCACAGGAGACATCTTTATAAGGGTCAAGAAAGGGGTTGTTGTGTGATGCTTTGCCCATACACAATTTCAGCGTGACACACACACACACACATACACACAAAAGACAAATTGAATTAGCTAGTCGATGTTTTTTTTATCCAAGATTGTTAAATCACAAGCCCACAACAGATTTAAGACCCCTTTCCTCCTTACAAGCTGACACTCCTACCTGCCCTGTTGACCTTTGGCATGCATAATGAAACTGTTGTATCACTCCAGTAAACCGCTAATTAAATTGGGCTGAAACAGCAGCTTGTCTGGGTGGTGGAAAGTGCCGATTAGGCCTGTTTGTGCTTTAATTAAAATCCATTGCCCAGTTTTTCCTTGCAATAGGTTTAACACGCACACAAACACACACGCATACTGTATCTAATATGCATTTTAAAAGATAGAAAAGGTCCCAGCTAGAAGTTTTACTTTCTTAGCTACTGTATACCGAAATCAGAGCATGAATAAATTTATAATAAATATGATGAATATAAGACAACAATTTCAATATAATTATAGCCTATTATTTACACCATTATTCCAACTAATCAATTTTCTGTCATTAAACAGTATAGCAAAGTACTATATAAGGACATATTTATAATATTATTTTAAATATTTAACTATTTTTTGGAAAAATCCTATAAATCTATAAACATTGTGAATCCTTCTATTTTAATATACTTAATATAAAATCATAGACCATTTTTTTCTCAAACTTTCTCCCTTCTTTTCCTGTAAATCTCATGTTTCTGTGCTGCATATTCATTTTGGTTAGAGTCCCTTTCTTTTTCCTTATGGCGCATCTATTCATCCACCTAGTAATATAGTAAATGTACAACTGTCCCTCCCTCCCTCATGGCCTCAGCTGGCCATCCCCTCTCCTTCACCTGAGAAGCAGAAGGTCACTGTAAGCTCCCACCCCACCGGCTTTATGAGCCTTATAATTAAAACCGGGAGTAAATACTGAAGGGAGTGAAGGGCTGCTCTATAACTCTTTCCCGACTTATCACCGTGTCACTGAAGCGGCAAGATATCCGTTACTTTCTCGTGCAAAAACTCCTCTGCTGAGATGACTTTTTTTGGGCAGGAGAGCTGCAGTCTACTTTTCTGATGCCAGAGGATGTAGAAGGGCCTTTGTTCTTATCTTTAGGCTTTAGATGAAACTCTTAGCCGGGGTGACTTACAGTGAGTGAGTAAGCAGATGACAGATCAGTGTCTAACTCAAGGACTGGATTATTGATGGACATGTTGTCTGTTGTGGAGATTGAACTTGTGATCTTCAGGTTATAGAACAGTCTCTCCAGCCACTGGCTTAGCTCGCACCACCCATCCACATGTTGGACTGAACACATATAGGATGCAAGCTGTAATAACAAATTCCGAAATTCCTTAAAATTCCTTTATGTTGTTGACAACATCATTTGCTGATACAAGACTCTGTGGTGTTCTTCCACTGCACTTCTCAGAGTTCACTTGGCAATCAAACTGCATCTTTTTCTGTAGATTTTCTGCAACAATGTAGTGCCCTTGAGCAAGACACTTAACCCCTGACTACTCTGTGGAGTTGACCAACAGATCAGACAAAAAAATTGTCTCATCTATCCCATTAAAGACAAAGAAAGAATAGCATTTTATATAATTTTAGAATATGCTGTCATCAACATATAGAGTAACAAAACTGACATTTACTGTATGTTTATAAGTGTTGGATTATTACTAAATAACCCTAAATAAACTTAGCTCTTATCCACAAAAGACAACATAACAATGTTCCTATGCACAAATACGATGAGCATGGCATTAAAAAAACATGTTGTGTATTAATACACCTGCAGTACAGGTCACATCTGTGAGCAGATTTGGTTATAATGGATTCCCTGTGCTCTGTGATCGCTGCTGCTGAATTTTCAAATTTGCTTTCAACTTCTAAAAAGACATTTCAAGCATTTCCCTTCCACAGAAAAAATAAATGTCCTGCATGTGTTTGGCCTCTGTACATGTATGCATGTGTGTATGTGTTTGTTTCACTGATGTGCCGTGTGTTTGCTTTTTTCTCAGGACATAGCATCCCAGAAGTTTTCCATGCCGTCCCCGGTTCGCACCGTTATCGCTGCAGACTTTGACAATGACAACGAGCTGGAGGTCTTCTTCAATAACATCGCCTACAGGGGTCCCTCTGCCAACAGGCTCTTTAGGTATACACACACACACACGTACACGCGCACACAAGTACACACATGTTGTACAAGTATGATAGTAAGTTTTAATAGCACTTTGGTGATGAGCTTAATGGACTACTATTGTGTCTTGGTTTAATATTCTAAAACTGGGCTTGGAAGCTGAGAGGAATTTAAAATTCCCAGCCAAGGATACTTATCTAGTCTGGCATCCCGCCTCCTCCTCCACACATGAATGAATATTTCATTAAGACAGTTTTAGGTCTCTTTTTGGATCACAGTTTGGCTTCCTCTCTAGATAATATTAATGAACTCAGCTCTCAATATGCAATACATGATACATATCAATAGTTAGGACTTAATAGTAGAATGAACTCATCCTGTCTGAATAGAAATCTGATCTGGCATATTTTTCTGAACAGGATGCAGAAGTCATGATGAATGTTGCCATGAGCTGGTGGGTCAATTCATACTGAATATCAATAATCAGTGTAAGCCCCAGAGATTTCCTGGATCAGAATATTCCTGCACGCCAGGTCATTGGAGGAGAATTTGTCTTTCTGGACATGATGATGGTCTGACAGGGGTCACTGCACCACAGCCTATGGCTCTGCCATTGTCTAGTATGAAGATGAATCAGCTAATTTAACTCTGCTGTCTGGCACTGAAAAAAGACAAGCTCAAACTATTGTACCCAAGCTAATTAATTCAATACAACTAATCAATATTTAGCTGAGCTGAGGGGTTTAACAGCCAGGATCAGCACATTAGTGCACTGTAAAATGAAATTATAACTTAATGAAACTTGGATATGAAAATGCTTTGTCACTTTAGGTACATGGTACTGTAGCTGGTGATGTGCATGATTTCTTCCAAACAATGTCTTTCTGCAGACATTCAAATCAAGTCAATTTATACCTTTAAAAACAACAAGTTTTTACCAAAGTGCTTTACAGAAAGATAACAATTACAATCTGATAAAACCACAAAAATTAGAAAGAAAATTCAGTAAGTAAATAATAAATAAATTAAGAGCAATATTTATTTAATTTTAGAAGGCATATTGTAGTATGTGCAACAAATACTAATAATCATATAAGAAAATAAATGTATTTCTGATGTGAAGAGGAAAGAATGTCTGGCACTTGTGGCTTATCATCTGTCAACCATTGTTATAGAAGTCATAACTGCAAATAGGAAATAGGTTAATAAGAAAAAATTGTGTCCAGGGTCAACTTTAAAATTGTATCTATTTATTTTCCCTTTTGTATGTGTGTGTGTTTGTACTTTGTTTTGTTTTAGTTTTGGGTGTGCATGCTGTGTGAGTTATCTATGTTGTATATAGCATGTACAATAAAAAAAAACCTCATAGCTACTGTTTACGCATATTCTGAATGCTATATTAGATGACATTTAAGTCTTTTATACAGTAGTGGACGAAGTATTGAGATCCTTTACTAAAGTAGAAGTAACAACACCACATTGCAAAAATACTCCATTACAAGCTTATAAGTACAAGCCTCTATTTAAAATTCTATGCAAATTAAAGTATGAGTATGATAAGTATTGTCAGCACAATGTATTTAAAGATTAGTATCAAAAGTAAACGTTGAATGGCATGTGTGTTATAGAGTATTATCACTGATGCATTAACATGTAAGCAACATTTAAATGCTGTAGCTGGCCGAGTGGAGCTAATTTGACCTACTTTATGTACTATTGGGTACTTTATAACAATTTAACATATTTTATAAGATGATCATATGTTTTGTATGTACAATCTTAATCTGTAGAGTTACTAGTAACTATAGTTGCCAAATAAATGTAGTCGCGTAAAAAGTACAATATTTCTCTCTGAAATGTAGTGAAGTATAAAGTCGCTTAAAATGGAAATACTCAAGACTGTACTTAAATACAGTACTTGAGTAAATGTATTTAGTTACTTTCCAACACTGCTTATATATTTATAGTGGCCATGGTATTTTTACAATGATTTTATGGGTAATTGCTGTGATGTTGATTTGATAGGGTGAGCAGGAGAGAGCATGGAGACCCCCAGATAGAAGAGTTGAATGTTGGGGAGGCATCAGAGCCTGAAGGACGAGGAACCGGTGAGTGCCTTACAACTCAGCATGAAAGATGATAAGTGTCTGCTATTCCAACATCTTACCATTAGGTGGCACCAGAGCTCCACCATGTGTTTGGGTATTTCCTCATGTAGTTCCTCATGTGCTTTATAAAGGAAAAAAGACTTGTTCCACATAATTAGTTCTATGACTGTTGAAACATGGTGTTCATGTTTCCCTGCATGAGGATAATAAATGTTATGTAGGCTGTTGCCTGAAGTGTTTAGTTGCATCATTAATGTGATGGATCTCCAGGAGCTGTAGCCACAGACTTTGATGGTGATGGGCGTCTGGAACTGCTGGTGTCTCATGGTGAAAGTGCAGCACAGCCGCTCTCTATCTACAAAGTTAACCAGGTGTGTGTTTGGGAGACATAAAAGCCTCAAAATCAGTTTCAAACACTCAGTAGGTAATGTAATAACACACAAACCTTCGCTTTTCTCATTCTGTTTGTGTCTCAGGGCACCACCAACTCCTGGCTACGAGTGATTCCCCGGACCAAGTTCGGTGCTTTCGCCAGAGGAGCTAAAGTGGTGGTGTACACTAAAAAGAGCGGCCCACACACACGGATCATCGATGGGGGCTCAGGGTACCTGTGTGAGATGGAGCCCGTCGCCCACTTTGGCCTCGGTAAGTTTTTATTTAAACAGTTACACAAAGCTGTCGCAGGGATTGAAACTGTAACCTCTTAGCTATCTGGAAGTGTTCTCTGCTAGGGCTGCAACTAACGATTATAAAATTAGGAAATATTTTTCAGTTGATAGTTTTAGCAACATTCAACATTCTCAGAGCACAATATGACGTCTTCAAATTGTTTGTTTAAACTCACAGCCTAAAACCCAATGATAATAACTTTACAATAATGTAACACTGGAAAAAGCAGCAAATGTTTGGCATTTTTGCTTGATAACAGATTTCCAGTTGTTGATTTAGTCTCTGGTGATTGATTAATCAATTTATTGACTAACCATTACAGCACTACTCTTTGCACAGCTTGGTAAAGGATGGACAGACAAAGAGAAATGGACAGAATGAGCATTACAGAGAGTAATGAAAGCTCCATGTGGAAAGCATTGTTTTAATACCTCCAGCCTGATTAGAAACCCATGGGAGCCTAAGCTGTCTGTGGGAGGGAGCTGGGTGGACAAAGTGGGGAGAGATGGGGGACAGGTGCTGCAGCTGGAAGCAGCTCCCTGTCTCCTTCTGCCCCCATAGGACTGTCAGCTGGTGGTCACCGAGGCGTGGTAGCTCACCCACCGCTGCTCCCTGGCTGTTCTGTATCAGGACCGTCCAAGCATATATCAACTCTGGAAGCCCTTAATTTTATTGCCTGATTACCCACAACACACTCTAAGAGCAAACTTTCCACACTACCATGGCCTCAGAAGAGACCCCCACACTTGCAAAAAGTGTCACTACTGGTAGACATGTGAGAGACACTCTTCACTACTGAATGAGAGGGTGTCATGCAGGTGAAGAACAGGTGAAATATTCTTTGGCTCTCAGGCAGCACACCTGCTGAGTAGATCACTGTCTGGCAAGGTAACTCAAGATCTGTTTACATTAGAAATGCCACTTTAATTAAGGGCTGCAGAGGACCTCTGGAGAGGGGCTTTCTCTATGCCTAATTAAAATAGTTAACAGAGAGAGAAGAGGAGAGTGCCACTCTGTCTCTCACTGTATTTGTGTCAGTGAAAAAAGGAGAGAAAGCTTCATGAGACAACTCGTGATAACCTGCAGTATGTAATGAACCGTATGAGCCCTCAAGAATCATTAAAGGACATATGAATGTTCTTCTGTTGTGTCTGTGCTGTGTGTCTGACCAGGTAAGGATGTGGCCACCAATGTTGAGGTGTACTGGCCAGATGGTCGTTCAGCAGCCCGACCCCTGGAGCCTTCAGATGTCAACTCAGTTCTGGAGATCCACTATCCAAGAGATGAGGAGGAAGTCACTCTTACTGTGGAAATAGAGGTACAGCAGTGCTTCATAGTAGTCCTAAATTCTCATCATCTAAAACGTTGTTAGGCTTTGGAGAATGGGCTTAGCCACTATGTGCAGAACTTTTGTAGCATTGCACTGGGATGAAGGGGCTCAAGGAAAACATAGACTGAAGCTAGTTTACGAACTGGGCAAAGCAGGCAACTACTCAGGGGCCCCAAACACTCCAGGCTTACTGTGTGTTACCTGGTCTTGTTTTAAGACCTTAATTATTTAAGTGTTGTGCTTATATATTGCATATCCCACAATTCACATGAGTTTATTCCATTTACAACACAGCAAACTTGAGGTAAGGTACTATTCCAGCATAGAAAGACTACACATGCACAGAAAGTGGGAAGAACGGGCAGTTAATGGGGGCTCAGCAGCTAATTTTTTTCTACCAGGCTAATCTGGCCATGCACAGACCTCACAAATTTTCACTGGGATTGTCAAATTTTTCTGCAAACAAAAAAAACCTATGCCATCACATCAACTTAAAGATGCAACAGATGGGAAACAAATTGAAGGGAAAGTGTCTTAGTCAGGTGTTGGGTGTCTACATGCCTCCAGAACAGCTTCAGTGTTCATTGGCATAGATTATCCAAGCCTCACAGAGTCTACTGGAGGGATGAACAGCATTCCTCCAAATAATATTCCCTTATTTGGTGTTTTGATGATGGTGGTGGAGAGCACTGTCTAACACGTCGCTCCAAAATCTCCTACAGGTGTTCAGTTGTGTTGAGATCTAGTGACTGCGAAGGCCACAGCATATGATTCACATAATTTCCATACTCATCAAACCATTCAGTGGCCCCCCCTCCCATGCCCTTTGGATGAGGCGGGATGAAGAGAGCACACCCATCAAGACAGAAATGTGTAGATAGAAATGCCCCCTATCTGAATGAAGGCATTTGCGATAGTTATGTTCACTCGTTTAATCAAGTTTTTCCTTTTTTTTGTCAACTGTCTGTGTGATCACTTTAAAAAAAAAAACGCATTCATTCATTCAAAAACATTCGCGTCTCTAATTAGACTGACTGTGTCTTACAGTGCGGTCATGGGTTTGCTCTGAATGAGAATGGCCGTTGCACAGGTAAGTTGCAAAGATTGTCTATTACCCACTCTATGCTTTTGTCCCTGTTTAAAATCAAGACAAAAAGTGTCTTTCCTTCCCTCACCTCCCCCTCCCTCAGATGAAGATGAGTGTACCCAGTTTCCCTATGTGTGCCCTTCTGACCGCCCTGTCTGCACCAACACCTATGGCAGCTATAAGTGTCGTGCCAAGAGGAGATGCAACCAGGGCTTTGAGCCCAACGATGATGGGTCAGCCTGTGTGGGTGAGTGGTCCTGGCAGAGTCAGGGTAGACTTAGCTGGATTACCAAGATCAGGAGAACAAAGGAAGCACTGCCAGAGAACGAGATGCCTTAAGCTGCCTTAATTACTCTGGTTTCGAGTAAAGGCTTAGAGGTGCTAACATTCCTGGCCGTGTCCCCTCTCTGCATCCCGCTGTCTTGCATGACTAACTCCCCCATGTGAATGAGCTGTCTTTCAGCCATAACGACACAGATGTTGGCTAACTTTTCCCTGCCCTCTGTTTCGCCTCTTTCTCTGCAGCCCAGGTGGCTTACTTTGGGGGTACACGGTCTTCTGGGGAACGCAAGTGGTCAGGCCTTTCTTTCTGGCTGCTCTCCGTCTCCATGCTACCACTCGTCTCTACCCATCTCCAGACTGGACTACTGTAGCTGTCACTGTCTTCTCCCCTTCTTGACTCTCTCCACTGCTAAATGGGGATGTACAGAAACTCTCGGAGCAAACTTTTCACTGAAACATCTACTCCTCCTACTCCTCCATGGATCTCTGCTATCCTTTTCCATCAGTTATTTACAGTACTGCCCCCTCGTCACCGCTGCTATGTGTCACCTCTTGGCTCCTGGCCCCCTCTGGACTATAAAGAAACACACAGGGAGCATGCTCGCTGGGAGCTACGGGGTTCAGAACTGACTGTGTCACACACCCGCAGAGCCCTCACGTCATCACCTGGCACTTACCTTAGTGGGACCTGAACTGAGGCCAAGTCAATAAGTGGAGCTGCAGCATATAAACCACTGCACATACAGCAGACAGATCTACTGGCTCCACAGACCACATTCATTAGAGACATGCTGAGGCCCCATCTGTATCTCCACAATGCCACTATGTTAATCCTTACAATGTCACTCTCATTCTTATTATGGGCTTACTGGGATGCTGAGGAACACCAGGTCTCCTTTAGGTTCTCTGTGTGTGTGTGTGTGTGTGTGCATGTGAGTGTACTACGTCCAAAGAGGCAGTCGGGTAGAGGACCATATGCCAGACCATCTGTCTCCGATGGTAGGTTACATTTTGTTACCTATGAATAATACAGCAACACAGTGGAGAATATAAGTACACGTGTATGTGTGTGTGTGTGTGTGTGTGTGTGTGTGTGTGTGAGAGCACTAGAATAGACAGGAGCAAGTTAATTTTACTTACAGTAGACGGAAGGTGTACTTGAACCCGTCATAATTTACTTTCATATTTTTTTATAATTTGCCACTTTATGTAGAACTCTGAGTTGTACATTTTAAATGAGCATCAGCTTACCATATTTACTGCTAATATGAATCCCTAATTTAGTATGTATCGCTTATTTTCCCATTTAAATAAAATAATGGGCAGGTGACAGGAACAAGAAGACAAAAGGAAGAAGATGTGGATTTTCATGGACCATGATAAATTAATGTTCTTGAAAAACACCTAAAACAAAATTCATTAGTCCATTTAATGAAGCGCTGGTGATGTTTCTTCATGTTAAGCTTACGATGACAGCATCAACATAGTGCTGTAAAATCTACCAAAATTTCCTTACAATTTAAAACTTACAAATAAAATGTTTTAAGCACAGTTGCTGGAAAGTGTACTTGAATCCATAATAATTTATTTAACAATTTTTAAATCATTTACCACATAATATAAACTTTTAAAGGATAAGGCTGGTGATGTCCCATATTTTTGATATTGTCAACAAATCGCTTGAAAAAAACAAAATCAATGATGCGTCTCTTAATACTTTCTAACTTCCCTACCCTGTCTGTGGCATTCTGACTCAAGCCCATTGGTCCCTACTGAACACATTACAAATATATAGTTAATTACCAATTAATTAATGATTTCCTAAAACAGCTGGGCACTGTAGTTTTTAGCAAATGCTACTCAAACAAGAGTAAATTGTGTTTTTGTTGGCAGCTATTTTCAGCCACAGCTTTAGTGCAGTATTTACAGCAGCAGGATGGTGTACTGTACATGGGATTGATTCAAAATAAACTACAGTTCCCATGTTCATTGTAATGAAGGAACATGTCACTCAGTGTGGCTCACTGATGTATTTTTAATTAATGTTTGAACAACAATGTAGGTCTGTGGCACAGAGGAATAAACTCTATCAGGCTTTGGATACGCAGGCAATAACAAATAGAAAGTCAGTAGGATCAGTTCATTGTTGATTTTGGTCTTTTTAAGGGATCTGTTGACAGTAAGAAAAATCTAAAATATATATAATATAAAATATCACAAGACTTAGTTGTGAATATTACATGAACATCAACTCACTATATGTAAAGTTAATAATAACTTGACCTCCCTTCCTTTTGAAATGAAATAAAGATCAAGGAACACAGACAAAGACAAAAGGACGAAGGTGTGGATATCTGGGGGGCTGTGATTTTCTGAAGCAAACTAAAACAAACCTCTCTTCCCCCATTACTGTAATGTTTCTGAGGTGATTCTTTTCTTCTTGTTTTTTTGGTTTCACATAGCATTTATGGTGAAGCTCTCGATATAGTGCAGTAAAATACATAAAGCACATGGAACCCTTTGTTTTTTATTTAACACTCGTTGCCACGTTTCTTGAAACATTTTAGGAAATTAATGAATATTTTGGCAGAAAGGATGAGCAAAAAGTGAAAACATTGATGCTGACTGACAGATTTTTGCTTCCACATCAGTTCTCATCCCGGCACTCCCAGTGTAGAAACTATAATTACAACTCCCATCTTATCCAGTGTCATAATCACTGTCATAGCAGGGGATAGATTCATCATCAAGCGTTGGCCTGTACAGTCCTCCAGAGTAGTGACTGTGTGTGTGTGTGTGTGTGTGTGTGTTTGTGTGTCTGATTCATGGATTTCTCCCTATTCACTCGCTGAGGCAAGTGTTATATATTTTGGACATTTTTAGCCAAAAACCTCACACATTCCATTTAAGATACAGCACCGAACTCGGGCCCTTGACATCAGCCCCTGAGCCTGCTAATGAGTTGGACCCAAACCACAGATGCCACCTGTAAATATCAAACATTTCAGCTGAGATTTGGAGACTGAACTTGTCTCGGAGACATTTTTAATGAAAACTAAGAGGCATCGGAGCATGAAAAACTAATAAACAAACGATGATGGATGTGTTAAAGCAATTAAAATTACTCACCACGGATCTCTGTTGGATCTGCGTTGATGATGTTGTCATGCTCTCTGTGTAAGCCAAAGAATCTGTGGAGAGTGAGAGTTACTGAGGGTTCAGCAAGATCGTGTCCACAAATATTTGAATATGTTTGCTGAAGAAATTTTCACTAACAAATGTGTAAAAAAAAAAAGAAAAAAAAAAGGTTCAACTGAGGTTGCTGTAAAGAGAGAATGGAAACTTTTTGCTGTTTGAATCACACTCTTAGGTCAGACTGTATCACCAATGACTGATATGTAAGCTCACAGTTTGCATGAATAATAAGATCGACGAGTGTTTATCAAAATTTGCACGCTTTAAAAGGACATTTGACACAATAGTTTTTAACCCTCTTGCTCACATTCTCCTACTTAATCTCTGCAATCCTAATAACAATGTAGTCATTTACTGTCAAAGACATGGTGAATCCAGTTTGTATCTGTTCCTATAAATGTGTTGAAATGGGTTGTGGAATTTCAGCTAATGCTGAAGTTTGTAAACAGAGAAAGGATGACAGTGAAGATTGTTAGCCATTTAACTATATGTACATGCAATATGCAACTAAACATACTGTGTACAGTATTTACTGTTTCTACTCTGCCCATTCAAACATGCAGGGGGGTCTTTGAAATCACAGTTTTCACAATTATACAAGACTCAATTCAGATATGAAGCTTTTCTGTGTCCAGTGAAACTGGAGTTTATTCAAAGTATGAGGTAATGCTGAAGAAAATAAATGAAAACGCAATATTCACAGTGATGGATTACTTCATTCAACCACTTTAGGACATAACTGGATGTAGAATTACATATTTTTGGGATAGAGCAGAAGTACATGTTATCAATAACAGAATAGGACAAGGTTAGCTTTTAAAGAAATTAAACTGTGTAATGTAACTGAACAGTGTCATTGAATGATGACCAACAACCTGCAGGAAGGATGCTCTGTGTGTGTGTGTATGTGCGTGTGTGTCTGGCATGGTCACTGCCACGACATTGTTTGCATCCCAGAGGCTCCAGTTGTGTTTCTCTCTGCTAAAATGAACTGCAAGTGAAGATGTCCCTGTGAAAAATAAAACCTGGAACACAATGCTAAATGTATGCGTTTCACAGGAGTTTGGACCTGTATGTGTGTGTGTGTGTGTGTGTGTGTGTGTGTGTGTGTGTAGCCTGTTTGCGTGTGGGCATGTGCTCCATGTGGAAAAATAATCCAAATGCCTTTTTTGTGTGCTTCAGACCACTAATCACAAAATGTCCCACAAACAGCAATTGCACAATGTACACACGCCACAAAGCGTTAACAGAAAATGACAGAAGATCAGAGATAGAAGGATATGTTAAGAAAATATTTGTGCTGTACGGAAATGACCAGGAAAAAGGAGCGGAAGGAGACAAGAAGAAAAAGGTTATGTAAATGTGGATGTATACACTGTAGTGGCCATTTCTTTTCAGCTGCAGCCAGAGAGTATGTATGTTTATTTTTCTGAAAACGAGCTTGTCCCTGATGCAAACAACCGAGCAGGCTTTTCAGAGATTCATGAGCAGAGTCGTGCTCTGTGCAAACTCTTGTCTCCTGTGTCTTCGGGCCAGTGCAGGCCTAATTTCAGTAAGGGTGCATTGGTGTTTGTTGCAGTCTGAAATAAAATGAATGCTTTATCATCCCTGCTTACAATTGCCTGAGCACACCTCAAGTCATTTGATTTCAATTTATTTGGCTAATTTCACCGTGCCTGAACACTAAAACAAGTCAATGACATTACTGATTAAGCTACTTCAACAACCACTTAGGCATGAATGGCATCACACACAACAGCTGGCTGTTAAGTAGGTTGTAGGTTATTATAATTTCTGCTAATTTCAAGCCATTTTTTCAAAGATAATTAAATAAGTCATTCATTCCTTTTCTTTACCTACAGGGTCACAAGAGGCTGGAACACTTCCCAGTAAGCAATGGGCAGAAGGCGTGCAGTTAAAGGAAAATTCCAGTTTTTATAACTTATTTATGTAGTGTTGGCTATCAGTTCTGCCCGTTATAATAACATTGTACTCACTAAAGTAACTGCTAAAACCTGGGAGCATCACGACATTGCTACAACAAAGTCTGATGGGGCAAGAAACACGAGTAGTCAGATGATCAGACAGGTTGTAAACAAGCCAACAGTTTGGTCAGATTATCTAAACCATCCAAAATGTTGGTAACACTCCTTCACTGCTGCACTACAGCAGGTCAGTTTATAATGAATATTTATAGACAGTTTGGGTATTAATTTTACAATTTGCCTTCAATTTCTCTTCCAAATAAGTTATGCTAACCTAAGGGATTCTTTTAGAGACATCGCTGAGTTTCGTTGCATTGAGGTGTATTCTCTAGTTTGTGTATTTTTTTTATTTATCCCTGCTTTTGGCCCCCTGTTTCATCCCTACTTCTGTTCAACATTTAAAAGCAGTTAGGAGGGCAGCGACTGACACAGCACCATTTATTTGACTTCAGCAACAGATCTAAGAAGAATGACACACAATAACTTCTGTCTCACAATTAACCAAGTTGATCAGAAGTGACATTTTAACTGAAACCACACGTTTCCAGCCTCGGACGCTTAACATTGTGTTTTTATATAGCATTCTGGGCCGCACTTGGGGGAGGTCCAGCGGCAAACACAACACAAGGGCTGTCAATCACGCTGAGGTCAAATAAACTGAGCGGATATTCATGCCAAAGCCAACAGGCATGGCAGCGGTATAGTTGGGAAAAAAATCGATTTAAAGGACAGTCTCCAAAATCGGGCTAGGCACAATTAATCAAGTGTGGCCATGTTTTACCTCTTTGTCTCTTCAAAAAGCATCTCAGCACTGTGGCTTTCACGGCAGAATTTCAAAACAAATGTTAAAAACTCAGATACAACATCCATACACATGTTCAAAAAATAAGCTAAAAGGGTCTGTGTGCGGCTGGGGTTTTGTGTACAGAATGTCTGTGTTTTGAAGGGAGCAGTAGCACTGAATCTTTGTTTGTTGCATCACAGTGGTTTAATGCACAATCATAACCCATCGTGATCTTGAATTTGGGCAGATGTGGATAAATGTTTGGTGGGCCTGAGTGAGCACAGCCAGAGTTTTGATGCCTCATGAGACACTGTGGTAGACTGCCAGAGTTAACAAATTATCTACTGAATTCCTGTTGTTTTGTTCGTTTTTGTTCAGGGAACTGAAGTAAATGTGTATTTGTGTGTGATTCCAGATGAGTGTCAAGAGCAGAATATAGGAGTGAACAACCCCCTCTAATGTCACCACAGGCTTGACTTTTCTCTGATGCCAAGAGCTTCTCCTGTGGGGCTCCATGTTTGATGAATTACATGCAAGCACACAATTGTAAACTTCACTATAATGACTGCTCTGCGTTTGCCAGGCACCGCTGCCAGTCAAAATATTTTTGGAACGCAGAGGCAGTGGTGGGATACTGATTTTCTGTCATTTGTAGGAATAAACATTTTAACCAATCAATACCAGAAAGTGACTTTTTTTCCCCTTCTGGCCGCCCATGACTCAGACATTAAAGAAATTGTGGAAAAGGTAAAGCAGGCCACTTTTTTCCTGTTTAGAGAACAAGGAATGAAAGAGCAGGAAGGGCGTGGAGGAAGTAGAACAGACAGAGAAAGTGTCGTGCAGCCAAAGAACGAGGAATTTTAAAACTTGGAAACTCGAAACAATTGCAGCAACAATGTGTAGCAGAAGGTAGGCAAAAAAGAGCTTTAATGAAAAAACAAAGGAGGTCTGTGTGGAGGGAGAGAGTAGCTTGTTAGCGTGAGAGTGACCTTTCCCCACAGATGTTGAGATGTTTCTTCACTCCTCTGCTGTCTTTGAGAAAATATCAGTTCACTCTCACCGCTCCTCCTCTGTATCCCTCCTGTGATCTTCACTAAGCCTCAATATCTGCCAGAACGTTATCGCTAATTTTTGGCCTTATGAGCAGGCTATGATGGATCTACTGTACACCTCTTATACACACATGCACACACACACACACACACACACAGCAAAAAAAGTTAAATGAAAAAAGTTGGTTTAGAACTTGTAGAAAATGTACTTCCTACATTAAATGCTTTGTTGGTCACTTGGGGTCAGTGCAACAAGCTGAAAACAAAACATGGACATATTATCACCTTATAAAGTTGATATGGCGATAGTGTTATCCAACAGTTGCCTATTTACACATCTAGTAGATATGGAACAACATTATTGTTTGTTTGGAGTTGTGTTTCTGTCCACCTGATGAATTTTAGTCTAACATCTCCTTTTAGTGTAGAAAAGGTTTCAGTCGTAGTCATCTGGACACTGTTTTTAGAATCAAGACGTTTCGGCTCCCATCCGGAAGTCATTCTCAATTGTGAAAAAAAATGGGACGGGAACTAGAAATTTAAGCTACTCTGTGTTACATAAGCCCTGCCCACAGAAAGGAATCTGCCTGAGTATCGGCTAATAGCTAGTTTCACCTGAAACTGACCTAATAGTTTCCAAGATGGCCCAGTGATCAGTAATCAGGCCTAATGTTTTCTGGCTGCATCTACTTCATCACTGTTAAGTACCTGAATAGCATGTGATTGGCGTGACCAAGGTGATAATACACTCTGATAGACTTTGGGCAGATTGAATCTCAGACCACCATTTCTGTTCAAAGAGGGGTTCTCTTTTTCTTAAATATGGAACAATTCTAAAAAATGTAAAAAGAACTGAATTTTGAAACTCACAGTGTGTCCATCACCCATCACCATTAGTGACATCATGGTAGCAATAATGTAAGTAAGTCATGAAACAGTTGTGCTGTTTGTCCTCCAAAGGGGCAAGTTTATTTGAAACATTTCAGATAAATTCTTCATAAATTCAGGTCATAAAATGAAAAGAAGGATAAATATTGTGTCTCTATTATTAGCAATAGATTCATTCATTAGACTCTTAAGGTGGCTTGGTGTGTACCAGTTATTTGACTTTTAGTTCCCTAAAATTTAATTAAAACCATCAGTCACAAAGAGAAACACTCATTATGCACATATTTATGCTCTCCTTTGGGTTCATTAAAACTTCTGCAGACATCACATTGTCCCCATACTGGACTTACAAAACAACTGTGATGAAGAAGGGTTGATTAGTTATGGACAATTATGTATTAGTCACATGGCCTTTGCAAAATTCTTTGGTTAGTAGAAGTCATATTGTACACAGAAATTGATTTGTGTAGTTAGGTTACGGTTTTGGTGGTCCTTGATACAAACCAAAACCAAAAACCAAACTCAAACTTTGGTGATACTTAAAGTAAATTTGAAGAGCATCTGAACTGGAACATGTGCACCAAGCTACATGTCAGCTGAACAGTGTATAGTTCTACTGCCTCCTTTAGGGCACTTGGAGCAATACTGTAGCTACTGTGCACATAACACGCAATACTCTCGCAAAATGCTTTTCTCCATTATGTATCATCTCATGGTCCGAAAATATCTAAATGAGTGAATAAATACATGAAGAAATGCACTCAAAACTACAACTTTGAGATTAAAGCTGATAATCAATATTTTATTTTAACAATGGGTCACATGACTAAGTGTTTGTGAAAGGGATTGCTTGTAGTGGCAAAGGCACAGAGAATTATCACCCAACTCCTGACTCATTTCAGCATCTCTCACCTCACTGTTTTGGTTTTAAAGCCTTTGGGCAACTTTACTGTCTTGATTCATTCTCACTGCTCTCATCAGCGTCATTTCCCGCAGGAGCAGGCAGCTCTTTTCTGCAAAAGATCTCTGCTAAACCAGCTGAACGCTACCTGCCCAGCACCAAACGGCAGACAAACAAAGTAAACTGGACAATAATAGAGCATTTAGCAGGAAAGGAGACAAATATTTCCCTCCGGAGTTAATATAGACGAGAGTGTTGGACCTAAAAATTTGTCAGGTGGCAAGAAAACTCAAATGACTGTTAATGCTGGCTCCGTGTCTGCTCTGTGTAAATACGCATATATTTGCCAACATTCGCCACACCATCTTAAAGGGTTATGTTATGTTTACAGCTTGTTCCACTGCCCCCAAGTGGCCAAAACACCTATTTATTTTATCCAAAAGGCAGACTTTGCCTAAGATTTTAAGGCTAAATAACTAGATTAAATTACCTAACATGGATATTTTTGTAGCAAAATCACTTTGCATCCCAACATAGACTATTGTATTATTATTATTATTATTATTATTATTATTATTGTATTATATGCACAGAACAAAATAACCAAAGTCTGAGTCAGCTGAGGCACATGGCAGAAAAGTGTTTACCTTCTAGTACCAACCAACCTGGAGATAACTGCCCTCAGGTGACATGACTTGGTCTCATTTTGGAGTTTCCTTCTGTGGATATCCTGAGAAATGTGTGCAAGAGAGAGAGAGAGAGAGAGAGAGAGAGAGAGAGATCCCAATCTCTACCTCACATGAACTCAGAGCAGAGACACAGAATGGATCAAGTTTCTAAACAACAGTATGAATTGAACCTTGTTAGATACACACAGCAGCCTGCAGTCACAAGAATTCTCTTTCCATCATCTTCATCAAACGCTTTATTCATCTCTTGGAGACAGTTGAAACTCTTCTCCCCAGGCTTTGAATAATAATCAGCTTTGAGATAAAAATACATGAATCCATTTCAATTAATATGTAAATAATCCGATGTAAACATAAATAACACCAAGATAAGATATAAATTCCTCTACTTTAGCAGCACAACAGAGGGACTTTGTTGATCAGGGATTTCAGTTCTTGTCATCTGGCACTCGCTTTGTTTACAAACACATCATGCAGCATTAAACATCAATGCGGTTTTAGTCTCATGGAGACAGAACGGCTCAGAACTCAAAGCAACTCAAAGAGGCTGGAACTGAGATGCTACACATCATCTTTTACATTTTTAGGAAGACATCATATTGCACTATGAATAATCTCTCACTTGTAACAGCATAACATACATACAGTTTTTGAGCTTACTGATGACTCCACATGTCTGAACGGACTTGCTGCACTCTCAGATACAATACAGGATAAATATATGACCTGTAGGGAATTTACATATTGACATGGATTATACATCATCACTTGGTCCACAAGTTTTAGATCTACGCTTCTCTTCCAAAGACATGTGTTGGCACGGAGGTTATCTTGATAGTCAGCATGATAGAGGTTTAAGGACCCAAAGTTTAATCTCTGTGATAACGTACTTATATCTCATGGCACATCTATTTATGAGAATTCATTTAATGCAATATCATAATCTTCACACCCTTGGTTGTCTTCATTAATCAAAGAAGTCGCTCCTGAAAGAACAAGCTACATAACACCTTATAATATTGTGTGCCATATTATGTGTTATTGTGCTTCTTTTTCACCTTAGTCTTAAAGGATAGGTTCAGATTTTTCTCTTAATAAGCTACTCACGTGCCCATATGTTTATTAAAAGAGTCATTGAAAGAGTTATTGGTTGCTGTAAACATTCCTCCTGTAATTCTTCCTGCTCTTTCAATGTACATATTGGATAGGGGTATTGTTTAAAGATATACGTAAAACAGTCTACAGCCATGCTAGCATGCTAACATGCTCACAATGACAATGCTAACATGCTAATGTTTAGCAGGTAAAACGTTCACCATCTTAGTTTAGGTTTTAGCATGTTAACATTTACTGATTAACAGTAAACCCAAAGTACACCTGAGGCTGATGGGAATGTCATTAGTTTTGCAGGCATTTGGTCATGAACCAAATTTTGACCTGATTAAAGCGCAGATGAAAAGCTGAGGGATCACCAAAGTATTACAGTTAATTCTGAGGGGAACATGAATGTCTGAACCACATTTTATGGTAATACATCCTATAGTTCTTGAGACATTTCATTCAAAACCACAAAGATCAACCTCATAGTGGCACTAGAGGAAAAGTCAGAGGATCACTAAAGTCATTACGATAAATTGTCTGGGAACCATGAATTTTGTGCTGATCCATCAAATAGATGTAGAGATATTTCAGTGAATATGTGAAAAGATTAACCTGCAGGTGGGCTAGGGGAAAAGTCAGGGGATCACCAAAGTCAGAAGGATTCATCCTCTGGGCACCGTGGACATCATAAACCAAATTTTGACCTGATGATAGTGCTAGATGAAAAGTTGAGGGATCATCAAAGTTATTACAATTCATTCTGAGGGGAACATGAATGTCTGTACCAAATTTCATGTCAACCCATGCAATAGTTGTTGAGATATTTCAGTCTGTAAAGTGGTGGACCAACCGACATACCAACACTGCTATCCCTGAAGTAGCTAGCATGGCTAAACATGTGAACCTATCCTTTAATAATTTTATCCTTTGAATATGGCACATTTTACACTTTCCCCTGAGGATCATCATCATCACCCCTCTGTTTACCTCTACAATAATAACTGACATTGTTATTATTACTAACAATATCATAAGCTACATTATCAACACTTTAATCACTGTTCGGACAAAACAAAACATTATCTTCACTTTACAGAAGATACTACACATCAGCTCACAGCTGTACAGACGATATGCTTTCATAGCTGCTATGTCACTTGATGCCCAAATTAGAAACGATATCAAAACATTAAAAATGTTTTTAGGGTCTAATACTGGGAAACAGTGATGTTTTGGAATTAAATAGCATTATGGCATTTCCATCCACTTCTTCAACACTTCACAAACTCAGCATGGATTATCATAGACAAGCATGTACAGCGCAGTTCTTCTCCTATACAGTTCATACACAATCACTGTTTTTTGTCTTTATACATTGTCCAATGAGCTCCTTTATATGCTTATTGGCAGTGTTGAGTCATTTTTAAATTGGTCAGTCCATCAGCCCCAGGTTGGGTATCCATTCCACTGGGATGAAACATGAAGGCATCAAAAAGCACAGGAGGCTGAACACAAGCACAACTGAACTCAACTGCTGTGGTAAAATGTCTTTTTAGGTTCTTGTCACTCATCCAGGTAGTAAAATGTTGAGTTGAAATTAAACTACCCACTAGACTGAAGCAAAACGTCTTCAATTCTACAATGACTTTCCAGTGAGTCGTTTAACTTCAACTTGACACTGCTCTGGTCAAAGTTCACAAGGCTGGTTGCAAGGCAGGGGCTCTGCTGAGGGTTTTGATCATAGCTACTGTAACTATGTGGCGAGTTTAAAGAAAACAAAACTGAAAATGGGAAAAGAAAGAAGAAGACAAAGTGTGGCAACTGAAATAAAATATGCAGACACTGAAACAGGACTTAAGTTTTTTCAGGGGGTTTGTTAGACATTGTGTGGGTGTGCTGTCTACTGGTATCCATATTTCTGCTACATAATGATCGTCTTTTGTCTCATCAGCCTCCACACACATATATACGTTAGTCAGACAGGATGCACTACTTCCCACAAAGAGAGACAGAATTTATGTTCCTCAGGCTGAATTGTCTTGTGTAAGGAATATATTCTATTACAAAAGGTACCTGCAGAGCAGAGCAGTAGTGTGAATAAGATGTGTTAAATTAATATTATGTTTCATTAAGGTGTCTTTTTAGTGATTTTTCTTTCAAAAGTTCTAAATTTCCTCAGTAGAGGGAGCTATAACTGTGTTTCACTGACAAAATGACATATAAAGTGATCCCTATATTTCTGATAATACAAAATTGACAAATGACAGATGGCACTAATGAACTGAAAGACTTTGATGACAGAGAAAATCTTCATCTGCATCAAGATCTCTCTCTCTCTGTCTTAATGGTGTTGTGTGCATGTCAAATACAGTACATTCTAGATGGATATTTTTTGATCATTGTTCTGATTTTGCATTTTGTATAATTAAAAATAATCTGCATCTACATAAGAGCTGTGAAGACAGAGATAGAGGTTCAGGTATTGAACTCCCATACTGGTTAATGTAAATCAAACACCTGTAGTGATAACAACCCACACTATTTCAGTTCTCTTAGAACCAAATGTGTCAGGATGTGTTTGGTTCTCATTTAGTGCACTTATCCTTGCTCTTTGACGTCTCCTTAATGATCAGCAAGCTTTCATCTCACACTAGGTGAGGCTGGGACTAATGGCACAGACACATACACACCCCAACACACCAGATACATTAGCCCGTTCTCAGTCCCAGGTCGTCAAATACCGACGTTTTGTCAGAAAACCTTTAGTAAGTCAGGTGATGTAGAATAAAGAGCGTAAAAGTCTGCATAGGGAGGAGGTCGAGGAGGATGGGGGGTCAAACAAACACAGGATTTTCACCCAGGACTCCAGGGTTCGTGTCCCGTGTGAAACCAAAAGTCAGCGTTGACTTATTTAAAGTTTTAAGTTACATAACTTAAGTCACGTAATGTATTTATTTTAATCCAAACCATGATCTTTTCCTACTCCTAACCAAGTACTTTTGGTGCCTAAACCTAACCAAACAGTGACCGTTTCACAACGTTAAAAAGGCGTATCATACAGACACTAAATGGTACTTTGTATGTCAGTATGAGATGCCGAGGGGCGTGACAAAGCAGTGTCAGTGTTTGACGACCAGTGATGAGAATGTGTTGGATTCATGTACATACTACCAGGGAAACTAGCACGGTCTTACAGAGCCTGGGTTTGCTTGCGTTCCCAATGAGCTGAGACCACAGAGAATATTGTCTGGCTAAGTCAACTCTAACTCCACGTCTGCCAAAATCTGTGTGTGTGCAGGAACGCATGGCCACTAGCCACAGGTGTGTGTTTGTGTATATGAATGTGCGTGCATGTCCCCTTGCTAGTATGTGTCTGAATGAGTACTTGGGCACGGTTGTATGCATGTGTGTGTGTGTAGGAGAGAGAGAGAGAGAGAGAGAGAGAGAGTGTGTGTGTGTGTGTGTGTGTGTGTGTGTGTGTGTGTGTGTGTGTGTGTGTGTGTGTGTGCATGCGTAGGAGTGTGACCTACAGCTGTGATGTGGATCACCAGTATCCACTGCTGTGAATGAGAAGGATAAATAATCCAAGGTGCTCTCTGTTAGCTGTTTGATTTTGAAGCCAAATGCATGTGAACAGAGCATAGAACCAAGCGGCCCCACAGCAGGCCCAATTTGCCAGCATTCAAAGCGGCTTGACCCCAACCACATGACATGAATGCAATCATTCAGCGAGACCGGAGAACATTGGGTCTCCCAGGAGGCTGGTAGTTTTCCTCCTTCCAGATTTCAGAGCTGCTGCACAGACCTAAGACTGCACTGCCAATGCATCAGCAGATGTACATAGTGACAGTGACCCCCCTGAAAACAATCAAGCATTGACGTCCAGTCTAATCAAGGGTAAGTCTGCTGAATCTGCCATACGACAGAGATGGTGTGACTCATGGAAACAGACGTGATGGAATGAAAGAAAATGGAACAAAAGAAATTCTGATTATTTTGGTTTGGATAGCTGTTGGAGAGTGAAGGATATTCCCTCACAGACACTCTGGATGTTGGCTTTTACATGTGTCTACTGCCTATGTGTGGGTTCTGTTGCACTTGTGTTTATTCTGTTGCGTATCCAGTGTGTTTGTGTAAGCCAGCTCCTGTTCTCAAGGAGGCAGGGAGAGTGTGAAAGCTGTGGATCACCTCCTCGCCTTTTTCTCTCCGCTCTACTTAGAACCTTGTGCTCTCATGTTTCAGCATGCGGATGTTGGTAAGTGTTCCGCTGCCCCTGTGGTGGTACCCGTAAGCCTGGCGCTGCACCTCCAGTCACCGAGCGCTGCTGCCGGCCGATGACATGCTGCTGCTGGGACTGGAGCTGCCCGAGCCCCGGTCTTCAAACACGCTGATTTCTAGCTGAGGACACGAAGAATGTCAAGGATCATCATGACAGAGAGAGTATTGAAATACAGAGTTGAGAAAGTGCTGGATGCTAAAAGACTTTCAAAATCTACAAGTTTTTGTACTGCTCACACTACATTTTTCATCCCAGAGTGTTGTCATGTTAATGTGGGGGTGCACAACCTAAACAACTGATCTCAGATAAGGTGTACTCATGAGATTTTTCTACTTGGAGAGATCAGTAACTGGTGTGAATATTTCCTCCTTCCCCATCCCCGGTTTCCTGTTGCTTTCTCACCGGATACTGCTTATTTCCCATCTCAGACTCGTCTCCAAGGTGCTCCAAATACAATCGCATCTTGTTTTTGGCTATGATAAAGTTAAACATATTTCAAAAGGGTTGTAGCATCTGGAACAGCTCATGACAAGGTCAAGATATGTCTCAATACCACTCAAACTAGATGTGTGTATTCGCCCACTCAAGGGTTTTTGACTCAAATCTCAAAATATTGTGGATAGGAAAATCATGGCAAAAGTCATTTTGTAGATGTAGATTGGCCCTAGCCGTATGGGTCTCGAGATGATGGGCAACAAGACCAGTTTCAAAACAAGAATTAATTTACTCAAGTTGGTCCTAAAAATATTATGGGGGTTCAGGCTAAGAGATCATGCAAACAAGAAAAAAAGGAAACAAGTGAGACACATGCTATGCTGTTCTAACTAACCTTCACAAACAGAGGCCATATTGTATAGGAGTATTGACTAATAAGTGTTGGTAATAGGTTGGCCCTGTGACTTGGAGCCTGTTCTTTGAGCCAGTCTGGGCCAGGCCTGTGTGATGGTCTACTGGACACATTCTCTCTCTCCCTCTGCCTTTTAACTACATGAGAAACTGTGCTGGGATCGATCCAGCTGACAAAGAGAGACACTCTTTTGGCTACTTCTGAAAACGTAGCAACTCAACTATAAAAGAACATACGATGAGCCACGTTTAGAGTTAAAAACATTTGGAAAAAATTGTGATAGAACATCTTTTGGAATGACAAAGCATACGCACCATAGGCTGCTGATTCATCACCTCACCCTGTTTTTTTCCCCACCTTTTGTTTTCAAAGGACATTTGACAGAGCATGCATGTATTTTTCAGCCCTGCCCTGCTTAGTTGGCCATTGAACAGCTCCTCTGCTGCAGCTGGAGTTTAAGTGCCTCGTTCAAGGACACCTTGATAGTAATTTATGAGGAAGAGAAGCTATTTCTTATATCATTTGTCCAACCTAGATGTTTCTAGCAGTTCCAGTGATTCTAACTGGTGACTTTCCACTCATGAAGCCTGGTTTCTCCAACATTTAAACTAAAATATGTCTTTATATGTCTGACTGTCCTTTATGTCTGACATCCTCTATCAATTTGTTACACAGGAGAGAACAGCAGCAGAGGAATGAAGGATACAACCCTCATTCCTCTCTCTATGGGGTCTGTGAGTAGCAGACCTCTAGGAGCGTAGATCTTCTCATTCTGCTCCTGGATGTAGCCTGATATCTTCTTCAGCACCTGGAATAAAGCATGGGGGTGGAGAGGGGTTAGAAAAGGACATAGGTACATTTGGAGATAATCCAGATTTGATTAGAAACATTGGAGGCATGATGAAAACCTAAAAACACAAGCAGAAGCTGTGGTCTAGCAAGAAAAAATTTGAACAGACATCCCAACTGGGGATCCTTTACCTACTTATTACTTTTCAGAGTGCACAGTGTGTTACATGTAATAGCCATGTACCTAAAGGAGGCAGGGTTGCAGCAACTTTAACCTCCTCCTTTGCTGTCTTGAATGGAAAAAATGAAAAATGGAAGAAATGAGTTTGCAGTCCTTCTGCGCATAGTTAGCATACGGCATATGATACTGACTCTCTCGAGTCATTGCCCGTCTTTATTTTTCCTGAACATTATAATCTAAATTCAAAGTAATTCCATTATGCTCTAAGTACGGCAGTTATTTTAATACATAGTTCCAAGCCACTCATGTCAAGCAAGGCTGTATGAATTGAATTACCAAAATTGACGAGCCTGAGCTTTTCTCTTTTTGAAGTTTTCCATTTGGAAGCTTTAGTTCCTAATTCCAAAGATGGCTCTCTCAGGCTAAATGTCATGCCTTGGTTAACTGTCGGGGCAATTTGGAAACACTTTAAAATGTGAGGTGGACAGTTTATTTAGATTGCATTGGCACTGGACTTATTTCTCAGTTTTGCAAGTGAGTATTGCATCAACTGCAAAAACCGCAGAGCAGCAGTGGAGTGAAGCTGAGCACTAAGTTCAGACCATGCCTTGGCACACAATTCAAACAAGCATGTATACATTCTCCACAGTTTGCCTTGAAGACTAGACTTAGAGACTTAAGCACTGCGATGTAGTCCCAGGCTGCTGCTGATAGCAACCAAATGACTGATGGGCAGTGATGCTAAATAGACAGATATTAGCTAAAGTGGCATCATTAGAGCAGCATATTCGGCCTCAGCTATGTCTCTGTGGACACCAACAATGCTGATGTGCCATGCCTCTCCTAAACTCTGCCTAACCGTGTCAATCAGCTAAACTACGCTCCACTGGGCCTCATGTACACTGAGAAAGCTGTCACCACTCCTACAAAGGAGCTGCAATCTTTAGCACATCTGTGTGTCTATGCTAAAACAACACACATTTGTATCACACAAAAAATACAGCACAAGATACTGTATATTGTACTGTATGTTAAAGGAAAACTCTGGTTTATTACAACTTTGGTCTTATTTTCGTAACTTTAGTTAATTGCAAAAGTTAACTGCTGAGATCTGGGAACATGGCGACATTGCTACAATTAAGTCTAACTGGGTGAGAAACATGACCAGTCAGACGATCAGACAAGTTGTAAACAAGAAAACACTTTAGCCATATTATCTACTATCTAACTTTATTAGGAGTTAAAACCGAAATTGACTTTACCTGAAAGTCTGGCTAACCTAGGGGTTTGTTTAAAACATGTATGATTGTCTGACCACTTGTGTTTCCTTCTCAGTCAGACTTCTTTTTAGCAGTGTTGCCTCATAATCAATTAACTTGATACTCTCAGTACAACGTTAAAACTACAAAAATAGGATTCAAGTTACAAGCAACAATTATCCTTTGAAGTATGCTGTATTGGGATGTGACAACTTTTGTGTGTATTCCTTAACTGATTTATTCAACATCACAGATTCACATCCTCTTTTATAAGTTAACTAAAGGTCACTGCAGCACTCAGCCTTGAGAGATTAAAACAATAGAGACTGAGCAACACACTGAGCAGCACTCCTCTGGGATGTCAAAGGCCTGTTACAGCTGCAGGCACAGCTGCTAATATAGTGACCCCTGCTAGTGGAGACTAAACCACAGAAGAATACTTCTTTCTGTCTCCCATTGGAAGAGAAGATACTTTTTTAATGAAATGTCTGGATAATGTTACAATCAAGGAGCAACCAAGACATTAAATTCCTCAGTGAAAAGCCATTTAAGAAGCGATCAAAAGGCAGTTGTTTGCTCCATTGCGCTGCTTTAAATCAGTCACATCAGTGTCAAGTATGACTAAGCAGAAAGCAATCAGTATTTGGCTTGGAACAATGACAGTATATCCACAAATCTCTTAACACAATACAAACTGTCTTTTGTTAAAAACTCCATCAAAGAGAATAAAATATATTCGAGAGGAGGAAGAGACACACAGAGCAGAGGCCTGACTAATAGGTTTATTGTGGTGCAGGGAAAAAGCCAATCCTTTCACTGCTAGCGAGCTCTCAGGGCAGCTCAATCCTCTTCTGCATAACGATATGACAGTCAAGTATACAAGCTTTGCCTCTGTTGTACTGGCATGAGTGTGACAGCCCTTCTGGGAAAAGCTTTGTGAGTGTGTGTATATCGCCTAAGAAGCAAAGGTGTCAAAGTCTGTTTCACATGCGTGTCTCGAATGTGTATTCCTCTGCTAGAATGAAAGTTGTTTGTGTGCAACATAAAGGAAATTATGCGTGTATACATGTGTCTAAGTGAGTCCCATATGTGCAGCCACATTCTTGTGAATAATAGAAGAAGAAAAATAGGAGATGCAGGGCACATACTATGCGTAAGGTAAGCTTTATGAATGCTTGTGCGCACATGTATCTGTTCTGACATGCTGGGAGCAATCAGTGTCCTTTGATAGGGTGAGATATAAGCATCAAGGGCTCTGGGTGCTCCAGTGAATCTACACACTGATCCATGCTCACTGGTGTGTGGCGTCTTTATCAGCACACACACACACATACGCGCACAAACGGCATCAACTTGGGTGGGTATATTTGATCATCATCTGTCATAATGTCATTCAGCCAAGATGATTAAGTCAACCAAGTAAATAAACAACTCTCCTGTGGAGCTGATAGCATCTCAAAGTCTCAATGGAGCGGCACCCAGCTGACAGGGAGATGAAAGGAGCCTCAGACCAGGCTAATTCTGCATGGCTTCAACACAGCAATAAGTCCTTTTGTGCTTCTTGGTCAAGCTCCCAGTACTTTTGTACTGCTTTGATAAAGAAATGTTTATAAAACACAAGAAGACAACGGAGATGAATGTTGTGGGTGACAGAGATCAGAACAGAGAGGCATGCTGGGACTTCACGCTACTCTAGTTTCATCTAAAAAAAACTGTCAGGTACCTAGAAAGTCACAAGAGGATTAATCAAACCCACTGTGTATGTGTCTGTGTATGTGATGGTGTTTATGTATGCTTGCGTTCTTGTTCCCTCTCATGGAGCGACAAGCGGCAACATAGCCGTGCAGAGGTTTAATCACCTGCCCTTTATCAAGATGGGCATCTTGGTTGTGCTGAAGGTAAATGTCATGTTACAGTTGGCGTGCCATGCCTTGCCCACTGGCACACAGGTGTGCGCTTTATAGCGAGTTTTAAAAGCTAGTGGACGGACAGCTGAAGGGAACGTTGTCCAAGAGAGAATCAGATCGTATCTCCTGATTTTTGGCTCTGCTGCCCTGTGTGCTCTGACCTCAGAGAGCCATAGTGCCTTACAACACACAATTGAATTCTTTTGTGTTTGAGAGAGAGCTGGCTTCCATAAAAATAGACAAATATGGCAGCAAATAAGTCTTGTAGATGGGCAGTGGAGTTTATAATAACCAGCTGTAAATGAACGGTTGAGCTGAAATATTCCTACAACAACGTTAGTATTTTACTGCACACTAAGAGGAACCAGATCCATTCAATTACCTTCATATCTTTAACGTTTTAATATTACAATTATTTAATGTTTGAATATTTATTATGGCAGCACAGTGGGTAAGTAGTTAGCACTGTCACCTGACATCAAGAAGGACTTGGGTGTAAACCTTCTTGCTCGCTGGGCCCTTTCTGTGTGTAGTTTGCATGTTCTCCCAGGCAGGGGGTTTCTTCCAGCTGCTCCAGTTTCCTCCCACAGTCCAAAGACATGCAGGATATTTGCATGATATTTAATAGGGTAGGATTTATAAATTGCCTGTGGGTGTCAATAGTTATTATTTTTCTATTTTTAATAGGTCCCCTGAGACAAACACTGTTTTTTCTTTTGCTTGTCATAGTTGGAAAAGCACAGTTTATCCATCCACTGTTACAGAACGTAACTCCCTGTAAAGCCATAAATTGTCATTTTAGTCTGTTTGTGTACAGACAGACTAAAACGAAATAAAACAAATTAGATCCAAAGTGTTGAAAAGTAAGCTTTAGAGCTTTTGAACTTTGGAGAGAGCCAGGCTAGCTGCCTCCCAACGCTTTAAGTTTTTATGCTAAGCTGCTAAGCTCCCTATAAAATGCACAAACATGAGAGTGGTATGATCTTATCTAACTCTCAGAAAGAAAGCAAATAAGTCTTTTTCCCCAAACTATTTGTTTATTTCTCAATGTGGAGCTATCTGTACATAGATAAAACCTCTTTGTATAGATAAATGCTCTTTCTGGTCTGGGTGGTATATGGTCATTGTGTGTGCTAGCATTTAGGAGTGCCCAGGTTTATTACCTTCTCATAGCGTGTCTCCATGCAGAGGAAGATGATATAAGCTGTTGCACAAGCCAGACATCCTTCCAGGTATGACTGACCTCCAATTTTCTCGGCCTCCACATAGTAAGAGTTCAGGCTCTTCACTGTCTCCTCAAGCAAGGTTCGCTCAATCTACTTACAGACACAAACAAACATCCAGGTAGAGATATGGAGGCAGGCACACACCATAAGGACTGCGAAAGTGTTCTGGCATAACTGTGGGGGTGAGCTGTTCAGGTATAAAACAGCCTGCCAAACACACCAGTTGCATTCTGCTCAACCCAAAATACTCCTACTTTGTCAAACAATTTAGAAACACACCTCACTTGCAGAATATGAAGAAACTTGATGCTAAGAGGAAAAATTACTCAGAAGTGTGACAGCAACGGCAGTGGTTTGAGCATTGATGAGATTGAGAACATTTACAGGGAAGTGATGCAGATTTAAAAAAAAGTTTTCTATAGTGGTCCCTTTATACTGTGTTTATCTCTGTGTCCTTCTTGCTCTGTGGACTGTCTGCTTCAGACGCTAATTGCCAGACAAATCCACAATAACAAAAACAGCACATTCTCTTCCAGTGCCCAAAGTGTGAAAATAAAAGCATTAGGTCTTCTTCTTCTTCTTTAGCTTTACCTTTCTTCTGAGCACATAGAGAAGAGTTTTAATATAGTTGTGACACTTTTATTCTGCTTTTGTCTACTGAGTTAGAACTGCGGGATATTAGAGGTCATGCTGCAAAAGTTTGTATCCATCTGTGGATGGGGGGGAAAGTGCATCTTGCAATGCCATCATCATTTTTCATTATGGTTAATGTTTGGATTTCAGCTAACCATTTTATGATTTGAAGGATTAACATTGCAGGATTAGTTGCTCAGTTTAGAAAGTCTCCTCTATGTGCACGTGTTAGTGTATGACTGATTTCTCCAGAATCGCATACCCCACAAGCCAATATCCATCATTCACAAGTGTTCTGTCATTTAGGATGCACCATTGTCGTGATCTTATTAAGCTATATTGTGCTATTACTCTTTCTGTGTGGGAGAATGTGGGCGTTGTTTCAGGTGAGTTGGGGCTTTGCCAATATATTACATTTGTCTGGATGTGCATATATGAGTGTGTGTTTGTATTTGTACTCACCCTGTTGTCAAGCTCTGAGGGGAACTTGGTCTGGAAGCGGCAGACGGTTCCTTCGCTGTAGTCTCTCTGTATAAACACCTTTGTTACCAGCGATGCATTGTGCCTCAGCTCCTGAAGGTTATGGAACTAAGCACACAACAAGGGAAAAGTACACCTGTTAAATTTGTGGTCCAAAATACATTTATATTCATGCAGGTACAAGAATAGCAGGTCTCTTTTTGCTTGTGTTTTGCTAGTGTTTTTTTTAGAACCAGTGCAATACTGTGGCTCCACACCAGATACAGACTATTTCAATTTGAAAATTCCAGTCTGACCATTTCACTGCTTGTTTCTGAACTTTTTTCACTTCCGCAGCAGATGGTGGTGATTTACTGTACAGAATATAAACACAAGTAAGATGCAAAAAAGGATGGGTATATAAAAAGGTAGTATGAATGGTACTATGTTACTACATCAACAGCAGTGCAGGCTTAGTTAACACTCTCACTGCATTCCTCCTGCATCAACAGGCCCAATTGCAGTAATAACGAACACTTTGAAAGACTCCCCTTTACCGCACCTTGGTGCTGAGTGGTGTTTTTTACACCCAAACATTCATTCCCCTGAGAAGCATAGAGCAGCAAACAAGTGGGCCAGTGTAACTTGCCCCCTGCTGATCTAAATTAGTCCCCTCAAGAGGATGGTGATTACAGATACAGTAGGAGTGTGGAGGGAGGGAGAAGGATGAACAAAAAGGTGGTGAGAAAATAGAGTGAGAAACAGAGAGAGAGGCATGAGGTTTGTAATCATTGTAGTCACAGAATGTGTTCTACATTTGTGCAGTTACTAAATGTTATTCTATGGATATCACAGCCAAAGTCTGGCTAGCTACTGCAGTGTTGTTATTATTGAAAGCAAGCAGACTCTCTGTTTATGAGGTTACCTGCATGTATAAGCCCAAGAGAGTTATTGCCATTTAAGCAGACATAGTACAGTGCCTACCTTTCATCTCTATATAGGGTATATCACACACAATCAAGAATAGCATTCAAGCTGCTATTTTCGTCAGCTAACAGCCAAAATCATCTCTCAGCCACTAGATCTTTCTGTCTGCCAGAGCTTTTAATATCCTTCTTTTTGCCTTCTCTGTCTCTCTAACACTGCCCCCCTCCTCCTCCCTGCACTATCTTGGGGCCATCATGATTAACAACAAGTCACTCTATTAATAGAAGCAATTATCAGCACACGATTGAGCATCATTTATTCTAGTTTGAATCGGTTGGCCGAGAGTCAGGTTCATTAAGATTATACAAGCCCTTTGCTTGTGACTGTGAGAATGGGTATATGTGACTGTAAAAGTACTCTGATCCTTTATGTAAGTAGCAATACCATAACTGAAAATGCTCTATTAAAATTAGAAGTCCTGCATTCAAAGCTTTTACTTGAGTAGCTTAAATGTGTGTACTTCAAACATATATAAGCAGTAAAAAGTATCCAAAGTAAGAGTTTAGTTTTGCTGCCACATGTAAGACGGTGGAAAAGGGAGGGAAGGACAGAGAGACAGAAAGTAAGATAGAAAGAAAAAGTGAAGAAAGGCATGACTATAAATATGGAAGGGAAGAGGGAAATGAATAAGATAGATAAAGAAATAAAGATGTAAGGAAAGGAAGAAGAAAAGTAGGGAGGGAAGAAAGATGAAAAAAGTAAAGAACGAAGGAGTGAAGGAAAGAGAAGACAACAGGAAAAGAAAGCGGTCGAAAGAAGAAAGGATGCCGACGTTTTTGTTGACAGGGATTCTGGGAGGAGTCCAGTCCAGAGACATCTGAGTGAAACGAGGGACGTCACGGTGTGTTTTGGCCTGTTGTTGACCTACTGAGCTCTGCCTTACATCTCTTTGCTACATGTAGCTCGCAGCTGAGCAAAGCAGACAGGAGTCATGTGACTCTAAGGCCAACGATCAAACACTGAGTCCATTTATTTGTCCAAACATGGGATCTCTTAATGAACTTGGAAACTTTGTTTAAAACTGATTGTCCTGATGGGGAAGTTGTGGTTTAAGGTAAAAACTAAACTGATACATCTGACACCAGAGGTCCAATTTTGACCAGCACTGGAGCTCTGACGTATTGTGACACTCTGTTCAAGCATTTGAAAAATGAAACTGATTGGTGAGAGGCTATATTCACTTTTTCAACTTCTCTGTGCGTTAAGGCGACAACAACAATCGTGTAAGTTTATTGCATGTCACACTGTGTGAGATAGGTCTATTAAAATCTAGGTCGCAATCTGTGTCGGACTGTACAATATGAATTTAAGGCATGTCCGATTAAAGGTGCGATTCTGGAGAAATATAATACCATGATATTGAGCGAACAGCGACACAGCAAGTAATATAACTAACATTAGCTAGGTTGTGGGTTAGAAAACTGTCACTACAGTTGCTGCTGCGAAGCTAACGTGCAGAGAGGACGAGATGGTTTCCCAGAGCCAGCACACCAGCTCCAGACAGCGATACTCACAACTCTCCTGCTACTATAGCTAACATCACAACAACAGCATATCTTGGCAAACTAGAAAGTAAGCTGAATGTCGGAGGGCAAGTCATTTAATGTTACCTGACACCAAATCATGGCTGGAATAGTGTTGTGTGGCTCGGTCTGAGCCACTTTGTTTGTTTCTAATTTACAGAGCCAGGGCTGTGTACAAACACTGGATTTTTTTCAGCACACACACAGACAGCTAGCAGACCGTGAGGAGATATGTGCTGAATTTGACAAAAAGACATGTATTCATTGTTCCTTGCTTATGAAGTGCCAGAGGGAGGAGAGATCTGCCGTGTGGTACTTCCTCCTAATTAAATATGTACTTCTCTACAGCTTAATATTAATCGATTACTCTTCAGCAACCCCAATCTTCAACCTCACCCCTAATAACCAGGAAGCTTGTACCCCCTTAAAAGTTACAACTGTCAAAGTCCTCCAACAGGTATTCTGCTTTGATACTAGAGGACATAAAATATTTCTGTAGTCACGTGGTGTTGATGTTACTGGCAGAGTGGCCTTGTCTGTGCCCATTTAAGCCTTTAAGATAAATGTTTTCTGTTGGCAGAGCGCTTATGTTTACTTTCCTGCGTGGGAGATAGGGCTTCAAATCCAGTCTATTACTGTGTCTAAATATAGTACACAAGCAGACAGCAATGTTAAAGTGTCATACTGATCACACAGGACTCTATTCTAAGAACTCTACTTTAAGAAGCGCTGCATCATGCTGCACTGTCTGACTTCTCCTGCACCCACACATCTATTACTTTGAGTTTAGTTTACATTTGTTTGCACATTGATTAAACATAGAGGTGAAATAAACACAAAGACTTATCACCAGTTAAGAGAATCATAAAAAACATATTGCATCATGCTAACAAAAGATAGAAACAAATGAACAAGACAGCACAAAGTACAAGTACAAAGACACTAAACACATAAATCTAAGTCTAACAGTAGGGCAATGATGCACATAAATAAAAACAATTTCATAAACTGTAAATCCACATACATTTTTGTTACCAATTAGTATGACATATTGAGGATTCAACCTGTACACAGTTAATTTAAAAGTTTTTATATTAAAAATTTTTCCTGGGGAAATCCCACTGGTGCACAAAGAATTATGCATTTCATATTATAGGAGCGAAAACAGCCACTAACTGAGCTGACAAATGAAAGGTGAAGAACCAAACTACTCTACGTTAATTCAAACCAAAAGTAAAAGATGTTACATAAGGCATCAATGACCTCTCATGACCAAGGATGTTGCTAAAATGGAAAAACAATTTACCATTTTTAAATGTATTTTCTTTTATTCCTTCTCTGATACCCACCTCCTATTTATTTCCTCCAGATTGGATCTGTGGGTCTGTGTGACTCTAAATGGCATGACATGCTTCCTAGTTTAGTCACTCCGATTCAAGGAACACATAGCGACAACATGGGTGAGTGCTGCCAGTGGGCAGACATTGCAAAGGGCATACACACTATTACAGCACGCACAGTAAATGCTCTCAGAGTTAGATGTTTCATTCTCGTCTCACAGCTCTTTCAGCATTTTTCTTAATGTCAGCTCTCTCTTTTCATCTCTTCATAATATAACTGGTTTTCTGGCATTGGAGCAGCATTTTTCGTGTTTACTGCCACGCTGGGATAGCCAGGGGTCTATAAATCACAGAAGTTTAGACAGTGTTGACAAAACAGTCAAATTTCCATGACATCTAGGTGGGAGATCAGTGACTGTGGAACCAAAGCTGGAAGAGGAAATCTGTTTTTGGATAAAGGTGGAGCATTGTTTCAGTACAGAGCTGAGCTTTGCCAACCTCTGAGATGATTACTGTGCTTCGACACATTATTCGTCAACGGTGTAATACTCGAGCCAGGGCTAGCCTACAGACTGAGAGGAGGATCTGGCAATAGTGGACTTAATGGATCCAGAGACCGTCCATGCAGCACAAACAGTATGCAGAATGAGCAGATTGCTACTCAGTCACTTAACGTGGTCATTTGCTGACTTGGCATACAATAAATGTCATAGAAGGAGTTCTAATATAAAATGAGACAGGGAGCGAGAGAGGGAGAGAGGGAGAGAGAGGCAGATAGATAAAAGCACGGACAGGAAGTAAACTGTGCTACTCATCTCAAAGTCCAGTCACTAATGGTTACAAACTGCAGCAGCATGTTCACATTAAATATGCCATGGATAATTGATGGGCCTTGGACAATCTGTCCTGGTTCCACACACTGTATGTGTTTGTGCACATGCATGTGTATAAGTGTGTGTGTAATTGATGGGGCTTGGACAGGGATACTGGTAGACCACCAGAGGAAATCAGGGCCACTCTGCCAATGTCTTGCAGGCTCAGGGAACATAATCATGAATCCTGTCCAGCTTCCTGTCCACTGCACCTTTACCTGCAGCACCATTATGCTTGAATTACAACTTCACTCACTCATAAATTAGATGCTTTCATGTATATCTAGCACTCAAATACGTATGAACACACACACACACACACACACAAACTTACATGCAAGCACATATTGCATGCATGAGTGTAAGCTGTTCCAAACTTCTGTCTCCTCTAGCAAGATCATTATTATGATAAGTAAGGCAGCTATGTCTTCAGCATTATGGTGACATCACCAAGGACACGGGGTGGGGGTGGCTACCAGGCATTACTAAGGCTAAAAATACATCAGCAAACGCTGTTGATGCTGTTTGGAGTAACTCGTCGTACTATGTGACACTGCCTGAACAATACCATTTCTGTCATGGACTCTCTGCATCTTCTGCTTAGTGCTGTGTAGAGTTGCCAGTTACGTTCACTACATTTATGACAGGCATGAAGAGAGCAGAGGGCTGAGTATGGAAAGCTGTTTCAATATGTGGCTCATTCAAAATGCAAAGGACAAAGCCTTGTCAAGCTAATTTAAAAGTATGACAGATAGCAAGAGAGAGGGAGACTGTCCCTGTCCATGGTGCTGACTGCTCCATCATCGCCACTCTCATCAGTCTCTTAAGCTTTGAGCCTACTGGATATGCTCTACCTGAATGACGTTGGCTTCTGTTTCTTACTAGACAATGTATAAAAAATGTATGCTAAAAAGAAAAGGGAAAAAAACAATTCTCTATCTGAGGATATCTGTCTGCAATCACAGAGCTCATAAACAGTGATTAAAGTAAGTGAAATTGAAGCTCCTGCATGAATTCAAAATTTTCTTGCGTAAAGATAACGTTACATGATTCTCTGCTACTCGACTTCAAATTCATAATAAGCCAGGTCTAGCCGGTTGTTTTGATTGAATTAAGGCAACATTCAGTTGAGCCACGATCAGCCACAGAAAGAGGAGGCACAACAAGCAAGACATTCAGTTTACAAGACTGCATTTCTCAATCTGCATTTCTTAAAAAGAAATAACAAACGGTACAAAATCATGTTTTCGGGGTTGGGTCATAAAATAGTGAAAGAAAAGGCAGCGAAAGAGCCGAATTTCTTACCTCTGTCGCCATATTGCAGTAAGAGGGTGCAGGATCTGTCCCGTGCGGAAATCGACAACCGTTTGCTCGTGTTGTGTGGGACACCGCGTCTATGGAGCTTGGAGGCACGAGCTCGCGTGGACGTGCGTGACTGCGCGCGCGCCTTCGAGTGTTATCGCAGGATGCGGGGGTATGCTAATTATATATAATTATATACATTTCTATTAACGCATAAATCGTGAATAATTTGTTCCCAGATTCAGTCCTCAAGGTCAGACTTTCAAAACGCAAAGAAGAAGATTTCCCAAGTATCCGCAGATTATTTAGGTTACTGCTTCTTTTTGTGGGCTATTAATAATTTCATTGATTGTCAAAAATTCAAATAAAGTGCCTCGGTTTCCGTTTCTATTTGTGACCAATCCAGTCCAAACACAACAGCAACTCACATTTCTTCACTGAAAGGCAAGAGATGAATACCTGGAGGTTAAAGGGACAGTTCACCCCCAAATCAAAAATACATATTTTTCCTCTTACCTGTAGAGCTCTTTATCCATCTAGATTGTTTTGGTGTGAGCTACTGAGTTTTGGAGATATCGGCCATAGAGATGAGTGCATATTTTGAATATAATGGGACTATATGGCACTCTGCTTGTGGTGTTCAAAGTGCCAAAAAAAAAATACATATAAAAAACTCAACAGAAATGGAACTATCTGTAGAAAGAAAATAGCTCCTACAAGAAACTGCGCACAACAAATCTAGTTCTATTTTATTCCAAAAAGGCAGATATCTCTACGGCCGATATCTCCAAAACTTGGGAACTCACACCAAAACAATCTAGATGGATAAATAGTACCACAGGTAAGAGGAAAAAGGGTTGATTTTGGAGTGAACTGTCCCTTTAAAACAGCTGCTTTTTTCCCCGGCATAGAAATAGTCAAATGTTCTGATCATATACACACAAATGCAATCCTACATACAACGTCTGTACTGTATATATATAAATGTTGATCTTCTTTAGGAAAATGAGCTTTATTAGCGCAGTAGTATGATAACTTTTGTAGTTAATAGTATCAAAGCAAACTTTTATATTGCTATTACAGAATTATAAGAATACAGAAGCGCCATAATGATACCAGTGAGATAAAAATATATTAGTTCATTATTAAATCACCAGTAAATGACAAAGTGAGTCCTCAGGGAATTTATTGTTAAGCATGAATCACCAGCATAACTGCCAGCATGCGGAGATGCTCTTATTTATTCAAATTGAAGCCTGTTTTCATACTTGCAATGCTGTATAGTCATCCAGCAGGTGTTTACTGTAGTCAACACTGCTATCCTCTGAAAGCAGGTTGGTTTTAGTGCAAAGTGGTCATGCTGCAGTGACTCATACTGTAACCCATATGTTTAATGCACCATTAGAAAGTGCTCATATTAAACATTTAGCCCACTTGGGTGTACTATATTGCTACTTTTTTTACTTTCAAAAATAGCAAATTCTTCCAGTTCATGAACAGTTCAAGGTCTTACTTGGCTTGAATTTTTTACAAGGTTGACTTCAGATTCACAAATATAATGTGGCAGCTAGATAAAAGCTCACGTTTTTGTGCTCTTGACGCTCACAAGGACAGGGAAATGTTTTTGATTGGATTCAAAAGGTCTTGGAAGAAAGATAGTGAGTGAAATCACTTTGATGAGGCTATTTTTGCAAAACTCCTATTTTCTTTTGACATCATGAGTCATGATGTGCTGAAATTAGCTCCTTTCTCTATCACTACAACACACATTCCCCAAGGTATGCTTACATCTGTAGATCACATTTCTGGCAGAGGCACATAAACACACACAAATATATCCACAAACGGCAGCATCCAACTCTTATGAATGGAAACAGAATCCAAAAATAAGATGAGCTTTAACAAAATGAGAATCATGCAGAACTAATATTATTTGCCAGGATCCTGCTGCTTGCTCCAGATTGCTTGAAAAGATGCGTATCTAATCACACACTGGCAAAGATTCCTTTGGGGTGTGTGTATTTATATTCACATTTATGTGTTTTTTGTATGCATGTGAGTGTGTGTATTCCCCATTTGGCATTCTCCAGTGTTTTTTCTCCTCAAGGCTTTCAGCCACACATGCACACACATACACACTCACCGCATCACATAAACATAAGCCAGAGGAACCCATTTGGCGAATAAAGTCATTATCAGTGTTTATTATACTGTATGTGCATAATGTGTAGGAAGTGGAAAGAAATACAATGAGAATAAAAATCTCTAGCAATCATATGGGGCTGTAATGCTCATTACATACAAGAAAACAAAACTATTGGATTGATGTTGAATAGTAAGCTTAGATTCTTACCACTAGTGGTGCAAAAACAAGTCCTAAAATAATAACAACAAAAATTGTAGTTTATAGTACTATAGTTTGTCATTTCCATCCAAAAAGACCAATATGAATGTTTTCTGATATGACGCCCCTGTCAGCAGGACAACATCTTTGGTCAGTGACTTCCAAAACGTCACAATTGACTTTCACATAAATGTTTCATATGAGCGTCTGTCACCACTAGGTTATGGTTTGGTTAGGTTTAGGCACGAACAGTACTTGGTTAGGGTGAGGAAAAGACCATGGTCTGGGTTGAAAAAAAAAAAATCTTGAAATCTCCGTCGTCATGTTTAAAAGAAGATCTGTTTGGTTTAGGTTTGGGAGAGATCATGGTCATGGTTAAAAGAAAGCCACATTGAGTTTTGTTAGAAAACTGGATGTGTGGTGTCCCGTGTCAAAGTCACACACTTTGTTGACCCTACAAGGTTTGCAGCGGTATGAAGTTGTGTGTGTGTGGTTGTCACAGATATTTATATTTGGTCACAAGACTGACACAGAAATGTATATTTGGTTATACAGTGTATTGGCTCAGATAGGAAAGACATTGGGTCTTGGTGTTGGGTTGATTGTCCTTTGGGTTTCCAGCGGATGTAAGCAGACTGAAGAAAATTACTGGGTTGTTACATTCAAACTTCCATCATGGCTGAACATATGCATTCCTATTCATATTGAGAATGTAATGAAAGAAGACACCTTCATATTATATCTCATTCTGGTCTTCCAGTGTGTCTGAATCTGCACTTCAGCAGAAAATAATAACTTTGCCACAGCCTTAAATTATCATAATGACCCACAGCACTGTACATACACACACACACACTGCACACAAATATTGCCTTTTCACATTTCATACTTCATGAAATATTTATTTCAGCAAAACATTCTTGGTTTCCACTTCACTCCAAAACTGCCAGTTTCTATTTGAAGCTTGTGCTGTGAAATGTTGAAGATGGTGATACTGACCCTGCTATAAAATGAAAAAAAGAACTAAAGAAAACACTAACTATTACTGCGGTTTCTCTGTTCTCATATCCGTGGACTTGCAGTGTTCAGGTAGCATTAAGCACTTTGTCAGGGTTTCTTGGTTAATGTGGTTTCGACTTGTCAGGTTAATCAAATCATCACGTGTGCTGTGGAAGAGTGCTCACCTGACCATTCCTTACTGTACATTTCATAAAACATTTAGTTTGACTTTATTCTTGCTTCCATCTTTCAGGGATAACTTCTACGGTACTTTTGATAACTGTTTATCAGTTTTTTTATATTTAAGTTTGTGTTTTTGTGAGCAAGAAACTTATAAATAAATCCACATGAGCTCAAATATGTGAGGCTATTATATTCCTGTTCACTGTCAGTATCAGTTTTGTTCTAGTTGTTTGTGACCATGCCGAACAACAGATCCCAGATATTTTGGCCCTTTACAAAGAACAGAGTGGAGACATTGGGACGGCTGGTGGTCACCCACACTTTAAATGACCCTGCACCTCCGGTGTGAATGTGTGAACGTGTCTGTGTGAATGTATTTGTACAAAATGTGTGTGCTTGCTCACATGTGTGCAAGAGGGTTAAGTTTTCTGATTAGATATTCAGAAATGAATGCACTGTGATCTGATGTTCCCCACAACAACACAAATCTGTTTGTTTGTGTGTTTGATTGTCGTCATGAAAACTCTACATTTGCGGCTTTGTTTGTGGCTGTGTGTTTGTGTGTGACTGCGCTGTCCTGGTATGTTGCCCTGTCCTCCTTCTTGGCAATCAAATAAGAGCTAAAAAGAGCAGATTGTATTTCCTGGGAGGTTTGCATTCCTACAGCAGACAGTCTAAATGATCCTCTGCTGGTGAGATCTGAGCACCGGAGCAGATTTGTTTATGCAGCGCAGCTTGTATGTGTCTTACAGTGTCATCAACTTCTACTTTTGCATGCACATGTTACCTGTACAAGAGAATGATCCATGAGATTTGTGTTCATGCATACCGTGTTTTCTATCTCCAAGTAGTCTGGGCATTGTGCCATAGCAAACACTCTTCTCCTATTGACTTAACCACAAGTTGAGAATCTCTCACACACACAAATATACGCAGATACTGTCAGAGGAGCACATCGAAGGAGATCTTGTTCTCTTCCAGCATGACAGGAAATGAGAACTCTCAAACCAAAAAAATATATTAACTTGGAATCTTTGGAAGCAAATAAACATCTCCTCAAATGCCTTCTAACATTTTGCATACCAAAGTTGAACTAAATAAAAACACCACAAGTCATCCTTTTTAGCGAGTCTGCATTTGGTCCGTCTGCCACACATCCTCCATCTTTCATAAGTACAGGCTGGATTATTTGGTGTCTGTTTGTGTGTCTGTGTGGCCTGTCAACAGTTGGCCTGGTCCTGCAGGAATGTTGATCTGTCCCTCTTGCTGGCAATCAGATCTGAGTTGAAGATGTTTCATTTTAGGGTCAACAGACATTCTCGTATCTGATATCAGTGCTGGCTAGTTAAATGTTGCATACCAGCTGGGATTTCGGTTCAGTTTGCACAAGACTGTCAAAGCAACTTCATCATTCACACATCATTACATGGACAAACCTCTAAGAAGAAATAAAGAGGAAGACATTTGGAAGAAAACGATCTGCTCATACTGACTGATGAGCCACATTCACAGCTGCAAAGAAGAGTTAAAGAAAGGAGTTGACGAAAAGGATGAATAAATGGCTAGAAAGTATGAGGCTAATTATAGGATATTTGAAAAAGAAAGTGGTGTAGGACACCCACAGAGAGGAGGAAGACCTGTGTTTAAGAGTTACATAAAAGTGAAACAGTGAGCATTTGAGTGCTTGTTTGTTCTTACTGAGGAATAAAAGGGAAGAGTTGGCTGCAGCCAAGGCAGATAGATAAACCAAAGAGGCCGCCATCTCTGTATGTTCCCTATTAAGTCTTATACGGGCCAAAATACAATCAGAAGTAATGAAAAACTTCCTCTTTGTAATAATCCACATGAGTTAATGACTGTTCTGTCTGTATATTAATCAAAATGTATCGAAATATGTATTCAGTCCAAGGCTAAAAAATATTACAATGCAACTGAATAGGACAGTTGGAATGGCAGAGTGACGCGCCGGAGGCAAAACAGATCTTCCTCTAATAAATTTCAGATCACGGGAGAGACATCAGCAGGATTTAGTTCCTTAGAGCTATCATAAGCAGGGGTTGCAAAGGAAGAAAAATGAGGGAAGGGGGGGAAAGAGAGATAAAAACAGAAATATAGAAAGACAGACAGGATGTGATTTGTGCGCACGTAATCCCCTTGTGAGTGACAATATTGCTAATTTAGTTGTGAGGAAAACAATAACATGCAACAAATGAAATTCCCCTGCCAGTTTGCAGTAGTTTGCATCTCCAGGACTGACTGACATATGCAAATGTTCTCATTTAAATGCTTTTGTTATGAAATGACCTCAGTTATAAGCATAGAAACATTACTGTAGCGTTTGTTGCTCACTGCACCGTGAAGGCATGATTTTATAAGTTTGGCATTCTCGCTTTTATAATGACAAATGACAAGCAATGGTTATGACTCTATATTTTGATGGAGACTGACACAAACACTTCATCTTGTTCCCACTTTAAAATGCCATCCATTGTATTCTTGCAATCCCATTAAATTGACGGTTCACAGGCTTTTCACTGTCTTACTGAATAATAATATTCTCACTGTATGCTGTGGTGACAACTGTGGTCCTTCAGTATACCCACTGCCAGAGGGAAGGGGATGAGAGAAATGGGATGAGTCAACAGATTCCTGCCTAGATTGTTCATATGCACACTGTTGCACTGCCATATAAAGACACATTCAGTTTTGTTTAAAGACACACACAAAGAGAATAGCTGTCCCTCCCTGCTGAAACACACAGTCACAGTGTTAATATGCAAGTCTTGGCTCAGTGTCATTCAGTGCCCATGTTTATCCAGCTTTAATCTAGAGCTTTGTAAAATCATGAAGCTAGATTTGTAAACAAGCTTACAGTACAGTGAAAACCCTCGATCCGCAGGGCTTTTTTTCTCACTTTTAAGGTTCCAATTAAATGATGACCTTGCTATAGCTGCAGAGATGATAAGACTTTTGTTGTCTCTTGTGACTTTGTTCAGAAAGCAGATCTGTCTCTCAGCTCCGGCAGGTTTGAGATGGACACATGTGGAAAGGGTTTTATAGCAGAGAAAACATCACAGTCTGCTGGTGCACTGAGACACACATAGCTTCCCGTTGAGCTAGTGGAACTCACAGCACGCTTACATACGTATATGTCTGGTTTGTTGCCATGGTTTCACTCACCTTAATGCCTGCTACTGTGTCCTGTAAAAAAAAACAAAAAAAAAACAACTATTACTGAGGCATGAGGGGATTTTTCCTTTTTTTTTTTTTTTTAAAACCCAAAACCTATTGCAGTGGAAATATATTTTTGAATAATCAATGAGTTAACTTTTCAGAAAAACATTCACTCCAGTGTTGCTCTGTGACCTTACACATACAGTGTTTCTGTCTTTTTTGTCTTTGCTCATCCAGTGCTGTTTGATCAAATGCAACACCAGCGTCCCTCAGAGCCAAGCATCAAAGCTACTGTGCATGATTATTAAACAGCACGGGACAAAGCCACATTAATGGTTATAATGCAATGATGTGATTTCATGCTTTGGTAGAGGGATTCTTAAGCTTGTAAGTGCTAATTTAAGCTTCAGCTACATTAGATTTTTGCTTTCTACACAGCTGATGTTGGTGAAATCTGATTCTTATTTACAAAGCTGTGCAGAAGCTGCTGTATTCAAATTAGTCGGCTTGAATTACTTTGAATTTCTGTGTCTTGTTTGTTCTGGATCAGAGAACTAAGATTATAAATAGTTGGTTTCAAGAAACACAAGAAACGAGAGTGTATGTGGAGAAAGATCTGTTAAACATAGCCCAACAAAATACAGCTTGTTACACCTTTACAGTCTCAGTATAAATGTTTTCCTCATAGCCTTTTATTTTTACAACAACTTTACAGATTAAAAGCACATATGAATAATTTCAATAGAGCAAGACATTTCCATGAATGCTATATCTACGATTTTCCGCTTGCTGGTATTAACGCAGATTATGCTCAGAAGTATTGATTATGATGAGAGGAAGTGAGTAAATTATGCACACACACACAGGAATACACACATGCAGCTCCACTCACAGTGAAGTGAAAACATGACAGGAAAAAAGGGCCATATTCCAATAATGAAGAGAGAGGGTCCTGCCAGGAGGCAGATGACGTTGCATTAGTCTTCAGTGCCAGAAAGGAGAGATGGAGGAGAGAGGGAGAGAAAGAGAGAAGACTGTTCTTCTTGCATAATAGGTGAGTATAGAGACTCTCATTTCCACTCCGTCTTGAATAAATGCTGGGGTGAGCAGAGGACACAAAAACTGAAATAAAAGAGTTCTCACTCAGTTGATGACAGTCATGGCTTTTAAACATTTTGTGTACATAGAGCTCCTGTCCTGGTATGGTGTTCTGAAAATATTGGCAGCACACAGTGAGACACCAGACACAAAAGGATGACTTGTTAGACATACAGAATTTATGAGCTTTTAGGACTTTGCACAGTAAAGCCCTGTCAGTGATACTGACAGCAAGGAGCGTGAAAGCTGTTGGATTGAGCCCCGTGATAGAGTGCTCTGTAATGTAGTGGAGTGTAATGATACCACCACCAGCAGCCGTCCTACTGAGAGAAGAAAAATGAGCCTGTCAGGGGAAAGAAAAGAAAAAGACAGAAGGAAAAAAAAAATACCCCCTCAAAGTTCTGATGTGCTGTTTGGCTGTAGATCTGCTTTTCGCAGCCAAGTCTCTGCACAGATTAAAATGCACTTATTCCATCAAACATCCAGCAAAGCAGCCTGCCAGTTATCCGGCTGCTGTTTGTTTACAGGGTGGAAGGATCCAGCTCTTTCCGAATGAGGACTGAGAGCAGGTCCATGCTGATCTGCTGGTGAGGAGCTGTGGCATGCATGCAACAAGAAACACCAGGTGTACAGCTGGTGAACCAGAAGACATATTTTATTCCTGTCACAGTAATGTTCCTTAACTTTCACAAAATGAGCCTCATAATTGCAAGTAATCAAGTGCCAGAGAAATAGACTAATGCACATCTCCTGCATTAAATCAAACAGTAACAGCGCTCTCACTCTCACCATATGAAAATGACTGTAATCATAAATGAAAGTGAGGGTTCAGGCTGTATGCCAAGTGTGCGTTGTTGTAGCCCACAGTGAGAGCAGAATTTCAGGCTGTTGGGAAGCGTATTTCTTGCTGTGGCTGAAATACAGAACAGGCTGGTGGAGTCTATAGTAGAAGGTAAGATGAAGCCAGCTATTTTCCTGCCTTCAGATGGCAGAGCAGATGGCAGAGTCCTGAGGGCCAATACTTCAGCCAGTCTTCCAACTCTCCATCAGCAGCACTCATTTCCTCATCATTTAGTGGTAGCAGGTATGACTTAGCACTGCTTGCATACAGTATAAGGTGGTTTCTGATTAAAAATACACATAAAAACACATGTGATACCAGTTAAGGTCTGTTTGCTTCATAAAGCACGGGGCATGAAACTTTAATTCTGGCAGGTTTAAGTAAATCCCTTCCTCTATTACAGAGGTATCAAGGTAATTTTGCATTGATAGAATGAGCAGCACCTGTCCTCCAAGCAGGACAGGTCAGCCAGAGGCCAAAGATCAACTGCGTCCACTGCCCCCTCTAGTGGACATCCACAGATAAAGACAGAGTAATGAAAATGAACAAAAGTTGGCAAAAGAGGATACAATAAATGCAAGTTTATCCCTTTTCCTTAGAACAACACTAATATTTAGAGCTGTGGTTTGGGTGTTTGTAAAAAAAAATAGATCAGATAAAGAGAAACTTAATCAGTGATTGATTATCTGATACACAATATCTGTAATTTTTTTTCCCATGCATCAGCGTTTGGGAAATGAGCAACATAAAAAGAACAGGATTTGAGACTAATAACGGAAAGAACAGAAGGGCTCATATTGTTCTATCATCTGGGCAGAAATGCAGAAGGAACTTAATATATCCAGCAGGATTGTTTTTGCCTGTTTTTAATAAACCGCCATCTTCTGTTTCAGTGCCACAATTAATGTTTTAATGATTTAATCAAAACATACATTTTGAACAATTAAAGGGAAACAGTGCCTCAGTTCTGGGGGAAATGCCAGAGCATGTGAGCCAAGGATATTGAATACTTTGTTTGACATGTCAGCACAGTTGTGTTATCAAACCTGGAACCTGGGATGGTAGATTTTGACTTTTGTTCTGTTGTACACCCGCACGGAGAGCCACTACTGAGGAAGCTCTTATCAAATCAGTCAGAAAAGGGTATGGAGGAAACAACAGATAAAGACAGGAAAAAGGTATGTACCGAAGATGACAAGGACAATAACAGCAACTCCCGACAGCTTGCAGGCTTTTAAAAATGCAATAATGAACACTAGCTGCACTCTCTGTTGGGAGGTGAATGTCTCATTACACACACACACACAAGCTTGTGAGCACATTAATGAATGAATACATGCACACAGACACACAATAAAGCACACATGAACACCCGCAGAGACTCACATACACACAGGGTTTGTATTATCACAGGTACTTGGAAGCTGCCACACAGAGCAGAAGCCTGCCCACTACTTCCCAGAACTGCTGGCTACTTTATTTGAGCTTAATCAGAGAGGCTGAAATGTGTGAGTGTCTGAGATTTACGGTAATTTCAGTCATTTTTTATCATAAAAATCTCTATAGACAAGAATAATTTACCAGAAAGCTTCCCCTAATCATATGAACATCAATTCTCATAGAGCACAAACCCAAAGAAACATGATGTGGTGATAGAGAGAGAAAGAATAAAAAAGTGAAAGAAAGAAGATAATATCTTAAGCATGCAGTTCATTCAATTTTCCTCCCTTCTTCTGTCTCCTCTTCTGACTGTCTCTCCTTCTTTCTCTCCCTGGAGTGTGATTCAGAGATATTCTTCCCTTGTTTCCCTTCATGTGCTGCCTCTCCCTATCTATCTCCCCAGCCATCTTGCTGTCTTAGCCAGTCTTCTGTTGCTTTGAAGTGCTTTGTGCTTTCCTCACTCAGACAGCCTTCCTGCCCTGTGCTGAGCTCTGGCCCGGGTGTGACAAGGAAGGGCCAAACGCAGAAATGCTGCTAATTACATCAGAGTGTGTGTGTGTATAGCTGCACATGTGTATGATCAGCCATTCCCCAGCCTCGCTACGTCTAATAAAACCATGTCATGTCTTCTCTTGTCACTGCCCACTCCTGATTCCTGGATCCTCCTGGAAATGTATTTTAATATTCTTAGTTTGCCATCTTTATGTTTTTTTTCTTGGGGTGGCTCTATTATGATGATCCATAAACCTGGCCGTCTTAGCGCCATGGTCTACCCACCGAGCTACACAGGGTGGCCCCAGGACAGATAACAGAATTTCTTGGCTCAGATACCTTTAATCAATCAGTCATTTTCCAAACTGTAAGAGTGAGCCCAGATTATTTTTAGAGCCCATCTGGGTCTTAGACTCAGGAAATTACACCTTCTCCTGTTCTCTCACTCAAAGGAACATGATCGCTAACTGTCCTCCAAATGTCCCATCACCTCCACAACAGTGATGGAGACAAACTAGCACACTCATCAGCCATCAGCAGAAATCTCTTTGACATTTTCAGGGAGCAAAGGAAGGGAAAGAGAGATGGAAAGAGAGGTGAGACTACAGTGGGAGTGAGAGGGTGAGAGTAGAAAGGAAGGGAACTATAGTGAGGAGTAGACAGATTTGTGCAATAATGTTTTGGCAGCACAGCGTCAGTGTCCACAGGTTAGAAAAGCTGGCTTGCATTTTATGGACAGGAGAAGTAGGATAACGCATAGAAACTGTGGGATGGTTGGACTGTCAGAGCCTACGCTGAGACCATTTCATCTGGAAGCACAGATGCATACAGAGACATTAATAAATTTGTCTGGGATCTCGCAGAATATGAATAGAGGTTATTGAATGTGGTTCTGTAGCTGTGCAGGGGTTCACATTCTGCCAAGACTCCACTTTAAAAAGGTCTGCAGTGAAATAATGAGTTTCCAGCAGCAATGATCTATCTAATCGATAAAGTTTTCCAAACAGAATCAAATCGTTTTTTTGAGTTTGTGAAACTGCAAAACAAGCAAGAAAAAGAACCGAACCCATATTCAAATGTATTGCTGGCTTATTCCCAGGTAGAGAAATGTTAGCCTTAGTTAATTAATGGGTATATTTGGTTCTGAACATATGATATTTTGCAAAGACTGGACAAAGTGGTTACTGTATGCTCATAGCTCCACAGTACCATGGCTAATGTATAATATACTGTAACCAATGGAAACAATTAGTGCTATAAAAAAGCCATACATACAGGATGACAGCAGTCGGGCACAGGAAGGGAGGAGTCTGTTTTTTCGAAATTATAACTGTCAAATGGCACAAAGTGTAACCAGACTGCAATAATAATGAAAACAGTGTCCCAGGAAACAAACATGGAGACAGAGACAATCACAGAAGGATGGGCTCAGGGATGAAGGTGAAGACAAACATCAAGAGAGCGCTTCAGCACCTGCCAAAAGACAATGATCTACAGAGGGACAGAGAGAGTATCTGTCAGCACCCAGAATGGACCTGAATAAATGGAGGAAGGAGAACAGCTGTCTTGTAACTCAGAGCCTGTTCTCAAATCTGCTGTCACGAGAAGGACACTTGTACTGTCACCAAAGAGAGAGAAAGAATGAGAGAAAAGACCCAAAGGATACAGCGTCTAATAGCCCTTCCTTGTAGTAGATGAAACTGAAACCATTCCCCATCTGGATGGATTTAGATTAATTACAGTAAGTACCGAGTTTAGCCTGCTAATCTAAAATGACATGGCACAGAGAGAAAGAAACAGAGAGAGAAGTTCTTAAACTTTTGTCTGGGAAATGCCAACAGTGCCACAATAGAAGCTATATTGTAATTACATCCAAAACCATCTTATATTGTATGATCTTTGGCACTTTGGAGAGTCTGTTTCTACTGTAGAGGGAACCACAGCTGCTCAGGTTGTTTTCTCACCTCGCTGAGACAGGTCTGTTTACAACCAGGACTTCTGGCGCACACACATTAGGGCCAGCAGCTCTTTCTCTACATCTACACACTCTGTATGGACACACTGTGGTGACTTTCATGACTGTGGGCTCAGGGATAGAACATCATACAGTGAGTCATTTGGGTCATGTTAAATCCACGCACATACAGTAAATGCACACAGAAACATTTTAATGCATTCACCCATGCAAAAACACACACTTTCTTGCCAAGCAAAATTGTTTTCATTACATTTTAGGTGGTTATTCATTGTGTTCCTTACTTATTCAGATCACCCATGATGTAGATCAAAATGAGTGGGGGAAAGGAAAATGTTAGTGTGTCTGTCTGTCTGCCCACAAAAAAGGCAATCATACCCTGACACAGAGCCGTATGAGTCACAGGACACAATACTGTATTAAATCATTGTTACCAACATATACAGAAAATAAATAAATAAACATTTGAATGCAAATATTTTCAGAAAGTTTTGTGTAGCAATAATTCCTAAACTGGGTCAAGACCTGAAACTGACAGACCACTGATCAGCCACATGGCTGGCATCATCAAGACCGTATCAAATTTACTGGAAGGAACTTTAATGTGAAATGTACATTATTGAACCTTTTCAAGACAAATTATGTGCAGATTAAGTTCCTCCAACTGAAATTAAATTATTTGACAATAGTGCAAACTGGTCAGGAAGGTTACATAATGCTTATTTGTGGCACAGAAAAACATTTTTAGTTTTCCCTATGATTAAGTTTAGGTAATTTTGATGACATGGAACCTTTAGATGAAGGTTTAAACCTGCAATAAGAGATTTTTATTTGCCCACCTTGGGGCAGCGGAAACAAGTCACCTTTTATGTTGATATGGCAAACTTGTTAGTAAAAAGTTGCTTATTTACACATTCTGTCTGTCTGCTGTGTGGTGCTGAGCAGATAGCGTACAGTCAGTTTTTAGAGCTTTTTCACTGAAGACAACTGCCTGCTGTGGCCGAACATAATGCTATGAGAGCGGTGAGAGTGAACCAAAACAGTAAAGTTGTGGGCGGACAGCTAAACAATGAGCTGAAACTCAGTATTAAGCTCTGTTAAGACAAGCGCGCTGCAGATTCAGGTGATAATTCTCTGTAGGTTCATCATTATAAGTGACGCCTTTCACATTGTCACATTATTTTCACGTTGTGATTTGATACATTGTTGTTGTTGCCAAAAAGTTGCTATAATCGATATTTTTATAATAGCAATGGGGTTATGGCTAGGGAAAGGGTTTTGGTCACTGTAAAGTAAAACTACGTCTAAATTATCTTACAAGTTGAAACGGTTGTCAGGTGCATCTGCTCAATCACCTACATCACTACAACAATTTTAATGACAGACCTGTTACAACTGTGCTTTCTTTCTTCATGTTCTTATCTATATGACAGTAGTATATTTGAATGGGTGCCAGGTCATTGAGTGGAAAAGTTTAAGAACTCCTGATGCACTTTATTGCTTTTTCATACTCAACACAACAGCTTTTGGGCTTGTAAAATAGACCTTTCCGCACTGCTGATTTCACCCAAGGATCATCTGAACAGTGCAACAATGTTTCAAGTTCTTGCACCTGTAAAATTGGTTGGGTTGGTGTAGATTACCTTGAATGGGACTTCAGTGAGCAGAGCAGCAGACACTGCCCTGGAGCCAGCCCAACACATGCCTGTCTAATGGCTGTGATATGTGAGTGGGACAGAGCACGCTCTGCACACTGCGCCTCATTGATGAAGACGGGAAGATTTTCCTCTGACCAGGCATGGAATAGCCAGGTGGTCTGCCCTTGACATTTTTCATCTGTGCAAATTGGTATGTGTGGGGTAATGTGCATGAGAGAGAGAGACACAGAGACACAGTGAGTAAGTGAGAGAGAGAGAGAGGAGAGAATTATGCTTTTCCTATTCCAAAGTTTGTGTTGTCCAAAACTAGCATAGGTGTATGGTAACCAGACTGGAAGAGGACAGATGAAGTGGTTTGGAACAGCGGCCCTGCTGCCAATGTGAGACTGCTGTTCTTCCATTAACACAGTACAGTAGCATGTCTGCCCACTGGATTAGAGAAAAGCACCATTGTACTTAACAATTAACTAGTTTGTTCTTACCTTCATTTATCTGGGCAGGGTTTGTTCTAGACACATGGTCTTATGCAATATGTCACATTCTTTCACTTATGCACAATTCGCTTGTACCTCCCAGTCGTCCACTGCTGCTGGCCACTAACAGCTCCAATTATGTGCTTTGCTCAAGGACCGCTAAAATATACAGTAGTTGCTATGGAAGAACATTAGTAATGAATTAATCGCAGTCTAGATGGCCCACTGTGTCTAAATAATGTTAATTTTACTATTCACACATTACATGGCTGTAATATTAAAAGTTTAGTTACACTTTTGATAACAAATGTATAAATGTAAATCATTCACAGGTAACTTTAAAACTGTTTATAAATGTATTTAAAAAATACTAAAGACATGACTATATAATTACAACTATATTATAGTTTGAGTGTGTTATGAAACATTCCTTATTATTCCATATTTATTAATGGTATATATACTTCTTATTAATGCTAAATAAAAAGGGGTTAAATAAAGTGTTATCAAACATTTCAGTCAGTTTTATATTTTGGAGACTTGGTTTCTATTTTACATCTTGAACTAGAATAACCCTGAGTGCTGTCACTGTGTCCATAAAATTGATTACTGGAGAACATCCACAATTTTTATTGTGATGGCACCATAAAAAGAGCCCTTACTCTCTTGTTTTTTAACTTTGTGTCAGAATTGTTCATTTTGATAAATGTGGAAGGTTGTGAAAATAACCTTGTGAGGGCTGCTCTGCAGATGACTTACAATTTAAATAATAAACTACTCATAAAACAGTGCAGGAGGAAAGTATAAATATGCAGTTACACAATGTCACTGGCCTGGATAATGTATCAGACAATTTCCAAGATGATCCACAAGCATCCACAATAAGTACTTGTTTAAGTGATGCTTAAGTCTTATTTGAGCCAACTTTGTTAAACCACATGAAACTCATTTCAGCCATCAGCTTCGTTATATCAGATGCATTTAGATGGTGTCTCTCAATTGTTCTAGCTCATTTAAGAAAGAGACCCTTATGAACTTTCTTGGTGTGGTACAGCAGTACAGAAGAGACTATAAATCTCAGGTTAATCAGCAAATCTATTCTACAAAACTGTGATAGTGTTTGGCTTTCAGTAGGCCAGTGAGTGGGAGACCTTTCTAAAAGTTTTTAAATAATGTCTGCTTAAGGCTGACATAAATGCCAAGACCTCTTCTCCCATCAGCCAAAAATGTTATCATGCGATCTTTCACTGAGATATGGGAAAATCCTTCCCTGTTTGTTCAAACTCCTATCTCTCGATTTCTCAACAGAGGTGAGGTCTGATCCTTAACTGATGACCCTGGCCATTACAGAGACAAGCAGAGAGGGCATGTGGACACACACACACATACACATAAACAAAAAGATGAAGAGATAGTGTGAAGAGGAAAAATGGGTTCTCACTGTCCTCACTGACATATTTGGGATTACATGTTGAAAGACAAGCAGATGGATTGCTAAACACACACATGCACACAAGCAGCAAACAGATCAAGTGACAGGAAAGTGTTTAACAATGAAGTCTGTGGCTCATAAATCACAGCAGATCTTGCAGTAACGGCCTAAACACACAACTCACTCACACTTGGGTTCACATTACAGTAACAGTAACACTTGGAACAACACCGAAGACTCACTCTAAGAGCTGTGCTAAAACACTCAGCTATACAGTAGCTCACATACAGGCTGTGAGTTAAATGGATGGGGTCAAAGAGGAACTTGGTGAGCTTCAAAACAGTCGACATCCTTTATTTAAATAAATCAGCGTTTCAAAAAGCCCCACATTTATTTATTCTACATATCCAATTATGTGAATGTAGCTGGAATTGCTGGGGCTCAGCCTGACCTGTGGTTTGTTTGAGCATTTAACTTTAGGTAACTCCCCTCCAAAAAAACTCCATTACAGTACAGTGAGGTTTCACTGCCTAGCACTCGCTGAGCCTGAGTTGAATCTTCAAAACTAATCAAATTTCTACTTTGAACTGATCCCATCCCATTTTCTTAAAAATATACAGATCGAGTGGTAAAAACATCATGGGGGAAAGGTTACTCTTATCTTTGTCCAGCTTGTAATGAAGTTAGTGAGATCAGTCAATAAGAGTTTCCATTTTTTTTAAGTCAACTAAATGTGCCACAACTGTGCTTTGTCAAGAGATCTGTGAAAATTATTTTCCAGTGAATATACTCTTGTGGCCATTGTTCTTTTCACCTTTTTCACCTTCTCTTTTGTTCTCCTCTCCCATCTCATTTCTTGTCATACTAGCTGATTATGTAGTTAAGTAGCGCTTACATGCATCCGTCTACACATGTGGACGAACATCGAGATCCTAGGATCAAACATTCGACGTGCTGCTTAAAATGAGCTGACTGACGAGACTGAAGCTGACGCTTACATACCCCAGTTGGAGAAAACACACATTTCTTCCATGTAGAGATATTGAACTGGATATGTAAGCATGCTCACGCTTGCACACATGTACCAATTGTGTGAATTCTAGCACAGTGGTAGGAAGTTTTACCCAAAATGCTGACGAGAGCCTTCATCTCCGGCCCCGTTACAATAACAGTCTGTTGGAGGTATGCTGCTGCTTCTGTTTATAAGTGCATGTTCATGTATGTCACGAGATTCAGAGAAGGTCTCCCATCGTGCAAAGGTTTTTGCTGGAAGTTGACTAGATGTTGGCCACACACACATACACACACACTTAAAAAAAAAGCCCTCCGCCCCATTTTGGGTTTCCCTTTCTCCTCTCTGTCTCTTTACATTGGGCTCCATGACGGTGATCTGGTCAAAGCGCCTTTACAAGGAGGCTGATTGGGGGAAGCTGAAGCCAGTTGTAAGGGTTTAAGTTGACAGTAAAGGGAGGTGTGTGTGTGCCTGAGTGTGGTGGGCAGACAGAGGGAGGAGAAATTGTCACATTGTCTGATTGTGTGACTGAATGTACCCTCTGACCCCGTGTGTTAGCCCTGATGTCTAAAGGAGAAGCATCCAACGCTGGAACATGAACAACAGAGACAGAAGCAGGAGTGAAGATGGAAACAGACAGACAGAGAAAAAGAGCAACATATCCAAGCAAAAAATACTTGGGGTGGCAGTGAATTTGTGGATAGGAGAGCCAAAGACAGGAGAGAGCAAACACTTGTCAGCATATCTCTTCACCGCTGCCCAGTGAGACAGGCATCTACGGGTTTAGCACTATGTGACTGTGTGGTGCTAAAGTCTTCCAACATAATTTCATCACATTTCAGCAACTACGTGCAAGAGTCCCCCCTGACGAAGTCGTTCCTGGCCTAAGGCTCAGTGAACAAGCTGAACTGAGGCAGGAATCAGTCATACTGTATAAGCCTGATATTTCTGATAAGCTGCCAGTTCTTGTGCAAGTCTGTGACATTTTTGGAGAACTAAAGCTCTCTGCTCATTTTATTTGTTTATTTATGTGTCTGGCTGTGTAGGATTATGGATCTGTGGACTGAATGATCCATGCTAACATTGTTTGCAAACAAGCAGGATAAGTGGGGCAGATTACCCACCAAGCCTTAATCGCTCATGAATTCCATGCTAAATTTCAGATCAAAGGTTTTACAGATTATACAGCTCATTGCTTCTGTTTCTTTGCAATGCTCAGTTTGAGGGGTCAAAGCAATTTTCATTTAAAAAATATTATAGCTTGAAAGGGAAGAATAAAACAGTGGAAGCTACTTTAGGTGTTCCTGAATTGATGATCTTATAATAGAGCAAGTAAAACAACACTGTACTGTAAAATCTTCACATTTAACTGATAAGGCAGACAAAAAGAGTCTTACTTACTGCACTTTACTAATTATGAAACCATTGCATTTGTAGCCTGAAAAATGATCAGACTAACTAGAAATTTCTTTATGGTATTATTGCAGTGGCTTCTTCGGTGGTTATGCCTCTACCACAGTTTGCAGTTAAAGTCAGTAAAGTGTGTGTGTGTGTGTGTGTGTGTGTGTGTGTGTGTGTGTGTGTGAGACAGACAAAGAGAGAAAGAAAAACTATTTGTGGGAGACACTGGTCTGTGTGTTTCACACATGTTTTGACAGTTCTGCAAGCTAATCCCTATTGTTGCGTTGCGAGGCTGGGAGGTGTGTGTGTGAGTGTGTGTGGTGAGGAGGTGGGGGTTAACTCTCGAAGAAAACCTGTTACTGCATTGATAAAGCCTCCGTACAACCTCTTGTTTTACACTGTAGTTACATAGATCCATGCATTGAGTTTTGAATCAGTCTACTTTCTATGAATACAATTTATTTTTGAAAAACAAGCTGTACTACTAGTATACTGTACTGTATCTAAGAAGCATTGTTCAGTAAGCTGTTAAGCTTAATTTTACTCTGACTTGAGTACAATTAAAGTAATGGATTACTGAGCTGCTGAGAATACACAGTAGGTCACATGTATACTTGTACGATGAGGTACATAGAAAACATTTTTCTGTACTTTCTGCAGTTTGTGTTTGGGTTCAGTCAGAGAAAGACATGCAACATGCTGACGTGTCTGTTGTCTTTCACATCATCCCCTCCATCTTCTTGTGTGGTTTGGAATTCAAACTGCTTGGAGGGCATATCTGGGCGGCTAGCCACCTCACCCTCATCGGCCTTTCCCCTTTAGAATCTCCCTGACACACACACACACACACACACACACACACACACACACACACACACACACACACACACTCACTCACTCATACAATTGCTGAGACACTCTTTTCAAACCATGCTAAACCTTTAGGCCCAACAATACAGGCTGGACCTAATCTTATAGCCCTCGTCCAATCAGAGGGCTGGAAACTGAAGAGTGGAATTGATTGGCTGGTGGCCACAGGGGCCAGTTAGGGGAAGGAGAACAAGAGGAGACAACCATTGTTTATTGATTACCATGAAAGACACTTTTGTTACCGACTTGAAGGCAGAACACTGTGCCTGTATTAAGAGGAAACGCTAGCTGTCCTTAAAATGGGTCACCACTGCACAACGTGTATACAAGATATGTCACGAGATAGTGAGGTGTGCACAAGACAATCTCACCACCCCTTCATGAAAGAGTAAGGTCCACAGATTTTTAGCTGTGAGTGATATTGATTAGCTGTGGTGCAAAGGTTAGCAGAGCTGTTTCTATCTGTGACTAACAAAACACTTCGGAGAATGAAAGCAGGAACAGAGTGATGGAAGCGAAGACGTGAGGTAATATGGTTAATCAGCCTTGGCTACAAACTTATCAAATCAAAACTGCACTTTATATCCACTCAACGATGCTTTTAGTAATGATGATGATGACATTTTAGGGGTGACTTCAGCTCACCGCCATCTCATCTTTCCACATTGCAGGTTATGAAAACTGCTCCAAGAGAAGATTGAGCTTGCTTACTCTGCTAGCAGCGTTTCGATTCCCAGAAAAATCACTCCGCAGTGCCTGCACACACCAATAAGTCAACGGGGATTTTAACTGTAGCTCGGGAAGATAAGCTTGAAACTCCATTCTCAAGTAAAAAAAAAAATGATTAACTGGTGTAGTACTCTTATTCACAATCCTCTGGCTTTGGAAATAAGTGAAAGTGTGGTGGAGATACTATAAAACTATATGGGTGCTTGAATTATGGACTTGAGAAGTTTTACTGATGTGTCTAGTTGCCTGATATTGAATCACATTTCTATCTATTTGATTTCATCTTATTGAATTAAATTTTATGGACTGACTGCTGTTTCTGGAATTTTATCCTCTACGCTACAGGCGAAGAACAATACCGGCCCTGATTCTCATCCAAGTACACCTCCAACTGTTTGCAAAACACACACACTCACACACACACACACACACACACACACACACGGTTTCCTAGTCTCCTTATTTGTACTGCCACATACAGATAATAATAATAATCCAAAATCACATGTCTTTTTACTCCAGCTTAGGGTCAGCAGTCTACGGCCGCAGTATAATCCAGATTGTGTCCTGACAATCCTGCTATATCATGATAAAATGTCAGCAAACAAACACTTTACTATAATTTGTGTGAACGTGCATTCACAGCACATTCACATGAGGGAAAGAATTAATGTGTGACGTAGATCAAATGCAAAATGCAAGAACACCCTCCATGTGAGCCACCAATCCCACATCCTGCTCACAATGCTACAGTCCTTTGAATCTGAATCTGACCCTGCTAGTGAATTTGCTGCCAAGGCGAAGGCCCTCACTGTGTCAGTGGCACTGATAGAAAGAGACAGAGGGGCAGCGTGACTCTATTCACAGCCAACATACACATTAGCATAACTCCCATAGCGCGGGTAAACCACCTAGACACCTGTAGCTGCAGCACAACCCACACTTTGCAGCCTTTTCTCACCCACTTCATCCACTTTCTTCTCCGGAATTTCTTGCATTTATTTTTGTGCTTGTGCATGCGTGTGTGTGAGTATGTTTTCTCACTGTTGATGTCAGCAGAAGCCCGTTACGCCAGACTGTTTTGAGCTAATGAAGCGAGCAGGCTTGAATGGCAAGCGGACATCAATTGGTATGTGTGGAGGAATGTGCAGAGAGCTTGTTGAGCCTCTGATGAATCAATGTAAGAGGGGTAGAAAGTTTATAAATGTATGACAAAAAACAGCATGACTAAAAGGGTGACAATGTCTGCTTTGAGTGTTTGTGGGTGTGTTTCTGACCAAAGAATCTTGTGCATATTAGAGATGAATATAAAAATGCAGCTGGAGAAACTTGTCATAGTTTGTTCTCTCTCTCGCTCTCTCTCTCTCTCTCTCTCTCTCTCATGTTAACTTGTTGTAGAGGAGGGGTTTTGTTGAGGATAAAGGGAAAGAGGAGTGTACTGAAGGCCAGGGGAGCCTCCCCCAGGGTTGTGATTGGCTGAGGCTGTTGTGATGTGAGTGTAGGGGCGGCCAGTAGGAAGGTGAGTGGTCTGGGAGCCTGCTAGGGGGCAGGCAGCCACAGAGAGCAGCTACCACTGCCTCTTAAAACCTAAGGTACTCCTCATTACAGCTACAAACTGATAGACAGAGAGCAGGGGAGGGCTGGAGACAGTTCTTAGAGAGGGAGAGGTAAGGAGAGTGAGGAATTGTGAACAGGGAAAGTTAGAAAATAAGCAGTGCCACTTGTGTGCTCACCCTTCCTTGACTGCTGCCTCCCCATTCCACTACCTGAGGCACACATACACACACACACAGGGAGGTCTTTCAGGGAGGCTTAGAGGGCTGACTCTCCAGGGAAGAAGGGAATTAAACACTTTTGTTTTCAATCCACCGAGTCCATACTCAGGACACAAAAAGGGATTACAGCTTGCACGCCTGCCCCACTTGTTCCTCTCTTCTCTCTGCATTTTGTCGTCACTGAGTTACTTTGGAGACTTTGGATACAACCTTCTTAAATTGTTGGTTCGAGCTCAGAGAGGCATGGCACACGGACAAAAGAGCCCCAGGTGGGCATTAACCCAGGGCTCCTTCAGCTTGGCACTGGGCCTGTCGCTCTTCTCCCTCCTCCTCCTCCTCCTCACCGTCTCGGCCGCAGATGAGTACGACTACTACAGCTGGCAGTCGGACAACTTCCACAATGGCCGCTTCTACACCAAGCAGCCCCAATGTGTGGACATACCAGCTGACATGCGCCTGTGCCACAATGTGGGCTACAAGAAGATGAGGCTGCCCAACCTCCTGGACCACGAGACCATGCCAGAAGTCAAGCAGCAGGCGGGCAGCTGGGTGCCCCTCCTGGCCAAACGGTGCCATGCTGATACCCAGGTCTTCCTGTGCTCGCTGTTTGCACCGGTGTGCCTGGACAGGCCCATCTATCCCTGCCGCTCGCTGTGTGAGGCCGTGAGGGACAGCTGTGCTCCGGTGATGGAGACCTACGGCTTCCCCTGGCCAGAGATGCTGACCTGTGATAAGTTTCCCATTGATAACGACCTCTGCATCCCCATGCAGTTCACTGGGAACCACGCGACCCAGCCACCAGGTAAGGCAGCTATGCACACATGCACCCAGTCCAACACACACACTCATCAAAGCATACTCACACACAAAAGCATCTCCCTGCCATCTACATACGCCTCAGGGAGGGACAGAGACAGACTGAGAGAGACAGACAGGAGACTGAGAGACTCCGGCTGCCAGATCGCTCACTGAGTTAAGATTAATGGACTGTGATGTTAAACACATCTTAACTGAAAAGGTGACACACACCCACATGCATACATGTGAGTGTGTGTGCATACGCACACCTTTATCAGCAGACATCCATCAACAGGTAATCAATCAATCTAGCAACTAAGTGAATGGAGAATGCCTGATTTCAAGCTCTTATGCATACAACTCACAAGCTGGTCTGCAGAGTGTTAATAAATGAACAAATAAACCCAAGATGGATTAAATAAGAAGATTTACTACACTAGGGTTTCTGAGAGAGATTTGATTCACAAAAAATGGAAAATATTATATACATTTTCAAAGGCAGTGAGTAAGAGGACAGACAGAGGCCAATAGTAAGCTGTGAGAGGGTCAGTGGGAACTAAATAGAGGAAAATGTGTGTGTGTGTGTGTGTGTGTGTGTGTGTGTGTGTGTATGTATGTGTGTGTGTGTGTGTGTGTGTGTGTGTATGCACCGCGACTACTTAAGCAGCCTCTTCACAAAAGCAGTCAGTGCTGAGAGGGGGGGAGAGGGAGTTGATGAGAGTCTTTAGACAGTGGAGGAGGACAGTCCCCACTGTGTCCCAGCCTGCTAGGCCATTGTTGGGTCTGGCAGCCAGCAGGCCAATTAGCTAGAAGGCCAATTACTGAGCTCCCACTAATTAGTCGACATGACAGGACAAAAGAGGCAGGCAGAGAATGGGAATAGCTAAAGTCTGATTGTCCCTGAGAGAGCCGAATGGAGAGGAGTGAAAGGAGAGGGAAGTGGGAGAGTAAAGAGAGGCGGACAGTGCATAGAAAAGGAGAAAAGCTGCTTCCTGCAGCATAAAAAGTGTCTGCCTCTCTGCTTTCAATAAGGACTCGAAGAAAATGGTTTATTATTCTCATTATTCCACTTCTTGCCTTTAACCGTTTATTGCCATTTCTTATCTACTTGGGTTGAAATGTTCCTGCATATTAATATTTCATTTGACATATATAGCAAATGTGTTTTCCTTAACTTGAGCTGTGCTTTGATATATTATACTGATTTACTAAAGCACTAAAAATGACAAAACATAATTTTAGTCCTGTCAGTCATAAAAGGCTGTGTGACATATCTTTGATTTTTATCAATAATGTCCACAGCATACTGATATCTAACTATCTACCCTGATAAAAAAAAAAAAGTGGGAAAAGATCGCTGGACGATTCTCTGGTGAATTCATGCAGAGCTGACTTATTCCATTAGGGAAAATGGCTGTTCTGTTTTTGTAGGACTGGTATCAACTATGTGACATTTTGGCTTTGCAGAGCCATAACTCATTCTTTCACATGCTCCCCAAGAAGGAGGCAGCTTAAACTTCATCTGTCACCTCCTCAAAAAGGGAACTGTTTGTTGATCCTATCTAATCAAATAATAATCAGAGGCGGCTAGATTACAGAAAGTGGTGCGAGATCAGTGCAAATATGTAGGAGTCTTTGTTATTAAGCAATTTTATGCAGAGAAAAAAAAGATGAAACATGTTGAATTACATTTGAAAAGAATAAGTCGAAAATGGAATATTGGTTAAACAATGAATTTGTCTAACAATTAAATATGAGTGTGTGCGCATGTACATTTGTGCGTGTGAGTGTGTTTTTGAAACTGAGAGTGAACACTTATCACTTGTATCCCGAAGGCTCAGTCACTGACATTTTGTTAAGAACCAGAGATTCTCAGATGTGCCGATGAGGCCTTCCTGAGGACAAGCTTTTGGCTCTTAAACACACGCACACACACACACTCACACATTCACTCACACATGCACACACACCCACCCACACACACACACACAAACACAGCCAGAAATAATAAAAAGGAATTTCAGCTAAGAACTGTTAGAAGTGAGTTTCCTGGGAACACTCTGTGTCAAAGGACATGAATGATTCTCTTCACGCAGGATCATATGAGGACTCTTGTGGTAATCCAGGTGAATCATGGGGAGTTGAATCAATCACAGGAATTAAGTGCTGTTTAATCTGCCGCTCTCCCTGTCCAGGAGGCCCAGATGCTATCTGAGTTATTCTGCAATTACATGATATAGCACGGTTCGAGGGCTCCTGTGGAAACTAACAGTACAGAGTTAGATTCACTTTCCACCTATCTGTCATAGCCAAAACTGAGAGGAACATCACCAACACCTGAGCTCAGGTTGTGTGTGTGGATGATTTTTGGCGTGTGTGTGTGTTGGCGTTTGTGCCTGTGTGTGTGTGTGTGTGTGTGTGTGTGTGGGCCCATAGGGTGTGATTATGTGAAACACAAGTCTGTAGATATTATACCAGGGAAGACAAGCAGACTGCTGACAAAAGAGGGCCCAGGCATCCCGGGAGCGAAAAAGGCCAGGTGAGCTCAGTCTGTCAGGCAGAGCACAGTTAATGCCACCCATCAACTCCACCTTATGGATTTAATAATGCTAACTTTAGCTACTGTCAGCATCATCAAATCAACAGGTATGATAAGCACAGGTAGGATTCTGCACTGTCTGCTTAAGTGCATGGGGTAAACTAAACCATAACTGAAATTGCATGTTACCACAGAAAATGTTCTTCAAGACAATATGCACGTTGTCCAGGGAAAGTCGTTGAAATTGCATGGTGTGAAAGATATTGTCTGTCCTCGCCGTACTCATTGATGCGGCCAGTGTAAGTTACAACCGTGCTAAAGCAGACAGGCAGCGCTGTCTGGTCCCCAGCAGCACAATGGGCGCTACTCATGTGGCCCTGGCTGCTATATGAAAGGGAAAATGTGATCCAATGCTCTGTGCATGGAAGACTGCCTCAGCCTTTTGAGAATGTATTTTCTCTTCTGTATAGGATTCCTACAGATGCAAGGAGCGTGCTGTGTTTTAGGGGCCCCGGGGGCTGCCTGTGGGCCATGTTTAAGTCCTCCTCTGTCTGTCTACATGCCGCATTAAAACAGATGTTAGGCCCTCCAACATAAATCACATGCTGCATTTCATCTCCGGCACAGTACCGTTTTATGTCATAAGTGTTGCTGCTCGTAAGTTAAAGGGCCCAAATGAGGCATGAGATAGTGACCCGCGCATACTTTAAATGGAACGTTCTTCCCATAAAAGTGACTGTGATGCTCAGGCTGCAGGGGATGAGGTACAAGACACGTCAGGGGATCGGATGACGATATTGTTAGATCTGGTTATCTTTTGTGTGAAGATGTGTGTGTGTGTGTGTGTGTGTGTGTGTGTGTGTGTGTGTGTGTGTGTGTGTGTGTGTGTGTGTGTGTGAGTGTGAGAGAGAGGAAGAGACAGAGTGAGCAGAAGCACTCAACTGTAAAACTGATTTTAAGCAAATGTGTGAAATGTTGCAAACATAAAATTAGTGATGACTGTCACGTTTACGCTGTTGAAACAAAACAATTTAAAAAATGCAACAAAATGACGATGATGACATCATCAATGTGTTGTAATGTTTTTAGAGTTCCAAAATTAAGTACTTATTTGATAAATGATTTTTTCGCATCTTCATCAATAACATAGAAGTTTTCTCAAGGAAGCTTAAAAAGTTGTTCTAATACTGAGACTTTGTTAAAATATACTTGGATGGAAAACCAGGTTATGTGAAAGAGAGGGAAAAAAGACAGTAAGGGGGGGCAAGAGACAAAAAATACAGCAGGGGAGAGAGACTGACAGAGAAAGTGATATTAACCTCAGAGCTATGACTAAGTGAAGTTGTGCAGTTAAATTACTGAACTCTTGCCGTACATCATTTCCACTCTGGCTTGCTGTTTGAAGATTAACAGCAGTGCTTTCCAACAGACCACCTCCCTACTCGCCCTGCTCCCATCATCCTATTCCTCTTATCCTCAATCATCGACTCCCAACATCTTCATCCTCCACAACAACAGCTCCGAGAGACATTATTATAACATTCGTCAGTGTGATTGGGAACATTAAAGTTTCTGTAATAACCCAGCGTGACGAAAAGCAGCACACAAGAGGTAGTCAAGTCCAAAGTCAACCAAAGCAAGAACGTAATTCTCACAATCTAATCACATGGCATGGTAAAACATTCCTAAAGTGCTTCGAGATGATGGCAAAATACATTAATGACCTAATGTCATAATATTTGCTGAGTAGAAATGTGTCCAGAAAAAAACCCCACACCAAGCCACGCAGCAATGATTCCCATCAGAACATGACAGTGATTCCCCCGACAGAGACCAGACCGTGATGAGGGCAGTCGTCGCTTAATTGATTTCTCAGCGGCATCCAAATGGTGGTTTTCGGTCCAAGCTCAACTAAGTTTCATGGAGGGGCCACTTTCTCCTGACACATGCTCTGGCATCAACACAACTGGGCCTCCTGCCAACATACCACCCCTGTGAAAGCAGAATGAATTACTGTGGAGTCTGAATAAGACGTAACAGCTTCAAGGGAATCATTCAAAACAGACAAATCCAGAGATTTGGCATCTCTTGATCTGTGTGTGTGTATGTGTGTGTGTGTGTGTGTGTGTGTGTGTGTGTGTGTTTCGTGCTCTTGTCCCAGTCTTCATGTCAGCACCAGACAATTAGAGGCCTGACCCTGCAAGCCTCCCAGGTCTCCTGCCTGTGAAAGCATGGGAACCCTCAGAGGAGGAAAAACTGGCAGTTACTCTACAAGAACATGGTTCAACTCCCTCCGACACACACATACGAGCGCATACACACATACATACACTCAGTGGTGGTTAGGGGGTTCACGTCCCCATGACTCGAGCAGGGAAGCATGCTAAACTTTGACCCCTCTCATTATCTGCCCAGACGCTGTGGTTTGGGCTGGGGTGATAACCTTTGAACCCTGACTTTTAACCCAGGGGCCTGGGCTGGACTGTGCTAGAATAATCCTGTGTGTGTTTGCACGAGTGTGTGTTAGTAAGTGTGAGACACACAGGAAAAGAGAGAGAACAGAGAGGTTTTGGAGGGATCTGAACATATCTTGGATATTATGGTGAGCGAAAATGTAGCTCCCCTATAGGGAGTCGTCCTGAAAAGAAGCTGCCTTTTTCCTTAACCTTGTTCTCTCGATTTGTGGATGAGTGGACCGATATTAGATGTGTATAGCTACAACCAGCCCCTCTGGGATTACAAGGAGTTTATGTAGCAATTGTCTAATAAAGTTTTATATTGAGGAGCCTTTGGAGAAAATTGCAAGGTAGTATGAAGCATGTCTGTGTTTGTGTGTCTGAGAAAGAACAGATTGTAAGTGGCATGGGTGATAGAAGTAAGAAAGAATGTTTGATTAAGTCAAAATGTCGTAAAAACAAATCATATTTCAACATATTGTGTCAGTTTTATGCTTTCTACAAAGTGTAAAAGCGTAGAAACAAGCAAGATTGTACTTCTCTCTCATGTTGTATCTCCACCATGTGGGTACACAACAACAACAATCACAAAGTCCCAAATCAAAGTTAGTGAGGCTAAACATGCTTTTGAGCAAAGCAGGCATGACCATAAATTTTGAGTTGAAAATAAACTGATCTTGTTGCTTTGGTCTTCCCTCGCTGTTTCACAATGTGTGGTTGCTGTGTGTCCTAAGTGCCGGCTGTGTCTGTGTACTGAATCACTTTTTACCATGTTCAGTTGCTCCTGCTGCAGCGTTTACCTTTCTGCACAGCCAAGACCACGCCTGCACCACCAAAATATACAAGGGCCAGAATAAAAACATTTTGTCCAGTGTAATTGCAGGGCAAACATCAGTCAGCCTGCTGGACTATATATTCGCTCCGCAGCAAATAGCCTCTGACAAGAGGAGAGGGGCTGCAAATAAGTGCCTCAAAAGTGCTCAGGGCTTAACGATTTCATACTGACATGGTGGTTTTGGTGTTGCTGACTGTGGCACTTGACTAAAAATGACCTCAACTCAGCCATTAGATATTACCTAATCTGGCCTCAGTAGAACCATATGAAATGTGATTCAGTGTAGGCCTAGTTGTTAATGACAAATTATTTTTCTGTCCCTTCAGTGTCGAAGGTGTGCCCTCCGTGTGACAACGAGCTGAAAGCAGACAACATCATGGAGCATTACTGCGCCAGTGACTTTGGTAAGTACCATTAAAAAGAGCATATAGACAAATATACAGCACAGTACAGGCGAGGAAGTTTTATGCACAGCAGGGCCGGTATGTCTTTGTTGGGCCCTAAGCAGAAAAACCAGCTGTAACACTCATTGGCTGCAGGTGGCACAATAATTATTTGTGTGGTCTGGAAATTATTGAACAGCCGCCTCCTTGTGGAGAATCTGCCGCCTGCTAAATGTGAATAAGTGAGTTTGTGATAAGTAGGACTGCGTTGTTGTGAAACACCATTCATAGTTTCATATTTGTGCAACTGTGTGAACAAAATGTTTTTCGCCGCAGGCTTAATAAGGAGTTACAAGCCTGTTTCATAAGTTAATAATAAAATGAAGGGAATAAAAAAATGAAAGAAAGAATTTGAGGTGAAGCAATTAAAAAGCACAGGCATGTGCCACCATGAACATTTCAGAAAAAAATTGTTGGCTTTAAATTTGACTAAATTACACTAAAGCAGTAGTTTAAGTTTATGTTATAAGTATTCTAATAACAATACATTATGTAAGATAGCAAAAGTAAAAGCAGGACTACTGCAAAATAACTCTCTCATACACATGCACACACACAGTATTGTCAATAAAAACATCCATCAACATTAAAATACTATGCACATAGTTCTTTATCAATGTAAAAACGTATGCATATATAATGATTATTTTTATGATTTTTTTCATACATATTTATTGTTGCAGTTTTGATCTTTCTCTTCCGTTAAACCATACGTTTGCAAGTATTTGTAGAAAATGATCGAAATGAGCACAGACATGAACAAGCAGAACACACGTTAATTTTTCACTATTCCCTCTGCTAGCATAACCCTTTTCTTCTCATAATTTGATAAATTAATTTAACAGCTTTCAGACCCCAGTGTCCATTCAACATAATTTTCTAAACTTTCTACTTTCCAGCATTCCAGTTTCACCACAGTAATGACCTGCACACAAAGCCAGAACATAATTATTCTATTATTTCTGCTCATCGAGGTTTTTGGCCCATCACACTCCACAGCAGCTGAATGTCTGCTTGCATGGACTATTGCCCCAGTCTTTAGAGTTAATGATATACTGCTCTCTTTTTTCTCTGGTCATAAGATTCTGAGCACTGAACTAGAAATGGTGACAAAAAAAAAACTCATAACCTTGGGAGACTCATGAAGAACATGGCATGTTTCTGAACAGATTAGTGAGAACAGTGTAATTGAAAATGAAATGTGGCCAGACCGGTGCTGAAAACCATATTTCTATGCAGGAGTGTCCCACAGAGGAAATGTCTGCAGTTTAAAACAGACCAAGTTTCGTAATCTATCTTCTGGATTTCACCCACACCTACAAAATGGCCTGAATATACAGAACATGACCCATTATAAATCATAGATTAATAAATACCCAACACATCGCATACAACAGAACATGTTGTTGTGCACATTGCTCACACTCTGAGCTGCAGCCAAAACGTAGGCTCATCCCCATAATTAATCATGACTTTACCAAATCACAGATATTTATGTCTGATTCATTTTAGGATTACATATCTCAATCTTCCAACATGAGGGTGTTTCGGGGATCAGAAAGCAACACAGGAGATTCTTTCTGTTCATTAGAATGAAACATGATTACATGTGAAAGCAGATAGCCAGCCATACACACACATTTTTTTATTGGTTGTTAATACATGGATGAGAAGAAAAGTCAAGATAACCATGACATATGGATTTGGAGATCAAGGCAAGAATGACTCTACAATGTTATTCTATAGGGCGATAGCTGATTACAGCTTGATCATCTTTGGACACTGTTCGCCCTCAGAGCATTTTGTACTTCGTGTTTTATTACAGTCTACTTTTGATGTCTGATCTCTTCACATTCCATGTTGTACTGTACCATCCGGCAGAATGGCGCGAATGACAATAGTAGAAAAGGAAGGGGGGGGGGGGCGACACCTGGTTGGTAGGGGAGGTTGCTTGCTTTAGCTTAAAGTAAACCTGTTTCTCCTCAAAATGATAGCTCACTTCTCTCTCATTTACTTTCTACCCCTCTCTCTGCTCACTTTAAAGAAAATTAGTTTATATAAAGACATGGGCACAACTCACAAGGATACTGGCCAGGCTGCACAGCGGGCCCCACTGCATCACTTATGACTGAATATGAGTGGGCAGTGAAGCAGGGAGGGAAATTATTTTATCCTTCCTATCTTTACTGCACACACATATATATATACATGAATGCATTCATTCACAAAAATACGCACACGCTCAGGCACGTAGGCCCACAAATGTAGCACATAAACATGTGCCCTCAGTGAAGGAGCTGGATGTGAATCAGGATGCGAATGAGAGGCAACTCAACACACACATTCCTTCTTGAACATGCTATCACTTCGCATGTACTGTATACGTATCAGAGTGTACCAAGGGTTGTTTATGCAACCATAGACAAGCAGGCGAGAAGGGAAATGGCAATCTTCCAACAGGCTTGGGTACATAGCGATGCTTCATACCGACCTGCGTCTTTGCCCAGCCCATGATTAATTTTACCTGTCAAAATGTTCACCCAGAGAATTCCTCTCTCAAATGCTTGGCAGTTCAATTTTAATCCCTCACATGTTAAAATATGAACTTATAAACATGAAGCTCGACCAAACTCCACATATACTGAAAACGGTTCACAGAGGTTATCTGTTCTGTATTTTTTGTTTTAAAAATACAGGACAAGTAAGCACAATATCCCAATAGAGGAACATGGGACATAAAAATGCATTACATCTGACTACAAAGTGCCTAAGTGATTGTGGTCTCATGTAGAAACATAATTGATATTATAACCAGAGCTTTGGACTTGAGACTTGACTTGAGAAGCAAAAATATGTCCAGAGGTTTGACATGGTAAAATCCTGTAACAATGAAAAAAGATAAGACAGCACCAGACAGGCCTTGCATAGCCACACAGCTTGCATATTTAAATTATTAGGCATATGCACTGAAAGGACTTTGTCTTAGTTATGTAAAAAAACAACAACAAAAAAACACATTTAACCCAGCTGTGAAAGGAAAATGTTTAATTGCCAAGTCATTTAATGATCAGCATTCAGAGATTTGAAAGACATCTTGACTTGCAATTTGCTTATAAAGACTTGTGACTTGGACTCACCCGTAAGGGCTTAAACTCGACTTGATCTTGCCTCAAAAGACTTTGGTTGTAACTCCAAAAACATGTCCTCCTTACATGTCCTCCTTTTCTTTTATGGGTTTTCCCCAAGTCAGAAACACAAACATACAGACAGGATGCAGTTTTTATACGCTGCAGGAGAAGTTAAATGATGATACTCAGGAGATGTGTAAAATAGCTGCTTCTTTGGCACAGCACAGAGCTCAGTGTTGGTCTTGCACAAAGAAGAAATGTCACAGCTGCTCAAAGAAGAAGGGAACGGGGGAATTAGAGTGACAAAGAAACTGCTTCTGGGTGTAAATATCTGTTTTATAGAATAAAAGTTGAACTGAGTAAAAAAAATAACTCTTCCCTCACTTTTCCCTCAGCCCTCAAGATGAAAATCAAGGAGGTGAAGAAGGAGAAGGGTGACCGGAAGCTGATTGCAGCACAAAAAAAGAAGAAAGTGTTGAAGCAGGGTGTGCTAAGGAAGAAGGACCTGAAGAAACTGACCCTGTACATCAAGAATGGCGCCAACTGCCCGTGCTCACAGCTGGACAGCCTGGGCTCCAACTTCCTCATTATGGGCCGCAAAGTGGACCAGCAACTGCTGCTCATGTCCATTCACAAGTGGGACAAGAAGAGCAAAGAGCTCAAGTTTGCCATCAAGTACATGAAGTCCCATCAGTGTCCCACCTTCCACACTGTTTTCCAGTGACACGGTTCACTGTACTGTTCATAGAATCCATGATCGCTCCCCACATTACATCCTAATTCTCGTTTCAATAATGCATACCTGAACCCCAGATCCCTGCAAAATCTGTTACCAGCCCACTATAGTCCTACAAGGGGTCGCAGGGTGGTCAAGCTTTTATTTTCTCAGCTTTAACATGAATCAGGTAGTCAAGGCGGTCGTTCCTGATATGCTTACATGAATCAGACATATTAATGTTGGAGAGGGAAAAAGCTGCACACTCTGCAGCTCCCTCTGAATAATAAAAGCCCCAAAGAAGCCACAGATTTTAACATTTTGGGTGATATAATTTTATTTTCCAAAGAGAAACAGAGATTTTGATCTACCCCCTGCAATTTAATAGAATCTTCCTTAACAATTCTACTTTCTTCTTCTGATATAGTAGAACCAATCACTTGCATGATATCTTACAGCAACTTTATCAATTAGACAGTAGCATTAAGAAATGGGAACGTAAAGATTTGAGGCAACTATTGGAGGGAAAACATGTTTGATAATGTAATGATTATAGACTGACAGAATGGAAAGGGAGCTGAGTGGGAAGGCAGGGTTTGTTTCTGTGTAAAAAGAGCTGAGAGAAACGATACACTACAGTATATGTGGGCTGTGCAGTGGGCCAGAGCTCCCAGGAACAACATCAAAGCAGAGAAATGTAGATGATCCACTTAACAGTATGTTTTAATAATGTAAAAAGTAGGTAATTCAGATGAATACTAGATGATTAGAAAACTGGGTTTTTTTCTTTTATCCCTGTTGGGAAAGAAGACCGATGGAACGGGACAGACTGACGGACTGGATGATGCTTCCACTGACTATGTACAGCACCGTTTTTTTTTTTTGGCCTGAAAGAGGGAAACTTGAATATTTTTTGCTTTTTTATTTGGAGAGAGAAGGAGGTTAAGGCAGAGAAGACATCTTCCTGAAAACAAGTGGAGAATAAAAGAGAGAAAAAGAGACTCTGGACAGAACCAACAGTGTTGGGTTGATATGTCTCTGGTACTTGCTATTTTTCACTATCAATCTTTCTCTTTTTTTGTAATTAAATTTTTGAATTTGCTTCATTTAAACTTCTATTGTTTAAAAGCAGAAATCATACATGCAGACATAGCACCTGAATTCACTGCACAATAAAAGATGAAAATTTAACTTTGACAATATTTTCTAATCAGTTAACCTGTAAGTAGTTCTGTTACTGAAATACATCTTTGTTTTACAAAAAAGTAAATGAATAAAATATATTTGAAATTTTTATAAAGAATATTTCTTTAAAATGTGCCATTTCGTCATCATTATGATTAAACCACAAAGTGCACACTCCGTTTCTAACTTTATCACCCGGAGAAAATATTTGTTTGGTTGAGAAAAATCCGTGCATACTTACACACACTTATATAAGAAATTTAGTTCTCATTTGATTAGATTAAAAAATAGAAAAGTAATGGAAATTTTATGTAATTTTCTTTCTTTTTCACGTTTTACAGATTAAATTGTTCCCATCTGCCAATCGGATGCAGTCAATCCATGGCATGGATAGAAAAGGAAACTACTCTACTACTATTTTTTCCATTTACCATACATCAATCCAACAATCCAAATATAGAAAATTAAAAACAAGTTCAAAATCTTACTTTTATACTGATCTGACGAACAATAAATACAGTTTTAGAGTTAATATAAAATACAGTTTTAATTTAATTTACTTTTTAGGTGGAAGTCTAAACTGTGCAAAGCAGACACAGACTTAATCTAAGTTACAGTTTTTTCCAAAAAACATGAAGGTACATTTATAAAGAATTGTGAGTGCACATGGCCTGCCTTGCACCTTCATCTCTCCTTTCAAAGGGAAAAAAAGAGATGAAACCTCAATTACGCTCTATGCAATGCCAAAATCTTCCAGAGCCACACAGGGCCCTCGGCTACATAAAGCCTGGGCTACAAAACCACCAGTATTTGAAGTTAAAGAGTAAAGGGGTGACGCAGACACACAGCAGACTGTAATGTAACTGACCAACTTTATCAAAACCACCCAGAGCTTAATCACTCCAGACGCACACATAACCAATTCACTGCAGTAAAAAACATTTGGCATCTTTGTTTTCCAAAATGCAAGATGGATCAATTGTGACACTTTACAATGTTTATTGTCTTCCGCCCATATTTCCTGAAATGTGGAGACTTTTGGAGACTGTTTGAAGCGTGAATGCCAATAGAGTAATGACCTATTTCCAGCTGATTGTGGAGATAGTGCACAGTCTGTCTCTCGACTGTGGAATGACAGAAACAGGAGGGGACAGGGATAATGGGTAGAAAACATGTAGGACAGCACTGAGTTTACGGGAGACTTCAAAACCCACAAATTCTCTGCGAGTGATCAAACACGATGAACACTGAGCTAGAAATTCAAATTCCATACAGGTGGAGAAGCCTTGACCCCAAGTGTTGACCCCATCCTTCAGAGTTGAATCAGCTCTCATGCAGTAGATTACATGAAGCTTAGAGGGAAATGATGAGCAGCTTTCATAAAACAAGATGTGGTAAATCAGTGAACTCAAAGTGGAGGGAGACAAAAAAAAAGAGGGAAGGTGAAAAAGGAGACAGAGGAGAGACTTGGCTGGGTCCCACAGACACCCATCAGCACCTCCTCAAAGGTCACTTAATAAGGGCCTGATGAGGGACCAGCAACACACAGAAACACACACTCAAAAAGACACACATGTCAGGAAAAATATGACTACAAGCACCCATTGTCTCACTTTCCTCCAGTGAGACCTCAATTCAAACAAACATCAGTTCCATCAAACATACATGCACTTTAACACTGATTGCTTACAGAAAAGTAGTGCAGAAAGGACATCACAAACACACACACACACACACACACACACACTGTAGAAGAATGGCCACATTGTCTGTTTTTATTGCAGTGCGCTGATATGCAGCGCCTTTTTCACAGTTGAATAGTGGCCATCTGTCTGGCTGTCACCTGCACACAAACACACACACACACACACACACACACACACACCTCAATGGTCACTCACACACTAGAAAATATTAATCTTAACAAGTCATACATCATCATATATCATACATTCCAAGAGTTAATGTTGTAACTTTTTCATTTAACATACTTTCCCTCACACACCCACTTGTTCTACTTTGGTTGTTTTTTGTCTACATTTTCTTATGATTAAACCCAGAGAGATGGGTGTGATTGACTTACAACCACTTTTTTCAATATTTGAGAAAATATTTTTCTTGTGTGATAAAGTTAATTTGGGAAATAAGCTAATAAAGGCTGAATGTGTGTACTGTCAATCAGATTTACGGAATATTTTTATACAGGTCGACACCGAAACCAGTGGCTGTAAAGTGCTGATCTCTTCCAGAAATCTCTTTATCATTGAGGTTTTATATGAAGTTATGGACAATGAAAGAACAACAAATATCCAGTGATCCAATATTCAACATTGGATTTTGTAACTCTAGTTTTCAGTATGGGTAGAGAGAGCATTACAAAAAAACTGGGAGTCTGGAAGGAAGCCCTCACTCTTTGCTTCTGGGCAACTAACAAAAGAAGCCTGACATTTACTGCTGATGTTTTGAACTTTATTGTCTTTGGACAAGGTATTGTCAATTGGCAAATAACTAACTGAAACTGTTACCAGTTCACTTATAAAAAAAAAACAAGATTCAAAACATCATTTTTACCACTTTGTAGATAATGTTACTTTATCAGGACAAGATGGAATAATCTCAACATTTGGTTAGATTTTTTTTTTTATCTTCTTTTAACTAAAACATGAATGCAGACATGGACACACATGCACACATGCATACACACACAGTCATACACACGTTAATCAGATTTGACTAGTCTACCTCAACAGAAAGAGACCATTATATAACGTTTTGGAGAGTCAGAAGACTTTCTATTAGTTGCAGCATGCCTCTCTCTACCCACCACACAAGGTACCATTAAAACAGCATTAGACGGTAAGCCAACATCCTTCTGGTCTGAACCACTAGACCACCTGTCTGCAGGAAGGGGAGGACAGAGAGAGGGAAGAGAGTGAGAGAGGGTGGAAACAGCAGCACATGGACAGAAGGACTGTACTGGCTCCGAGCCTTGGCCTGCCTTGCTCAGTAAAATGCATTAAAGATGTTGCGTTTTGTTGTGTGCATGTGTGTGTGTGTGTTGTGTGAGTTTGTCGATGTGCATAAGTGTGCCGTGTAGACTCCCTTTAAAAAGGCCTACAGCAAGCCAGGGAATCATTTTCTCCCCATAATAGTCAGAGAAACTTTCTACATGTGGTACACACACAGTGAGAAGGCTGCTTTCCACAACACTGCTCTCATTTACATGCATACTTGCTCGAGCTAAAAAGCCAGTTTTTTCTCAGTCATGATGAATATGAATGATAAAGCAGGATTGTTTCAGTAATGTAATTTCCTAACCAATGCAACGTGGAGTCTGAACCATTTGACGATGCATGTGTAATATGAAATCACTGCTCTTCAGAGTCAGAGGACTAATTTTCTGTTCTCTGTGACACTCTCACATTCACACTAATGTGTCATTTTAAATTTTTTCGTACTGTGGAGTGAATGAATGTGTGAGTGAGTTGGTGCTTTCCATTCTGCTAATTATGCTTCCTCCGTTTCTCGCTCCACAGGCGTACTACAGGTGTATTCTATGCAGAAGTTTTTTACCAGATGGCAACACTTTGATCGGAATCTGTTTATTGATTGGTCATTTGATCATATGGGAGTGTAAACAGAGCAGCTGGGCCATTGTGAAAACAACTTTACTATATTAATAATATTGCATTATTTGTAATACTGTAGATTAGACAAACTACCTGTGGAAACAGAAATGACAGCACCAACGGTGGCTCTTCAGTTATTCATGCAAAGTCATAAAATAAGTCAGTGAATGAATTATGTGACAACCAAATTACATGTTGGAGGATTTCAAGAAAATTAATTAGTGTGTATTTCACTACCAATACAGTCATTATAGCAAGGTGTTCATGTGTGTGTTCTCATAGTTACACTTTTCATTTAAAGTGTCTCATATCAAGACAAAATTTGGGGGGTAATGCCTTTGAAGCTGCTAAAAGAAGAATACCTTATGCTAACAACTATCCATCAATCTACACAAACATATGGGTGAGGCATGGATGGACACTGAGCAGAACCCTGTAATTATACTTCAACAGACCACTTAATGACGCAGGTACACTTATTGTATATGTAGGTGTGTATTTCTTGGAGTACTTAGAGAGTAGATGAATTTACACCTTTTTAACATCTAGATAAAATCTCAAAGTCTCAAACCACCTCCAAGGTGGAAACGGATTGCGATACGGAGTGGAGACAAACTGCAGTCTGATTACTCCAACCAACTCTGAGCAATCGGATTTGCAACCACCTCTCAAGTTGGTTGGAGGAATCAAATCCCAATCCCTCTCTAATGCCTCATGGCTGCATTTTCACTTTTTTGGAATTAGAGCCCATCCACCAAAGACACATGAAGTGGCTAAGTGTGAGAGGAGTAATAAGTGACAGTCAAATTGAAGCCTTTCCTCCTCTTGTTACCGATCTGTGTCCCACACTGACTCAGTGACACAATGACACTGTGACAATGACATTCAAAGCCTGTCAGCTGGCCTGTTGCACTGGGGTGATAAGGTCAGATCCACAGAACACACACACACACACACACACACACATCAACACCAACCTGAGGAAAAGAGGGCAGGGGGACAGAAGAGGCTGAGGGAAAGAATGAGGGGGGAGAAGGGACTGGATACGAAAACACCCAAGCTGCTCTCAAGGGACCTTGGAGCCCTTGGAAACAATCACATTGGCCTCAGTGTCTCCTCTGCAGTGGAAAATGAATAAATTAATAGGTGGAGTAGAAGACCTCCCATGGGCAGGGTCCTGAAGCCATCTGTGAAGGCTATCAGTGTGTCCCAAACCTGCTGTTTCCCTACTGAACCAACATGTCAGTCTGGAGATTTACAGCCGCACGGAAAGCACACGCACACACACACACACACACACAAAAACACACGCCCACGCACTGACACCCTCGCACACACAAATATCAAAGAGGATATACTCGTAAGTGCAGCCAAACACGCATCTACATGTATTTATAGAGAGGCATGCCAGGATGCAAAAGCACAGACAAAACAAATATTGGCACAAACACATAAGCGGAAACAAAAGTTCATACGCTTCACACACCCACGTGCATGAACAAACACTCGGCTGGCGCGGAGATTTACACCCGTTTGGAAAGACAAGCATCAGCCAATAAATAAATCCGTTTCCCTGGAGACCTGTTGACCTCCCTCGCTCTCTTTTTGTCACAGACGCAAAAGCAGAGGTCAAGGTCAGGCGGGGATGAGCGGAGGGTCAGAGGGAGGTGAAAGCGTGTTGGTGTGTGTGTGTGTGTGTGTGTGGGCATGCAGGCTGATAAAACAGAGTGTGAGAGTCAAAGCCCTCCTCTGTGGCTGGGGGTAGGCAGCCTCCATGTTTTGGCAGTCAGGTCATGAACTGTGAACCCATCAGACCCTGAGAGACCAGGCAGTCTCGTCAGGTGGGACAGTGGCCACTAATTGACATAATTTCCCATCTCCTACTTGTCACTTTTTAAACAGACCAGGATAATCAGTGTGGCTCAAGGAGTGTGTGTTTGGGTGACACTTGGCTATTGTTAGGTGGAAACAGTCCTTGTGTCATTGCTAGCCCTGCCAAGTGTCCTCCTTCTCCTCCTTCTGCCCTAGAAAACTGAACACAATGAGTTCTGAAAAGATCCACAGATCCACTGTTTAGGGTCTTAAATGATCTTTACTCTGATTTTTATTGAGGTGAATCTGTTGGTTTGGGCATATTTGATGCAACCAGGACCAATGGTGTCTGCAGATTATCCTGTAATGAGAAACGGTTGAAAACAAAAGACTTCGGTCCCCTTAACAACTCTGGAATTATTGGCAAAGTTTTTTTAATGTGTTGGATCTTTTCAGGCCAACTGTGAGGAGGCTTGTGTAGTGTGCTGTAGTCCAAGACTTACCAAAACTGAAATGTGTGCTGGCAAACACTAATGTGGGTTTAGTTCAGGAAGGAAGAGGATGAGCCAGAAGAGAAGTCACTTTAAAAATGCAAATACATGAAAAAAGCAAGGAAATCAATCATTTGTATCTGATTTGTAGGCAGAAAATGCAGTGTTAAGTTGTTGGGAACTTTGCAATTAAGTCATTTAAGTTTGTCTTGTCTGTCAGTAATCTTTTTCTGTCCTGAGTAAATGCCACTGCTTGATCTGAAAGATGGACGAAAAACTAATTACTTGTGTTTCTAAATTTGCAGATCTGTACAATAATAAAAAAAGGTATTCGCTTGGTGAAATATCAGGATGCAGATGCAAGGTTTGTTACAAAAACAGTCAAAAACAGTCAAAAACTGAGTCTCTGAAACATAGCGATCTACTGCTAGCAACATTAGCGTTGTAGCTAAGGTGGCGCTGTGCTAAATGGCGTGGTAAATACTGTGTGACCAACATGCACAAGACCCTTTCACACCATCCGACATTATCGTATGTCAACGACTTCTTTCTCATGTATGATGCCCAGTATTTTTTACTGTTCTACACCTTCAGGGCTGTAACTAATTAGTCTTTCCGTAATTGAATTATCTGTACATTTTTTCTCAGATTTATTGATTGAGCTTTAACTGTAAAAATGCCAGAAAGGTGCACATCACAATTCCCTAGAGCCTCAAATTGCTTGTTTTGTCTGACCAACAGTCCAAAACCCAAATATATTCCATTTACAATTTTATATAAAAAAGAGAAAATTCACAAATCATCACATTTGAGAGCAAATATTTGGTATTCTTAATTTATAAATGACTCTCAATCAGCCTTGTTGTGCATTATTTAAGCAATCTTAAAGCTTCTTAAGCCTATTTTTGCCTTTAAAGCTCTGCACCTATTTAGCCTTGGGCCAACAGACTTCTCACTCATCTTTTTCTTTACTCCTCCTTGTCCTGATGACAAGCCAAGGTTTATGCATTACTAACTCTCAGGTAATAACTTCTCCAATTGTTTCATTATCACTGACCCCTTTCTGCACCTCAATGCATCTCCTCTGCTAGGCCTTGCTTATAATAAATGCCAGGATATAATCACATAGGCCACTGAGATGACAAAACACACATTTGTCCTGTAACTACAGGACTGAAGATGCTCCTCACAGTTGGATACATCTACAGCATTCAATTAGTGACCTTGTGATATTGCTCAAAAAAATAATAAGCTTCTTTGGCACAGAAGCTGAAATGATGCGATTGCTTCTGTGTTTCAGGTTGACAAAACAAGGGAGATGAGATTTTAATGATTTGGCATAAACACAGCTCCATATCTTTAGTGATGATGCACGATGTCTCCAAAATGTGTTTAGAATTTTTGATATGCAAATGACGCACTGAAATCCACAATATATCAGAAAGACCTAAAAATTTTAGCAGTCATTTTTACAATAAAGCCTACTGCAATAAATATTCACACAAATCTGCTATAACCAAAGTCCTTAAATGTTCCCCACTGGTATTTGTCCTTGGTGTGAATACAGAATGCACAGGCTTAATCATCTGATTCCTTTCCATGAGCAGATTGCTCGCCCAAAAAACGGTCTGTACTTTCCCCAGCTGCCTAAAACAATAACCCCACCAAATGCAGCTCCGCCGAGCCAGCTTCAGAGCAATTGCTCTTCGGCATTTGAAGTGTTTATGGACATTAATGATCCAACATTTCAGAAGAGCTGCACATGTTTGGCATAGCGGAGCACTTGGGCAAGAGGAGAAAGCATGTTTCAGTGGAAAATGTTTCATCAGAAGAGTTGTGTTGTTTTATAGTGTGGGATGTGAGGGTTGAGGGCGAGTACTGTACCCCAGGGATGTCAAAATATCAACTGTCCGACCGCAGAGACTTGTAAGAACAAACATGCAATGAAAGTTGTTTAGGTAGAAGTAAGAGCATCTTGGCATCGAATACATTTGTCAGATGTACAGATGTCATGCTACACTCCTGTCATACCTGCTTTACACACGACTGCTCCTTCATGTGATAGATGGGGTAGGGCTGCAACCAACAATTACTGTATTTTCATTATCGATCGGTCTGCCAATTTTTTCTTGATTGACCCAAATCGTTTAGTCTATGAAATGAAATGCAGATCCAAATTTCTCAGAGGAGACATCTGTAAATTGCTTGTTTTGTCTGACCAACAGTCCAAAACCCAAAGAGATTCAACCAACCAGCAAATGTTTTGCTTAAAAATGACTGAAAGGATTAATTGTTTATAAAATAGTCTTATAATCTTTTCAGTTCTAATACAGTGAAATGTAATTAGCAACACACACAAAATGCCACAAACACATTATTTCATCAAGGTACTGAATCCGAAAGTCACACGATTAGTGGGTTAGCAGAAAATGAATCGACAATAATTTGATGATTGATAAATTGTTTAAGTCATTTGTCAAGCATGCCCGAAAGTTGCTGGTTCAAGCTTCTCAAATATGATGATTTGTTGTTTCTCCCTGTATTATTGTGGGTTTAATATCTTTGGAACTGTTGGTTGGATAAAATAAACAGTTCAAAGATGTCTCCTTGGGCCCTGGGAAATTGTTTTCATTATTTTCTGACATTTTTAGAATCAAATTATTAAAAACATAATCAACAGATTAATCGATGATGAAAATAATTATTTGCCATCCTAAACCTTTTTAGGACAGAGAGTACGCAGATGGATAAATAGATACAAGCAGCACAGGGCTGGGGGAAAGACAGCTCTGTATTGCACCACACAGTTCTTGTGGCCGTCTAGCAGGACCGAGCCAGATGTAAATGATTTACGCCGCTTTTCTTGTTCTCCACTCAGCTTACATGATTTTGGAAACTTGCGATCCTCTTGAACATGTACTGAATGAGGGGAATGAACCCTGCTCACTATCTCCCATAGATGGAGTGTTTCTCACATGGTCTGCATACTGATCTCTGGCCAAGACAAGCACAAGGTCAGTCAGTTCAGCTCTGTCCATCCAACCTAATTTTACTCTATGGTTGTCTCTGTCCAGATCTTTATATATTTTTCCCTCTGGGTCACTCTCTTTTTGTTTCATGTAAACTCTTAACTGTAATCTGTTTATCTATACATCACTGTGTCTGCATCTGTTTCAGATATCAGAGTTTAAGGGATGAGAGACACAAAGCAGAGCCTCCTGGAGACCTTTAAGAGAGACAAAGAGGACACAGGAATGAGTTTTCACCACACATCAGACAAGCATGAGTCGTCAGTGAAACTATGTTAGAGCTGGAGCTTGTGTTTCATGTAACAACAACATGCAAAAGTCACACAACTGTCTGCTTGTGAAGGATGCAGCATCGCTGCTAGGGTACAATATATTTTTTGGACATAACTTAAATGGGGCAGAAAAGACAATAAAATAAACAAACAGGGAGGAGGCTGAGAGGATACACCCTAACCTCTAGGTTTGTGATGTATTCTGTCCAGGCATGTTTCAGTGATGACACACATTCTCACTATTCAAGCAGACTATATATCGCAACAGAGTGCCACCTTCATTTCCAAAAAAACATTATTTTTTTATATTTCATTGAGAAATTGTGTCAAAATCAGATTTTTTTGTGTGTGTAACCAACTGAAAACCTCACTCACATGTGGTAAAAACACACCAGATGAAACTAATATGGTGGAACAGACCCTCAGTATGTCCATGTTTCATGTGTAGATACAGTAAAGACAAGTGCAGCTGAAAGCACTTATATCAATCATATTCTGATGAAGTCATTGCTGTGTGGATTGTTTAAATAACTTAAATGATATCCAAAAGCATTTGAAGTCACAAGGCACATGATGACGGGATTAGCTTGGACTGCATATCAGGCTGAAGAAAACCTTCTCAAGTCATCGGAGGCACTTCAACATATTGCAGTCTCTCATAATAAGTCACAGGAAACTTAAATCACCATGCAGCACTTTAACTAACACCATGTTCCTGGGTTTTCTGGTATCATATCATGGTGTTGTGTCTTCAGATGGCGCAGGATGAAGCAAAATGGGCAACAAGTATTTTGTGGCTCATTTACATTGAAAAGGTGAAGCCCTGGAGGCCAGGTACTGTATATGGATGTGTCTTTTCCTCATGGCTGTGTCTCCTTTTTCTCTCCTTTAATACATATTTCATTATGCTGCATGGTAACGATTTCTGTTCCTCTCACTCACAGTGTCTGCACCCCACCCCTCCTCCTCCTCCTCAGAGGGATGAAGTATTTGTTTAGACCAGGGGTTTTCAAAGTCTGAGACTGTGGGCGTCCCCTCAGATAAAGCTTGGAAAAAGGCACCCCATCAGCCCCTCTTAATTTACTTGCTTAGTTTTGCCCAATTCCTGGATGCCTATGGGATCATGATTATGTTATTTCATCCCATAGACACTCAATAATTGAGCCAAGATAGCCTAATATTGCTGTTTGACATAACTTCAGACTACACCAAATACATAAAAAAAAGGTCTGTCCTAAGGCATTTATTAGTTTCTGACTTTGGGAAAGTGGGAAAAACTGTAAAATTCCCCAAACCTACTGTATCTCTGAACTATCTCTTTAACCAAATCACACACATTTAAGCTATTCTATGTGATCTCCTTATGAAATAACTAATGTAATATTTTTTCAGTTCCATTCACTGAGCCTCCCCTGAAACTGTGTGGAGCTCCCCTGACTCAGTGAGCTCACAGTTACTGAGAGGGAGCGGGTGCAGCTATCCAAACCGTGTAGTGGGACATTACACTGCTTTTTAATTACACTGCATCACACACTGTACATTACGATGGATCCAAACATGCGCGATTACATGTGCTATGACTGCAGGGGTTTAGCAGAAAAGGAGCAGGTTTATTCATCATGTAGAGAAACAGTAAATACGTATATGGTAGCCACATACCAGTTGTACATATCAACTCTTATGTCATATATGATCACTGTCCAGTTGGTATATGTTGATTTTCCAGTTAGTAAGAGAAACAGCTTTGCTTTCAGATGGACCACCATGCATCTATGTGTTTTTCTAAAGACACATAGATGTTATGTGCCCAAGGGATCCTGGGATAAATATGATCAAGGCATCTTTTTTAAAAGCAATACAACAGACTATATAATCCTTTTACTTGCATAATGTATATGTATGTAGCCTCTGCTGCCCCCCACCTTTTAGAAAAAATTAAGCCCAGCCATGTTTTTTTGTCATGTGATTTGCTTATTAGATCATCTTTACTAGTTTATATTGTAAAATCAATAAAAATATGAATCATAAAAAGCCTGGGGATGTTGGGATTTTGCTGTTGTGTATGCCTGTTTCAGAGTGTATATTACATAGATACACTGTGGGGAAGAGCACAGTCATCTCCTGGTCAGTGCAGTCGGTATGAATGAGTGATGATCAAACCCTTGGTAGTTTTGACCTTCAGCAATCTGAGAGAGCTCCCCTGGCTCCCTCATCACACTCTACACAACCTCTGTCTCTGCCTGTCAACACCAGCTTATAAAGAGAGAGCCATCACTGGCCGACAGCACACACAAACATACGCACATTTGCAATACCTTACAATGGGAGACACGGGCAGCTAGCTCAGCAGTTACAGAGTGGCTATCTGTAGCTACAGCTGGATGGCACCATTTTTCAAGTAGCACACATGCTTTGATACATAATAGCTGGCAGAAACAAAAGGGAAATTCCTGGGCTATGAATGTGTGCTGCAAGTAAAAGAGAGCCATGCTGATGTGTTTTGACTGCAGAACCCACACTACAACTCCGCCACCTCATCCCTTCTCGTCCTGTATTGTCCCTTAGATCCTTTTCCTGGAACCACATCCCCCTCCTAACAGACATTCACCAACTAGCCCCATCCATCCACCTTTCATTCATCGCTCTGACCACGGGGCACTGACCAGTAAGTCTCTGTTTACTCACCACCCTGTGCCTTGGATGAGCTGTCCTTGCTGGATGTGTCATGGGCGCTACCCAGGGGACCAACCCTTTGCCTGGAAGGCATGGCGTCAGGTTTTGATCCACACTAACACTCACCGCCCAAATATTCAGATGCTGTGACCTGATTCTTAGAAATTTCACTGCCATGAGAAGCTTCTTTCATGTGTTTTTTCACAAGTTTCTTGTGAATAACATTTTAGAGTTCAATTATAATCGATAAATCTTTGCATCACAAATCTTTCTATATATGGAACAGTCTACATACAGCTTACAACTGCACACAACACATATGTACATAATGTGTTTAAATATTTCTCTAATTCAGAGGACTAATTTGGACTAGGTTAGGATTTAGGATATAATCTCTGCTCGTTATTTGAACAGAAAGTTATTTGAAAATATGAAAAAGCTAGCACTTACTGTAGGCAAAATTATTGAAAAGTGATGCAACACAGCAAAAAAAAAGGCAGATTAAGATTACACAGTGTACTAAATGGCATAGTGGTGCCAGATATTTAGTATTTGATTCTCTACATGTAAGCAAATACATGTGGAATGTCTTAAATATCCATAAGTGATCAGAAAGAGGAGACTGACTGATGAGAATCAGTCCTTTGAATGTATCCACAGTACCTTTACAGTATTGAAACGATTGATTGACAGAAAATTAGTTGATGACAGTTTGCTAATCGATTAACTGCCCTATGCTCAACATTCGCTGGTTCCAGCTTCAAATGTGAGGATGCTGCTTTTCCCTTTTTTAATACCATTACAAATTAAATATCTTTGGGTTTTGGGCTGTTGATCGCACAAAACAAGCCATTTTAAGTCGTTACCTTAAGCATTTTTTTGCTATGTGAATGGCCCACCACAAATGGATGATTGTGACAGGATGACTGTTGTCCTAATTAGGGCCAGTGTGTGTATAAGTCCTCAGGTCACAGTTTGGAGCCAGGACAGGTCTGTGGTCTGTGCCATTTCACTAACTGTAGACCTACTGCTGGCAGCTCTGTTGATGTAGAGGGACAAGTCAACAAATCAACAGATTCCTATGCCAAACTCATCAAACAACGCTCAAACTGTGCTGCACTGGCTTATCCACACATAGACAGATATAAACAGGAGTTTGCACACATACATGTACATTCCAGCAGCACAAACACATACATGCACTTGTACACACCTGTAATTAACCTCAGGGTTACACTTGAAACACATGTTTGTCACTAATGTGTGTGTGTGTGTGTGTTTTATCTATGTTTACCAGGTACTAACACAATACAGTCACTCAGTTCACAGCCAGCAGCTTGGCGGTTGCATGATTTACTTTTTCAAAGGCTAAGAATAGATTTTTACAGGTTTTCCCCACGCCAAATCAAACACCAACACATTTTCATAACAACAACAGGGGCTCTGAGAGTCAGACCAGCCGGACACGACGCCCCAGAAAAGGCCAGAGCTAAATGAATCAGTTTCTAGCAGCAAGCAGGGAGATTCTTAAACACAAATAAAGAATACTTCTCTTTATTGTCTGTTTCTCTAACTGCTCTGCTTTCTGAAATGTAAAATGTAGTACAGTATGAAAAACCTACAGCTAGAGAAATAGCAGCAGCAGCCTTCTCCCACAAAGTAACCCCTGTATAATGTGGCATGTAAATGTCTGATGTATTTAATCAGTGGGCAGCACATGTAACCGCTCGAGTTTTATTAGCCCAGCCAAATGTTTAAAGAGAACTCCCAAGTAAATTGTTTCCAATGACTTAAAAATACTTAAGAGTAGAGTATTTGAAAAAGAAAAATATGCCTGCAGTGTCTGCTAACAGGGTGGAAGGGATATGCACGTAACATGAAAAAGTCAGTAATGATAAAGGCCTGTTGCGGGCCTTAAGGGTAAAAACTGGGTCATGTCTTTGTCAAAGTAACTACAGGGGAGACAGATTTGTGTATTCAGTGAGACAAAGACAGAATGGTTGCAATAATTCGTCCTGTCGCTCCAGAAAATGATGGTTTTATTGGCTACCTGTCAACAGCCAATGCCTTTGGAGAAGATATCGTATCAGAAAGGGGCGTTTGAGCATGTATATGTGTCTGTGTGTACGTTTGTGTGTGTGTGTGTGTGTGTGTGTGTATGACCGGTCATGGTCGATGACAAATAGCAATCAATTAGGGTGTGTGCTGAGGTTTCTGGGTAAAGGTTCTTTCTCCTTGACAAGGTCAAAAACATAAGGCAAACATAAGGCAGGTGTCACAAATCATCAGATTACAATGAACTTTCCAAAAATAAAATGAGTAAAGGATTAAATGCCTCTCATTCTCTGAAATTTCTGGCTGAAATATTATCAAAGACTCCCATGTGGTGAAGCATTTAGGCCTAACCTTGAAGAATAGCCTGTGCTGTGTCACCTATGTGTGTGTGTGTGTGTGTGTGTGTGTGTGTGTGTGTGTGTGTGTGTGTGTGTGTGTGTGTGTGTGTGTGTGTGAGTAAGAGCAGGGGCCTCTCAGAGCACTAATGACACCTGATGATAGGCTGAGAAGAACAGCTCTATGACTGATGAAAGCTGCTGCGACACTGAGGCATAGAGAGGGGTCAGATTGTGGTGGAGTGGACCACAGCGCACAAAAGATAGCGCTAATGACACAGCTATTTCACCATTTAACACTTGCTTGACCAACACAGAGACAATGAAGGTGGCTGCTAAATTTAAACCTGCTTTAAAAGGTTCAATTTTAAAGACCCTGAAAACCTATTTTCTAAATCAGCTTCTTACTAGGAGTGCTGGGATTTGATGGGACCCAGATTAGCTGAGGTTTGACTGTTAAACACTTAAAAGATAAAACCTAAGGATGTTTTTACCAAACTATGTGGTTTATTTAATTAGGAATATTTAATGCATTAGCAAAATACATCCATTGAGTTGCTACAGGTCATGGGAAATACCAATAAATGCAAAGTCAATCTGGGTGATCCCACTTGTCCCATGAGTTGACGGGAGTGGCTGCCTGCAGGATGACATTGGCCGTATCCATTGGGCCCTGGTGGTCACTAAAACATTTTGATGAGCATAGAAATGATGTGAACCATATGCCATGCCACATCTTAACACTTATTAAATGGGAAATTTTGGATTGGCGCCTGAAGCGGTGCTTTCCACCAACTACCAACAGCAATTAAAAACCCAATAATGTAATCTCTCATGGAAGAACGCTGTCATATCCTTCCAACAGAGTTGCAGACACTTGTAGAATAAGATGCCAGAGTTCAAACTGTTCTGATGGCTCCAACATAGTAATAAAGCTTAATATTTGTTCTACTTTCTATTTTGGCTACCTGCATAGCAGTTGGCTTTAATAGTGTAGCTTATAAAAATACTTATTTGAGGACCCAAATTAGTTGGATCTACAACTATAAGCCAGAAAATACTTACTCTTACTCTTGAAGCATGATGTGGGACAGCTGAAACAAGGCTGTGAGCAATGATGGCTGACTTCATCTACAAAGAACTTCAAAGGCCAGCCGAGTCTCTGAGGCTCTTACTGTATAGCCTCAGGCAGACTACTCATCAATCTGGAGACAGAACTGAGGTGGTGCTATACATCCAGTAGATAGCATCAAACATCAAACAAACTCTGTAAATACTACCCTGCTCTTCGGCTGCAGCAGAAAGCTATCTGGTTTGAGCCCACACAGGGCTTCACATGGAAAACATACATGTGGAATGCTTAAATACACTAACAATTTGGTTGGGGGGGGTTATTGTGACCTTTCAGTATCATAATTCGTGTTACAATCTCCCTTCACAATCAACACACTGAACCTTATTGGTTTTAAACTCCTATTACAGGGGTATACTGTAATATAAGATTTGACCATTGTTCCCTCTTTACATTCAAGGGTCAAATGTGCACCTGGTGCTGCTGGACTGTGAATAATACGTGAAATAGTCAATACTCCCTCCTCAATATGTATTTATCCACTCATTCCATTGCTGAATAGTTGGAGAGTGTGTTAGAAGGGAGTAGGTGCTACACCCAAAAAGTGAGTGCCATGGTGGTCAACCTCTTACTCAATTACACTTGATAAGAGCTGGTTGGAGCTGATCTGTCAGATCTTATCTGATGTTATAAAAAACATAAACCTCTGCAATGTGTGGTTTTCTGTTTTTGTGTGTGTGTGGGGGGGGGGACAGACACATACACATTATCAGTTATAGACAGAAGAGACATGGAGCTGATTGGAGACACCGAGCTGCACACTCAAACCACACTAATCTCTCCTCAAACTCATTACTAAGTGAAATACAGCCCAGCTATTACTGTCCATACAGAGAGCACTGTGTACAGTAGGTGACAGCATACAGATGCTCTGTTGATACAGTATACACAGACAGCAGACACATCCTGTATGTATTATAGAGGACATGGCACCAGGGAGCCCACACACCACACACAGAGTCTTCAGCCTTCAGGCTGAGAGCAAAAGAAGCCTCCATGGTAAATGCTGTAATTGCAGCTTAACTATCCAGCACAAACAATTTGGTCATATCCTGCACAGATGCAAACAAACAAAGGAAGGGGAACTGAAGAGCAATACAAGAACAACATTAAATAGCTGATGCTGTCATTACAACTATGACTTTGTGGCGGCAGTAATACACCAGTCCACCAGTATTTTTACAGACATTTACAATAGAATAAATAAGATGAGGGGTGAAAGAACTGCAGGACTATTAGCAGAATTATGAAAGGTGCAATAAGCTGAAATAACAAGCAAAGGAATGAAAGTGAGCAAAAAGTGTAGAGAAGTGAGGAAGAAAGAGAGGGGGGTGAGAGACCAAACAGAGGAGAAACGGGAGGGAGAAGGGCAACGTCTGAGTGTAGGAGACCCAGGAATGTTAATCCTCTTTGTATGTCTCCCAGCAATGATTAAACTTTTCTAATATCAGGCATGACGAGAAAAACAGGTCACAAATGGGTCAACTGTGGGAGAAGAGGAAAAAACAAGACCAAAGCCAGTGGCTATGCTCACAGCAGCACAGCTTTAAAATCACACAATGCAAAGCCACAAACAAGCCAAAGTTACTGTCTGCAGGCGTTCATGTACAGCAACAGAACCAAAGCCTGTTGTTAGTCTGCATGTCTCAGCTACACTGGGCTGGTAAAATGGACATGCATATTTGCACCCTAAATGAAACCAAGCTACGCTGAACTGTAACATGCTGGCTTGGTTATTCATTAACCACAATAGCCGGGGCCACGTGACATATGAAATACATCATGCTTGTTGCTACTGTGTGAAAATGGCCCGAGAAGCTGGCAGGCTGAGTGGAGGAGTCACATAGAACCACTTAGCGGCTACGCTAGGCTAATCAGAGGTGAGAGGTCAGTGCCAAACTGTGTGTGCTTAACCCCTACGCTTCCTGGAAACTGTGCTCTCTGGCGGAGGATGAAGAGACGACGAGCACACATTTTCCACAGCTCGGGAATCCCTAAGGCTCAGGGGACTGGACGTATACCTCTTTTTCTCTTCATTTTTTTCCTCCCAGTCTCTCTTTCCCCTGCTCTCACCACTTTCAATGAGCTGCATCATTACCAGCAGATTTAAAGACAGGGCAGATGAAGAGCAACACAGGGAAAGTGAGGGGGCACGGGTGGGTTAAGGGGGGCATGTTTGTGTCTGTTACGCACTGGTGTCAGCAGGGAGACAGATTGGAGAAGTATTTCCTTGCCTGTCAGAGGAAAGGCCCTCTCACAGGAGGGCTCAGACATCATAAATCCTCTGTGATTCTTTCCATGCCCCTCTCTCTCTCTATGTCTCTCTCTCTCTCTCTCTCTCTCTCAGCTCAAATTCTAGTTGTAGTGTCGAAAACAATCTGATTCATAATTTCCCCTGAGTGGCTCTGTGAATTAGCCCATCACACAGCTTAGCAGGCCTCACTTTCACACGGTCTCTATTTATCAGCGTCTGTGGTCACACACTCTAAACCTACAGTAATCTCCAGCTTGTCCAGCACCCAGAGCAGCCACACTGGACTGTCTCCACTGATACTTCATTAAGCTCTAACAGTGCCATTTATCTCTGTGATTCTGTCATGCATTACTATGTTAAGTATTATGTTCAAGTGCTGTTTTATAGGGCCTTTATTGTGAAATACCATAGACACCGATACACCCTCTTAGACTCTTTCACACGCTCTCACTTGGCTCTATATATATTCTTCCATCAAAAGCAGCGCAGCCCTGATCATTAACATTCTTACACTGAAGGGCAGTTTTATCACTCTGACCACACGAAGGAGCCGCTGCCTTTGAGGTTGAGTTATAGTAAGCATCGGCTTAGCGTTCATGCTAACTGCACGTCAATCTGCAGGATGTCTAACTACTTGCTAATCTAAAGAGAACTCAGTCAATGTGTGAAGTAACCACACATTTGTCTCATGCCGAGCACCGCAATGGACTCTGTCCAAAGAGGATGAGCAGAAATAGTTGAATCTGGTTGTTTGAGAGCGAGAGAGCCACTGTGTATCTGCTAAGTATCTGACTGAAGGAATTACACCCTCACCTCTGGACCAGTTCACTCATCAGACTATAGGTGTTCCTCACATTCTTTGCTGGATGGGGAAAGCCCATTGCATGAAGCTCTCCCACAACAGACATAATGTCCAAGTACTGTTCACACATATTGATACATACGACAAAATAAGACACCAAATATAAACATTTTATCTAAAGAGCTACATGGGTGCCAACCAATATTTATTTATACTGCACATGACTGCCCTCTTCTGGTCTTAGTCCTTGTGAAAAGCATATTGTTTAATGTGTTTTAATTTTTAGGCATAAAAGGGAGAATTTTTCATGTTGTCAATATTTATTGTAATGCATATGACAGTCATTTTTGCATTAAAATGTCTTTATTTGACAGTTTAGATGCAGGTTAGGGTAAAGACAGCAATAGGTAGTTGTAAATTGTGTTTGTCCAATCATGATCTAGGTGTTTCTAGGTTCATTGTGATGAGGTGTCATAAGGATTTCGGTTTAATGAGAGGGAAGATGTGAGCTGAGTTTATCTTGGTCAGGCCTAAAACTGCAGCCCAGTGGCTCCTAAAGGCTCTCAGGGAACAACAGTTATTGCTCTGACTGCAGGGACCAGGTCAAGCAGTCACTGACACGCCAGCTCATACAAAAGTTGGTATCCTATAAATTCTACTTTTCACTGCAGCCATTGCATGCAACAGAGCCCTTGTGCTCTGCAGCTCCGTGCTGTTGCTCTGCTCCCGACAGGAAATGTTTTGAATTTTAAAATTTTGTTCTCCTCCCTGCAGTCAGAGGGCAGAGAGCTGATTTGTTGATTATTCACAAAAACACAAGATTGTTATTACAATAACACAACTCAGCTGCAGGCTTCAGTGCTTTGGAATACTAAAATAAGAAAAGGCCAGTGCAGCCGCTGAATTACACAATGCACAGATACGTTTGGGGATGATGTAGGGCTAAACAGGCTGGGAACCAGTGAATGTCATACACCGCAGACATTTCAGGTGTACATAAAAGGTCAGGTGCTATGAAAAAGTGCTGGTCTTCTGCTTGTGGACTTACTGCCCTTTGGTTTCCCCCTCAACCCCCCTCATTTGACTTCCTCCCCTCTCAGGTGCCTGCAGAAGCAGAGAGGGTCCCATGTGTTCACTCATCTGTCCCTTGACACATATTCCCTAAACAAGCACTCTCTAAAACACTGCTGGTTGCCATGGCAGTGCTACTGGCCTGAGTAAATAAGAGAGAGGGGGAATAATGTCCTTAGACGAAGGGAGTGTTAAATGTGGGGGGGGGAGCAGTGTGTGTGCGTGTCTTTGCCACTGTACAGCTGCCACGGGAGAGCTGCCTGGCAGAATCATTATGGTCTGTGCAAACACATACTGACGTCTCAACTAAAGTCAGCCCTGCCACACACAAACATGCGCACACATAACAGATATACATTAATACATGCATATGTACACACAAATTTTGCCTGTGTCCACCACAAATGTTCAGTTAGGTGGTGTCAGTGTTCTGCAGATGCTCACCTCTGGCCACTGCATCTGTGCCACACGTGCTCATTATTCTAATTGCATATTTCCTCATGTTTGTTTACACAATGGCTACTTGTAGATCTGAAATAAACCACATTTACTGTCTCTGACTCTTGTTTAGTCTGACACACACATGCAAACACACAGGTAAAGCATGTTTAGTCTGGTTCATTATTTTCCTTTTAATTTCCTTTCAAATGCTACGTCACTTAAAATAAAAAGGAGCTTGGAGCTTCCAGTTGCCCAAAAACAGGTTATGAGTCAGCGTCAGGTAATGACTAATTAAAATGCATCTAAACATAGACACATGCAGGCACACATACCCATGAACATTAATACATTACTGGTTTGAGGCACTGATATTGAAATTTTGGATGATTCTGAACACATTTGTTGTGAAATTATCATGAGGGTGAAGTAGTGCAGCAGTGTGCACACAGAGGCACATCCATGTATACACAAACACACACATTTGTACTTCTATACTTGTGAGGTATCTCATTAAGAAAACTGTACAATAATTCTAGTTAGGAATGGCCAAAATCTACACACTTTCCAAAAACGTCCCCACTCTCAAGGTCTAAAACTGGGTCCTTACAAAACGGGTCCTCACAAAGACATACATTAAAGATCACACACACACTCTCTCACATACCACTGAAGCAGCTAAATGCCAATTAGACACCGATGAGAGACATGAATGGAGGAATGTAAGACTCAGTGAAAGTTTAGTCCTTATTTGTCCACTGTGGGTTCCATTTTTCTCTCAGACTTGGAGAACATACTGTAACCTGCAGACCCTCCTGCTACCTCTCAACCCCACTGGTTGCATATCACATAGTCCAGCAGTAACACTTACTGAGGTTTCTTGATGTGTCCCTGTTTTAGTTGGCACTGCTGTACGTGTATATACGTGCATGCACGTGTACTTATTTATGTGTGCATGTGTGAGTACAGTATGGTACAGTGCGTTTGTGTGGTGCATACATCACATGAGCATACTGTATGTGCACTCGTGGCTTTATTATTGCATATATAAACCAGTGATTAATGGAACTCAGCACTGCAGATGAAAATAAAAATGTCTGGTCTTTTAGGGATTTAGTTAATTTGTGATGTTGCAGTATAAAAGCAGTCTGCCAAATACTTAGATTTCAGCTGAAATAATCTTTGATTCAACTTGGCCTACTTTTCATTTAAGGTCTCTTAATCTCCTCAATTTTCTAAAGTCCTAGTTCTTATGCCAGCCATCTTTAAACTTACATGAATATCATATAATTTAAAAATGTCAGCTTCATCATCAAGTACAGGAATGATGATAAAGAACACCTTTAAGAGATTTACGGCTTTTGCAGCACATGTGAGCAGCCTGTACAGTTTTCTTTCCATGTTGGACATAAATGACAACAGAAAGAAAAGGCTAGAAATGGAGTTAACTAGTTCCTTGGTTACCACTAGGTAGCTTAAAAACAATCCATAAAACACATCTCAGTGCACTTTACGGACACATAAAGCATGGTTGGAACACCCTTCGAACCAGTTCACTTGCATGGCAGAACTACCCATTGCATCATCAAACAGCAATGACACCTTGGTCTATCTAAATCATATGACCCTGCCCAGCCCTCATTTCTGGCCCAGTAAGGGCCCCTGGGCAGGCACTAGCCAAGTCCAGTTGGCCCTCCATTACATTCCATAATCATCGGGAGTCCAAAGACCACATCTGGAGCTAACCAAGACCTCCAGGCCTGAGGCAAACCAGAGTGCAGCCCGTCATGGTCAACACATGCTGTGGCAGAACGGCTAAAGCACCTGGGCTCTGGTTGCCAGAGCCTGCAGGCGCAGGACACTGTACAGAGTGATGTTTCAATCTGCATCCTAACTGTTCTGGTCAGATTGGTAACAATTTAATTGTCCATCTGTAGCCAATAAATTTCTTAAATATAAAATATATTTCAACCCTCCCTCTCCCTGTCTGTTAATTTAGAATGTTGTGTTACTGTTGTGTAGACAGAAGAATGGCAAGGCTGTCTCCTCTTAGCATTTGGGAAAAAACGTGTTTCTGTGTGTGTGGTCATATGTGAGTGTGTGAAATCTGCATTTATATAATTTGCATGTGTACAGTATGTATGTATTGGCCTGTGTATTGTATGTGTGTGTTGGGAGGTTCGTGAATATAAGTGTTTATGATTATTCTTTATCTCCAAGCCTACATGAGCATTAGCAACATGAGTAAGGCTTGTGTCAATCTCAGCACCCCATAAATCTCCCTCCCCACCCTGTCCCTGGCTGATGACACATGTCTCTGTCTCGCTGAACATCTTGTTCCAAAACGTTACTTGTTCCAAATGCCACGTCAGTAAGGAGCACATTTTCATTAGCATACCAGAACACACACATAGCACTTCGCTTATATATACAGTATACCCACACAGAGGCACACACAGAACATGCCCATGTGCTCGTGCATATCCACCCAGTCATGTGTGCACATACGCATGCATGAGAACACACACACACAATACAGGAAAACAAAGCATAACAGGCACAATCCGAAAATCCCTTCTTTATGTAATCAACTTTTTACAGAAGTTGCTACACAGTAGTCCCACAGTTAGAGGAAACTTCAGAGTGGACAGACAAATGAGACTTTCTGTTATGTTATATAAAAGATATTGAGAACAGCCTCATAGGGGCAGATGTAAAGCAACAGGACACACAGCAGAAGCCAAACAGAGAGCGCTCATGTGATGGTGTGGTCAGCAGTCTGCTGCATGATGGATCTCCAGGTGCAATTAAGCAAACAGCTCGTTATCAGCAGCTATGATGGATGTACAGTACACTAGCGGGAAGGCAGGCCTTCAATAACACACACACAAATTACATTGCTGATCTCTGTATCATCTGACATTTTTCCCAGGATGCTTAACTGCGTGTCCACCTGAGAGTCATAAATCACTGACACCGGACCTATTGAGCGAGGGCCAAACACACAAACACACATCAGAGAGAACCGCCTTGGCACAGCTGTCAATCATGTCTTCTTGGCAAAACACACCAGAACTGTAGGAGGAAACTGTAGGAAATGATGGATATTAAATTAGCGGAATAACAGTCTTTGCGTTCACACAAATAGACACGTACACATTTATCACACAAAGTACACATGCAGTGAGGTTAGCATAGCCCTCACAGGTAATTCTGTTTGATGGCTTTAACAAGCCACCACTTCCATTTCTCTTAGACTGTCTGTTTAAACACTTGTGGTGTAATATAAAATGTTCTGTTTGGTCAGGCCAAATTGGCCATTTGGCAAACCTATAGGAACAAGGCAAGAAGTATGCACCGCAGATCCCAACGTGCACAGCAGGGTGGAGTACTCCTCAGAAGTGATATTGTCACATTTACAGCATTAATTTTTTAGGAGATGGAAGAAGAAAGATTGAGTGTTTGTAACTCAGATCAATTCAAAATTTGCCTTCATGGAACATATTTTGGTTTTATTACATCAGTTCCTTTAGCACCTTCAATTCAGGGTTCATTTCAGTTGGCCTGTGTGTCTAACACATTTCTACATATCAAATTACCTCCATTTTTCCTGAATTCCTTGGGTCAAGATGAGTTCAAAAGTCATTTGTCAACAAATGTCTCCTTCTTGTCCTAAAAAAGTTCACCTGGTCATCAACACAGAAGAAAAGAAGCAAACTAAATGCTTTTACTTATGGCCTATTAGTAGATTTTTTTAACTTGTGTTCTGATGTACAGCAAAATAATTTGTCTGTGTCATGCAATTGGCATCAAAGTTGCAAAAACAGAAAAAAATGCAATTTCTTTGTTCTGCTTTGCCTGATCAATACTGGAGCACAGAGATTGATTTGCTAACAGACTGTTTTGACACTACTGTGTCTTCATCAGAGTCAAAATGGACAAAGACATAAGGCAAATAAACACATGTAAAGTCAAATCAATCGATTTTCTTCAGTCTTTTTTCCTTTTGAAGTTTGCTGTAACTGATCTGAAAAGCACCTAACCAGCTGTGCATTGCTGGAAGATGCACAAAGAACCCTTTTTCACCAATATCAATGTTGTTCACACAAACCCATGTGTGCATTTAATTCCTGTAATACCATCATTTAAAAGTTAAGCTCACAGTTTTGATTGTTACTCTTGAACCTTTTCACAAAATAACAATTTTTTCCTTTTAGTTTGTTGGGTCAAAATGTGTCCAACATTTTGAGTTTAGTCAAAAACAAATGTTTATTTTTTTTGGTTTTTGGTCCTAAACAATTAATTCAATCTACACTCAATCTACACCAGATGTGAAGGGAAACAACATGTGGACGCAGCTTATCGACACAATTTTGATACATTAAACTGTTTGGCTGTGATGCACACATGAAGACAGAAACAGGAACAAAGGTGAGTGTAGAAAAGTCATTTTTATACCTACGTGCATTGTATTCCGCTTGATGACTTTTCCCTAAATATTGCTGCTTGCAGCTGTATTTGGCAGTATGCTGTTGTTGTTGGTTGTGAGTGTGGTAAATGCAAGTAAGTGGGTGGGCGGCTTTGTAACAAGAATTTATTGACTTTTTCCACTTTATTGTTCTGATTTAGATTACACAAGTATCCCGCCTAACACACACATATACACATATAAAGTACACGTACACACTCAGCCCCTGGGAGCCCTGGTGTAGACCACAGGTAGACCCTAAAACCACTGCTGTAATCTCATCATCTACTGGACCAGGCGACTGGCGGAGAGGAAATATTGAGCACAGGTCAAAACCTCAACAAACACTCAGAAACCAACATGTACACACATATACACACATGCATATGGTCGCACATGGTCACACACACACATCCACACATAATGTACATGGTTGTGACTACACAGAAACCCTGCAGCATACGGTCCCTGTAAATGTTTTTGTTCAGTTCCAACCGCAAGACCATGAGTTCAGTCTCGTTAGCTGGAAAGCCAAGTCCCTTTTGTTTAGAAGAAAGAGAATAATGGCTTGTTGGAAAGGGTTACCCTGCTTTACTTTCATGCCGGTGGTTGTTACGGATTTCTGGGGATTTAGAATAAAGCCATTTGAGGATCATGTCATTGTTCGGAGCGGCATGGATACACAGGGAATGGAAATTCACAGACCTTAGGTAGAGGTTGCTGTTCAAGATGTTTGGAAATAATGATGGAGAGATTAATGTGTAAAGTCAACTGAAGGCATGCCTATGTACATATTGTACCATACAAATAAATGAATTTCAATGTGTGTGCGCGTGCACGCATGTGGGCATCTTTATAATCTGATGCTTGGGGGAAATGCATATCCTCGATACTGTGTTCCTGCTTAAATATACCAAAGAGATCTAGATAAGATCCTCTGGAACGAAGGGAAAACTTAGAAGTGATTTGGGGACAGGAAGGCTGGGATGTGATGAGGTAGAAAGTGGGGTTTAAGGGATTAGGATGACCCCACCTCCCAGTAAGAGCCATAGAGGAGCTCAATCATGAATCACACAGACTGTTGGCCAGAGAGCAAAGTACTATACATGGTTGAGAACATTAGTGCCACACTGCAAAAGCATGCTCAGCAACCAGCATGGAGAAGAAGACATACCACATTGCATATATGTATTGTAACACACACACAGACTCACACACACACACACACACACACACACACACAAGCACAGGCAGATCCACAGCAACTCAACACAAGTGTTTAAATTCCAGGGAGACATCTGTAATGAGGACTGAATCATTTGGATCTAATTATGGGCAACCAAGAGGAAAAGATGGAGTAAATCAACTCAAAGTGATTTCAGTAAAGAAAACTCAATTCCAGTGTGTAAACTCAGTTCGCCATAAATTTAATTAATGTTGGTTTAAATGGAAGCACTCCGCTGATTGTGTGTCATAAAACATTGCTGAGGTTTCGACTTCACTCTCTCTGTCCCTCTTTCTCCTGCTCTCATTTCTCTTTCCTCTCTTCTCAACCCACAAGTATGGAGTGAAATAACAGCGCTCTAGTGCCATCGTGTGTCTTCTTATGCGTCCTACAAGAGGCAAGACAGGTCTCATGTTTGAATATAAAATTAAGATGCTGAGAAAAAGTTTAAAAAGTATGTTAAGTAGTTCTTTAATATACTGTATATCACTATGCTCAACCAGAATAACTTATGTAAAGATGTGCAGTGTGTTTGGATTATCCGTGTTGATAATTAGGTTAAAGAAATAGCATTAATATGCTGTAACTGTATCTATGCAATGTATTAACTTTTGTTTCTGTGTTACTCAAATCCAAAGCTGTTTCCAACTTGGGGCAGTTACTTGCTGGAGTAAACACTATAAGGCAGTGGTTCCCAACCTGGAAGTCAGGACCCCTCAAAGAGGTCATCATGAGATAAAGTTAAGGGGTCACAAGATGATTACCAAGATCATAAAGAGGAAAAGACCTCTTTTTGCTACACAAAAATATGGCAGAATATTTTAAGACAGTTCTAATCTTTGTTTTTTGTTTTTGTCTTGTAAATAATTCGGATAATTTCACCTCTTCGGGCCTCTAAAAAGTATTCAAATAAAACTATCTGAGAGGGAAGAGTCACATATATATCACAAAGAAATATATAACCCGTAACAAGGGGTGGGAAGTAGACAGAGCTTTCTTTAAGGGGTTCACAAGCTAATAAAGTTTGGAAACCACTGGTATAAGGCATTCTGATGGAAATTGCACTGTGTTCATTTTTCCTCTAGATGGCCATAGCTACCAAGTGCAGACCAGAGGGTCAGAGAAAGGAGGACGGTATTGGCAGCGCAGCAGGATACATTAAAAATGCTTGGAGGTCAACAAAAGTCATCGCTCTCTAAAAGCAGCATCCTATTGATTATATACTAATGAGGAAAGTACAGCCTTTCAATGGCTGTAACTGCAGCTAGTGCATGTTATGATGTGAAGGAAAAGAAAAAGGGTTTAGAAAAAACTAAAGAAGAAATACTTCATGTTGCTGTGACATGCTAAACGTTGCCATGAAATGTGCAGAGTTTGAATTATAATCAAGATGTGGTATAAAACAAATTAAGATAGATATTCTTTCACAACTCTTCAAATAATTTGTTTCTCACACATCAATCACATGACAGAATCTCATGCATATTCCAATTCTGCAGGTGTTGTTAGTGTAAAAATACAGACATCTGATGACAAGTATCATGTTTGTACAGTGGGGCTGACATAGATCTGTCTGTCGCCTCACTATAAATCATGTTCACAGTAAAGCAGTTTGAGGTCACACAAAGTCACTTTCGGCCCTGATTTCTTGATTTGGCAAAATGAAAAAATGGTTAAAAGTTAATGACTTGAAAAACAAACAAACTTAATACTGGCATGGTCTGCCATGTTAAATGAAATTAAGTTTAAGGAGAGCTGTTTGTGGATAAAAATGTCCCATAGCAGCGCTTATGTAAGGCATAAGGCACATACATGTATTGCCATCTTTGCAATAACAATAATTGTGGGGCTTTATGTTTGTGTTGCTTTAATAAGTTGTGGATAATAAAGGAAGAAGACATTAATCCCAAGGTTGAATTTGTGTTGGAGTTGACGCTGTAGATATCAATTACTCTTCCGTCCTCGCTCTTTCTTCATTGTCTGGTGTTCAGGGTGGTGACAAGATCACATTAATTTTGATTTAGCTCCTTCTGTACACTCTCAGTGTCAGCTGTTCTCTATATATGGCTGTTTGTAAGTGATCTGAGTTGTAAGTTTAAGTGTTGCTGATGCTCCTGAAATTAAATCTCTATCTCTGGATTACCCGTCACCTGTTACCAATAAACACTTTATTGGAGAGAACATGGACCCTTATTTGTCCGTATCCTTGTGATTCTATCTTCTCCTAAATCATTACACGCACATTCTGGCACTGTCTGTGTCCCAGTAGCCGATGTCTATTTCTGTGTCTCTGACCTGTGGTGGACAAACAAAGGCACATCAGTTTTGTAAATACTTTTGGGACCATGATTCTTGGAGCTGGCCTTACATGTTTTTTGTTCTCCCTAACTATAATGGGCAACCCACCCTGCTCGGGCTTGCCACCAACTGGCAGTGCCAGCAGGCTGCCCCCGGACCTTGGAGCAGTATCAAGCAGACCGGGCCAGTATCCCAGCAGCCAAAACCCAACAGATGCACCGCACTGAAGCCGACATCACAAAATCAGGGGACTAACATTTGAAATGTTCTCCCTCACACATAAACACACACATATTCACATATAAATATAAACACTCCATCAGCTAGGGAGTTAGCAGATGAGTGGAAATAAAATCTGGTTATCAATCTCTTTGCCCTTGTAGTATCTGTTTCTACATGGCTTTACTTTTCCACCAAAAGTTTCATTTGTAATGGAGTAGCTGGGGGTTTTGGAAGGCCAATGTTAATAGTAATATTATCATTAACTTTACTAATATTGTTAGTAATATTTTAAGAGCTTACATTGTATGCTGGTATTGAGAAGCATTACAGCATGCTTTGTGTTTTATTAATAATTCAGTGTAATTTTTTTCTTGTCAGCATGTGTACGTCTGAAACATTTATACTCCCTTGTTGCACTTAAACTATTAATTGAGTAAACAGTAAAGACATAATTTCAGGTGGATGTGCAGCTCCTCAAGTCATTGTGATCCAGATCCGTCACACTAATTCCGCAGAATGGAAGATCTGGACAAATTAATTTATAAAAATCCATTATTTATTTACAAAAAATCAATGGTTAAATGAGTGAATGAGGGAATGAAATGTCCAAAGAGAATAAAATGTCACTGCAAACTATTTTGCTGCTCCATCATGACACTAAATCAAATTAGAATTTTTTCTCTTTGTGTCTGTCTCTATCTCGCCCTCTCCCCTTAGAAAGTCGAACATTTTCAAGACTATACAACATCCTACAACTGATCGATGACTTGCAGTGAGGACGTCCTTACCCAACAGTGTGCTGTGCAAACCCTGTGAAATGTTCAGAAAGACAAATTTTGGTGCTGTTCTTCTTTCATTTGAACACAACCTCTTTCCAAGCACTGCTCTGTGCCTTCTCTGCAGCTCTGTCATGCTGCTCTGTAATAGTGGATTAGTTTGGACTTGTAAATGCTGTAAAGCTCTGAGAATGAACATCTATCTTGCAGTTTAATAAGGAATAACGTGGGACAGACCCTAGCACGATCTCTTCCCTCACCCCTCCCTCTCTTTCTTTCTCCATCTCTTTCTAACAAACACACACACTTTCTGTTCTTTACACCAAAGCACCTGACAATCAGAAGAACTATAAATTCTCTTGTAATGCAGCCACATCAGCCGGCATCAGCGTTAAAGGGGATGCATTTTACTAGGAAAAATTACCCAAAGGCAAACGTACATGTTGTGTTAGGAGGAACAACTTTACTGTCAAGGCAAAGAAAAAAAGAAAAGTCACACAAAGTTACAAACATATACACAGGCACATCCTGCCCTCTTTCTCCAGACCAATGCTGGCACTATAAGTCCTCAGGCCTGCCTTGGCTGGTGGTTTGATAAATTGGCCCTTTCATCTCGTCGATGTGCATTGTGTCAGTGGGTTCGTGTGCATTTGGAGCAAGTGCATGCTAGCGTGTGTATGTGTGTGCGTCTGCCTGGGTACATTGTCTGAGCTGTGAAGTGTTTGGCTTCCTCACTGAAGGCTGCTGTCACAGCCTCTGAAAGCGTGTAATAGGCGCCCATTCTGCCGGAATGAATACACATCCATACACTAGCGAGGAAATGTGGCATTTCAAAAAGACTTGGGATAATCGAACAGCAAAATTATAAAAGGGGGCATAGCAATGTCGTTCTTTTCAGCTAAGCTCTAAATTTGGTGCATGATTGCTTTGGGAAGTGTTTGCAGTCTACATTGAAATAATGCCATTTTTTGATAGATCAAGGGTGGTTATTGTTGGCTGCGTAAAGCATTCTGGCACCAAACATGGGGTTTCTGTGAGTTGGACTGTGATTCATGGCTGTGTAATGTTGTCTTGGTTTGATTGGGATTCAAAGGCAACTGTTTGTTTATTCAAATTCCTTAGAAATACTTCCTCCTGAAATATGGGTTAATTTGCAACAATTTGGTTTTGCTGAGATAATGATTTGTCCAATCTGCCAGTTTTAACGTGAGTGTGCTCTGTTCCAGTGGGTCTGGTCTGTTTGGAATTAGACCTACAGTGATATACTGCAATCATCCGCATATTGTAGCTCGTCTGGTGACTAGTCAGCATCTTGCTTTCAGGTACCCAACATAAAATCAACATGTCTGCAGAAAAACGCAGTATGAAGAAGAAAAATTTAAGCCATAGGAAAAGTGAACAACTGTGGGAATATTCATATAGTTTTGGTTGGGTACATTTAAGTAGGGCTGCAACTAAAACTTTAAATTTAACTGATTAACTGTTTATAAAGCCGGAGTCTATAAAAAGGCAGAAAATAGTGAAAAATGACCTCACAGATTCCCTGAGCCCAATGTGGTGTCTTCAAATTACTGGTTTTGTCTGACAAACAGTCCAAAGCCCAAAGACATTCAATGTACAGTGACTTAAAACTGAGAAAAGCAACCAGTAAATGGCAGGGTTTGCTTGTAAAAGACTTAAATGTAGAATCTATTATGAAAATGGTTGAAACATTTTTGGCCCAATTGTCAGCACTCTGGTAAATGGACTGCATTTATACAGCGCTTTTCTACCTTAACGGATAACATGCTTTACAATTTGTTGCTCATTCACCCATACACACACACAGTCACACACCATTCAAGACACTGGCCCAACCATCGGGAGCAACCTGGGGAACCACCAACCCTGCAATTAGTGGACAACCTGCTCTACCGCCTAAGCCAGTATTAAAGATGAATTGTACTGTTAATCCAAATGTTAAAGGAAAATACCACAGGATTTATTAATCTAAATCCCTGTAGAAATATCATAGGAATCCCTGGCAGCCTGTCCTGTACGCTTCCCTGTCTTCAGTCAAGTGCATGCTGGGAAAACGGTGCAGGAACTCACAATATCTACACCACCCCATCCACAAGAAACATGGCTGAGGTATGAGCCTATTCACAGAGGATAGGCTATCACCGCGCTAACAACCTCATAACAGGTTGTATTATGTCTGTGGGCTGTAAGCAATGTGACCATAGAGTGATTTTCCCTTCCTGGTCTGTTTGAATCATTTTTAGAGGTTTGAAGAGGTAAAACGTTTCAGTGTACCACAAGAAAAAAACAAAGACTGGAGAAAAGTAGCTGAAAGATTGCTCATTTTGTATAGCAGAAATATTTTTTCCTCTTTACTCCTTTCTTATTAATCCTCTTGCCACACCTCAGATTTATCTGGGTGTGTGGCCCCAACCCCAGGGTTGAAAACCATAAAGTATGACAGTATTTTGCACCACACATTACTTCAGATTATAAAATGTCATTGAGTGTGACAAGGTGAATGTAGCACACCTGAGCGGCACAAACACTTAATTAGGCTACTACTACCTATGAAAACACTACATTCATTTTACAATGAATTTGGGCGCTCTTTCTGTCTCTCTGTTCATTTTTTATGTAAGATGATATTCATGTGGGTGCACTGTGTGGAAACCTACTCACTCGACCAGTGCTCCCACTCACTCACTCTGCAAATCCAGCATTCAGTCTTCACTATCACACACACTGTGTGAGCCGAGAGCGGTTTCTGTCTTTCATTCATCCCAGTGAAGGCTGCTCACACTTTCTTCCTCCCTCTTCCCTCCCTCACGCTGGAATTGCTTACTTTGTTTGTTTGTTTTTGCCTTTTGGTCGGAGTAGTAGTGGATGATATCAACGGAGCTACGTTTCTTCTTACCTCCGCGATACTACGGACTGGAGAGGAGTCGCTAGAGGACACGCGCATCACGACGGAGAGCAGCGCGAGGGAGTTTTATTAGGAGGGGACGGCGCGATTTAAAACAAGAAATAAACAAAACATCTGCATTGAACAGAAGCGTTGCCACGGACGCTCCACCTGCAGAGACTCCTGTTATATTTTACGGCACAGGTGCGTTGAAGGATTAAATACAGGCAGTTGGCGGATGGTTGTCGTTTTCGTGGAGAGGAGTCACTGCCTCGGCGCAAGGTGAGTGATGGACTCCGAACTAAATGGGAAATACTGACTGTGGAGTTGGTTCAACAGATGAATTATTGACCAGTATTGACCTCGTTATTTGACGTCTGGATCATCACCTAGGTCTGTTTCAAGCAGAATACCGAAAGTTTTGGCACCTTAAATCACTAGATATTTCTATGGAATTCCTGCTGTGATAGTGAGTGTCAGTAGAGTTTGTAGCAACCTCTGCAAACTTTGTGGTATTTTTTTAATCTGTAGGTTAATCTGAGGAATCGTATTGATCTACATTTTTTACAGCATTTACTGCTGCATGATATAGTTTTTCCGTAGTCCTTATAATATCCTTCTTGGGCGTTTTTTAAAACAGCTTCTAATAAAAGCAGCTCTTTGAGTTATCTATTAGGTCGATGCCTGTGTTTCTAGATTGTCTGAGGATGTTGACTATGAGGTGCTGGACTAATGTAGTGTAGAGCTGCAACTAACGATTGTTTTCATTATCAGTTAATTAAAAAAGGATTTTCTGATTGATTGTTTGTGTAAAATGTCCATCACACTATCCCAAGTCCAAGATAAGGTCCCCAAATGTCTTGTATGGCCGACCAACAGTTCAATACCCAGAGATATTTACAACTAATCATCTCAGCTCTATAGTTTGAATGAATTTAGAGAAAGCTGGCAACCTGCTACAGTTGGGTATAGATTTCCTCATGATTCAGCTTTTCACAGCAGTGCAAATCCAAACTCTGCCTACCTTCAATAATGACTTTTTGTGAAATATGAAAATGAGACACGTCACATATAATATGGAATAGTTCTGATACTTGCTGCATCTAGTTTCACTGGCTCTAATCCATCTCATTGAGAGCCCTCTCATTGCAAGTTATTTGTCACTTTAGGAAGAATGTCCACTCATCCTCATACTGGGCATCTTTGGCAGGATGATACCAGCTTATGGCCTTTCCACAGCACTCGCCTGCCTGTCACCAGGACCGAACCCCACACACACAGACACACACACACACACGTATACAGAAAGGCTATCCCCAAATATCACTCATTCAGACACACTGTAATGAAGTGTCAAGAACTAAAACAATTCAGTTTATTTATGTAATCACAGCCATCATTTCAGTCCCCTGAAATAGACTTTTTATTTACCCCAAGCAGCACTCACTGCCGTCTATACTCTGCCTTTTTATTTCCACTGAGTTGCACCGGGTCTATTTTTCCACATGTAGCCCAACAGTCTGAGTTAAGCTGAGGCATCATGCTCTGTTTACATACAGTTATTGATCAGCATGCGCTGACTTCTACTGTACTTCAGGTCACTGCAGAAGGCAGGGCAGCAGAGTGTCTCAGAGCAAAAAACAGAACAGAATAATAATGCTACTTATACACCATATGAGAGCTGCAAATGAAGATTATTTTCATTATAATGAATCTGCCAAATAATCGATTAATCGGTGCGTCTATAAAATGGCAGAAATTAGTGAAACATGCCCATGAAAAGGACACAAGAAAACAAGATTACTTCTTCAAAATGCTTGTTTTGTCAAAACAACAGTTCTAAACTAAAGCTGGAATGATTAGTCAATTAATCAACGAGTCGACAAACAAAAATTGTCAACTAATTTGATTTGCTCCTTTTCTTTGTCTTGTGTGATCATAAACTGAATATCTTTGGAGGGTAGTCGCACACAACATGACATTTGAAAACGTTATCTTGGGCTTCAGGAAATTGTGATGGACATTTTTCACTATTTTCTGACATTATGTAGACCAATGAATTGATTAACCAAGAAAATAATCAGCACATTGATCGATAATGAAAATAATCGTTGATCGCAGCCCTATTCTAAACCCAAAAATGTTCAGTTTATTTTCATGTAACTCAATTCAATTTGAGTTATATAGCATCAATTCATAACAGAAGTTATTTCATTGCACTTTTCCTATAGAGCAGGTCTAGACCGTACTCTTTATAATATTATTTACAGAGACCCAACAAATCCCACCATGAGCAAGCATTTGGTGACAGTGGCAAGGAAAAACTTCCTTTAAGAGGCAGAAACCTTGGACAGAACGAGACTCAATGGTGGGCGGCCATCCGCCGCTGCTGTGTTAGGTTTTGAGAGAGAGAGAGAGAGAGAGAGAGAGAGAGAGAGAGAAGTGGGGTGGGGAGAGGGAAGCGCAATGCAAATACCACCTAGAATTTTAAAATAGTAATAATGTAATGGTAGTGGTAACATTAATAAGTTAATAATAATAGAAATGACAGCTATAGGAATAATAATAACAACAATAAAAGTAACAGAGCCAATAACAACAACTGTAGTAGCAGTTGTCGAGCAGGAACACGGGGGGCAGCAGGTGGCCCACAACCACAGATCCAGTCTCTGCAGCTCCGGAGCCAGAAATTACTGCTGAAAGCGACAGAAGGAGAGAGAAGAGAAACGAGAAAGCACAGAACTACAGCAGTAATGGGATAAAAATGCATACAGACGGACAGGGAGAGAAGGAGAGAGGAAAGAGGTGCATCATGGGAAGTCTCCCGGCAGGCTAGGCCTATAGCAGCATAACTAAGGGATGGTTCAGGGCTCACCCAAGCCAGCCCTAACTATAAGCTTTATCAAAGAGGAAAATCTTAAGCCTACTCTTAAATGTGGAGATGGTGTCTGCCTCCCGCAACCTGGAATTTGATTCCACAGGATGTAAGACTGTTAGACTATGAAAAGCAGGAAATCACATTTGGAAGGCTCGAACCAGAAAATTTTGACTTTGCAACTAATCAATTATCAAAATAGTTGCAGAATACATTTCTGTAGACCGACTGATTGCTAAATCGATTTTTCGAATTGTTTCAGCTCTACATATTCCACTTTGTTACAAAAAGATGATGTCTTTGTATGTTTCATTATGCTGTCCCCTTTATGTTTTGTAATATATGTGGTAACACCGTAAGGGTCATGTTATAAATATAAATATAACTGTAACAGTTTGTATTTATGCCACTTCCCATGTACTGCACTGTATGTAACCTCAGAGCTAATACTCTAAGTGAATATTTTTAAGAGGAGCAAAAAAATACAGAAGACCAAATAAAAGTTAGTTAATTAGCATGTTCATAATGTGGAATATATGCAATGTAGCTCTTGCCAGCTCTGAGCCATCTAGAATTACAGGAGCCTATTTCACTCTCCGTCTTTCTGCCTCTCATGAGGTGCTGAGCTGCATCTGGGGGAGAATCTGATTAACCGACTGGCATAAATTACCCAGTCTTAAAGGAATAAACAGAGAAGCGATGTTGTTCTTGAAAAGTGCCCGCTTTCCTTCTATACATACAAATAAAGCATACGCACACTCGCACACTCAAAGACACAAACACTGAGACACACAGTCAGTCCGAGCGCAATAGTTGAAGCTCTTTAAAAGTAGCTGCTGTTTCCTCTCTTTTTTTAATAGGACAGGGATTGATTGAGCGAGTGCGTATGGGTGCGTGTGCGCGTGTTTGTGTCCACAGCCGTCTGATTACTCTAGTCTCTTTAAGATTGATAGAGCATCATGTGTAGGTGTGTGTCTTTGTGTGTGTATGTTTTCCTCTAGGAGTGCTCCATAGCAACAGGCAGCATATCCTCTTTAAATATCGTATGCCGTGACCTTTCTGCTGACTGTGTGCATGCGAGTCTTTGCATGGGTGCATCTGTGTTAATGTGTGTGCGTCCATGTACATCAGTGTGTGGACCATTTGACCTTTCTTAGTGTACATTCATTAATAGCTGCATAATAACTAATGTGGAACCGCCCGCTGTGTCTACACGATCAAGATATTGAATCTCTGTCTCATAGCAGCATCAGTGCAGTGCCAACCTTTTCCAAAGAGCTTTTTGTCCTTTTTCTCTCAAACAAAGCAGATATCATCGCAATAGTGCAGTATTGATAATGATTTGACATGCTTTGAACAAGTGGCAGTTTATCGTTTTTAGACTATTTCATGTATCTCTCAGCATGAACAAGAGAGACAGCTTTAATATATATCTTGACACGGTTGTCGTGTTATGTTAATATCAGTGTTAGACTAATAACTGGTTGCATATTTCATATCCGGGAATAGCAGACAGAGCTCTTTAGAAATCAATTTTCTTTTGCTCCATCACCATGTTCGGAAACTGGCCTGCTGCCAGATAGGGAGGGAATGAGGGAAGGAGAGGGGGATATTGTGGGTACATTAGCGGATTGGGGAAAGAAAAATATGCTTATCAGATGTAGAATTCATTCTTTCTTGTCTTTGAATTTGTCAAAATTTTAAGTTAGTTATTTGCTTTTTATAAAGTTCATACACATTCTCACAAACACACTCACACCGAGGAACAGATGCAAGTTGAAGACGCACAGGCACTTGGTCAGAGCTCTAAACTTCCTATTTATATAGGCTAGGTGCTGCAAGGTCATACCTCTATTTAGTCCATGCCAGCATGTGTGTGTGTGTGTGTGTGTGTGTGTGTGTGTGTGTGTGTGTGTGTGTGTGTGTGTGTGTGTGTGTGTGTGTGTGTGTGTGTGTTTGTGATGTACTATTACAGCATGCAGTCATACATATCAATAGCATATTCCTGTGTGTGCATGTGTGTTTGCTGATCATTTACACAGCACATGAACACAGCACAGTATGAGGTTTATATGATTGCATGCTATCTTTGTAGATGGGGGTAGTGTGAACATGTGGAGACTATATTGCTCATATAACAAACAATGGCCTCTCTTGCTTTTCTTGGACATATTCTGCAAGAGAAAATAAACAAATGCTGCCTTCTCATTTTCAATTCCCTTATCAAACTCCAATTTAGAAAACATATTATTTTCTCTGAATCAAATCGCCAAGTAGGCAGAGTTCATGTGAATGGAACAGGCAGTAGTTTATAGGGTGGTGTGTGGGTGAATACTATTATTTGAAATGTTAGTGATTCGGAGATTTTTGATGCAAGTTGTTTCATTTTAAGATGATTTTTTTTCTCATTTGATTTGATTTACCTTAAGCTTAATTTTTTGTTTTAGTTGCTTGTCTTCGCGGGTTATTTTTGACATGGACTTTATTTTCTTTGTTTGATCATTTGACAGTTGATTGCCATGATCAATGCCAATGATTGCTTTCTGTTCTTGTAGCTCCAGTTTGCTGGAAGCACTGTTCTGTAACAAACTCAAGGGCCAATCAAGCTCTAACAGTTGAACTCAAAAGCTAAAACCAATCCTTGTAATCCAATCCAATGTAATAACACTCAGACTGTCTTAGAGAACAGAGCTACTGGCAAACTGAATAAACAAAAATATCTACAGTGTGAAAGCTAAGTACAATCAATCCCAAGGATCATATAGTCAACCCAGCAGGAAAATAACTGAAATTGTTCTTTAACACTATTGCAGGTGTCTTACTTTACCCTGATTTTGACCTGTGTAATTATTCCAGTACAGTTACATGGTAGGTTATGCAGCTAGCCATGCATACAACAGAAATCAAGGGTGTATTTGTAAGCTTTCATAGAAACACTGTTGAAGAAAATATTGCACTCACACACCTGCAGAGACACATACCTCTTACAAAATGTGCATTAATAAGCTGTTTTTTCTCCCTGTGGCTTATTGTGGTGATCCCTGCAGGCATGGCAACTTACATTTACTCAGTAAACATACACACACACTGACAGACACAGGTAAACACATGACACACATATATAAAATAGGAGCCCTGTGATTGACAGTTGATCCTACAAGGAAATGTGTGTACATGGACCAAAATGCATCATCAACTCTCAGTCGTATTGTACTATAACTATTTATACACCTGCTTTATAGTCAAACCACCAGACTTGCAGTAATATTCGTATTGGTCGAGCCTTGTCTGCCACAAAACAAGGAGCTTATTTTAATAATTAGTCAGAGGGAAATTGTCATATTGCTAATTAGCTGTTTGTAGTCATATCAGTTCAATAATAGAGACAAAGAGAGTGAGAGGAAAGTCATTACAAAGCATTATTTGGCTTGTGTCACTTCAGTTGTTCCACTTATTGCAATTTTATGCCTGATTTATTTTACACTTCTTATTTTTCTTTCCAATATCTTTTGCATTTATTATTTGTATGTCTTACTCCAGCTCAGTCCCTTAGGTAATGCATGTGTTTTGTGTTGTGGTGCATGTGCTCCCCTCTCAGTGTCACTCTAATCTGCCAACTGGTATAATACATATTGTACTTGGAAATACAGTATAATATTGCTGCGTTTTTGTTTGGGTTAAGGAAAATACATTAATGAAAATATTGAATTATAATATTATTCTTAGGTGCTCGGATCCCAGTTTCACTCACTGCCTACCATAGAGCCATGTGTGTAGCCAAAATCCTTGAAGCGTGTGCTTTTGTGCTTAGTGCAATACCATGTTTAAAGGCCCTCTTTTTATTGATCACACCATTTTCTTGCTTTTGTTGGATCCTCAAACCATGCTTTGACATCACTTCAGTCTCAGGTCTAATACACTTGGTATTGAATCTGGGTGTTCAGTGCAAAAACCAAGACGGCGTTTATCTATATTGCTCTACCGCTTTCAAGGGGAAACTATGGAGATCAAAACTTTGCCAGGAAAGTTACATTAAACAGGACAAGAGCATTTGGACAAAATGTGCCAAAGTATAAAAACACTGCAATTAGTTGTTAATGGAACAGATAGACCCCAACAGTTTTGTTGCCATCCAGCATAGCATCCCCCATATGTTACAGTATCATAACAACACCCATTCAAACTTCAGGCCTTCTTTTGTCTCCCCCCATTAACTCAGTTTGCCTAAGAGTCTGTTACTGAACACACACACACACACACACTCTCTCAGATAGACACAGGGAGGTGGAGATGTGCTCGGTTAAACTGGGAAAACCTAACCTTGCCCGGGATAATAGTCTTCATTCACCCTCTAATGAATCCATATTGTGGCCTAAAGCAGTAGATCTGCTATTAATACCATTAACATGTAATGGCCCAGAGAGAGAGATTTTCAGAGAAAAAAAGTACCACAGTACCCTCATGAATAAAAAGGTCTGATGAAGACAGAGAGGTTATAGTCTAAAGAGAGCATGAGTGGGGACCTTCTGTTCAATCTCAATTATCCCCTGATGGACAAATGTTCTTTTGAACTGTAGAAACTCAACAAACAACCAAGAACAAATCTAACTTGTGTCAATTTCATCTCTAACATTCTGCATTCTTCTTTGCTATTTTACTGTAATATCTCCTATAAATATGACTGGGATGGAACAAAATAAGTGGTATTCAAGGTTTCCCCCAGACAATTGTTTAGCTGAGGTGGTAAGATATTAATGTACTGCATCTCAATCAATCAATCACTCCATATGTCCCCAGGGAAATAGGTTGCAAAGCAGAAAGATAAGTCTAAAGCCATGGTAACTGCTCTGTGAGACTGTACTGAGGCAATGTGGTGCTTTGAGTTAAATGCTAACAGCATGCTAACATGCGCACAATGACATTGTTAACATGCTGATATTGAGCAGGTATAATGTTTACCATGTTCACCATCTTAGTTTAGCGTATTAGCATGCTAACATTTGCTAATTAGCACGTAACACCTAAACACAAAGTACAGCAGACCTTGTTGTGAGCAGTTTCATGTAGGAACTATCGGTAGAAAGAAAATAGTTCCCACATGAAACTGAAATAACAATGTCTGGATTATCTTGAGTAACTGGGTCATGATTTCTGGAAAGAGATATTGCTGTTGAGTTTCTCAAATGTATTTTTTGGTGCTTTAAGCACCACAAGCAGAGTGCCATATAGTCCCATTATATTAAAAAAATGCAGCCATCTCTATGGCCGATATCTCCAAAACTCGGCAACTCACACCAAAACAATCTAGATGGATAAATGCGCACTACAGTTAAGAAGAAAATATGTATTTTAGATTATAGGGTAAACTGTCCCTTTAAGCTTTATTTATTCAGTAAGTCTCATAAAGATCTTGATCTCTTTTGGAAGGGAGAGCCAAGAATGAACATATACAGCCATCTTAAATATTAGATCGATATAAAAATATATATATATATCTTCAAGTATCCCTAAGAGGAATTTCTTCAAGTTGCATTGTAATTTATTCCAGTGGTAAGGTGCATAATAGCTTATCTGCACTCCTTTTGCAAGAGTAGATAAGTCTAGCCTACACCATCCCTTGTGAGTAATCCCTGCCCTCAAGGCCATATTTCCACCACTGGGAGAGAAAGGAGGTAGAAGAGATGGGGAAAGGGAGACAGAGAGTTAGAGAAGCATAGTGTGAATATGTGGGACTGTTTTTGTCAATATCAAGATGCTCCACACATAACTCAGAGGAGAATTATGTCCAAAATAGAATTTGGGGCACAACAAGCAGTGAGCAAAGGGAGAGAAAGAGTCATAAAAACTCAGACACACAGACTGACTCAGGGGTAGGAGTGTGTGACCTGACCTTGGCATGTATTTTTCTGTTCCTCGAGTCCACACTCTGTCTCTTCCCAGGAGAATTTAGCCTTGTGGTTTGACTATGTTGAAATGAACAATGGGGAACAGACAGGAACCCTAATCACATATTTGTGTCACTTTGGATCTTTAGCTATTAGCTCTAGTTTTATATTCCACAGCGAGACTTGTGTTTTTGTACCCTAGCTGTATTTGAGTTTGTGTATGTTTGCAGTTTGCAGCATTGAGCAAGAAAAGTACAAAGCAAGCTCCTGCAGTGCAAACAGAATGAATGTGGATTTGGATTCAGACTCGGGCTCCGGCTCCTTTAAAGACTTTATTGCCTCAGTCTAGTACCTTTGATTGCTACTGTACAAAAGGGAGGGTTGTTAATCTTGGAGCGAGTGTGAGGGAGGGCGGGGGGCAGACGAAGGGAAGACAATGTTCAGAAAGATTACATTACCAAGAGTGAAACAGGAAAAAAATTTGTAATGTGGAACATCAAAGTGACACAGCAGAGTGCCTTTGCGATATAGGGTTCCATATTATTAACCCTGCAACCCTTTCTCTTGTTATTCCCACTAGGGACTCATTAGACAGGTCATTGGCTCACAGGCTGATGTCAATATTTCATCGTCTGTATGCATAATTTGACTGTTACATCAGAGCAGCACTTTATTTCAAATGAGACAGGAACTATATAAAATGTGAGCGCAGAAAGAGGAAGAGGGGAACAGACAGTCCAGTTCACAGCGGTCACCCTCCTGATAGAGCAGAAATGCTCCTGAGGAGAGAGGAAAGGAAGGAGGGAACTTAAAAGAAGCCCTGCTGTCCCAACCACCTGCTGTTCTCCCTCTCTCTTTATCCCTCAGTCTCTCTGTGTCCCTCTCTCTCGCTCTCGTCCTCCTTAAAGTGTGGCACATTTTTCAGTCTTTCACTAGTTCATCTTCAGTATATATATATCTTACCAACAAAGGTGTGTTTTCAGGTCATAAGAGACCTGAGAATGTATTTGTAATAGGAGTAGTGTTTGTAATAGGAGTAGTGTCTGAAGCTCTCCATTGGGGTAAAACATTACACTATATCTCTGTTAGTTCAATAGGGCTCTCATTTAGTACGCTATCTAGTTGTGTGTAATATTACAATCTAATTAATATTCTAAGCCCAGGCGACAGAAAACAGTCTAAGTGGTTGCATTTATTAGAAAAGAACAAAAAGCCACGTCCAATTCCAGCTTTTTAATGAATGGTGGGCCAGAGGCTGAGATTTGAGGGAGGGCTCTGAGTTCACATCCATGTTAAATAGTTGATGTGGTCTTAAAAGGAAATCCCCTCAAGGTTCATTCAGTCTTCAGATGCCTCAGGCTTTCTTGCTCTCAACTGAGACTCATCCAGTTTTTGCAACACAGTTTCTAATTGAGTTTAGGGCTTATTTCATTTTTTATTTGAGCTACTGTTTGTGTATAATACTCATCTATGTCCTCACTTTAACTGTTAAATATTTTGTCTATTGTTTTATTTATATTCACCTCTGCTGTATATATATATTCACTGACTCCGCCTCACAAATTATTAAGCACCACACTGTACTCTTAAATCCCCCAGAGATTTACCATAGAATCATAAATATTTCTCTATAAAATTAAATATTCACAGCTAGATAAGCAATAATCATTATAAGTTAAGGTATTATTTATTAAGCATTTAACACTCACGTTTAATAACTATACTAATCTGCTTCATCAGGACTGTGTGGGTATAGTATAATTTGATCGACAGTGGCCTTGCAGCATAAGCAGACAACCCACCAACTGTCATCAGATTGTGAATCAAATATTGCAAAATCCTGATTGGTGAATAAAAGTATGTAAAATGACTTTTTTCTAAATGAGCCCCGTCCACACCAAACCTGTGAGAAAAGCACAGACATAACAGCAAAGACAAACGTCTCTCATGTGAAATAACCAAAAATGAAGCGTAGCATTAGTTTAGGAAGTGAACTGAAGTCGGTTCTCATGAGTAGTCCAACAATGGCAAATGTCAAGTATTTATGTGATCATAAGTGGGAAAAGCCCCTAGATAACAATACATTTTGGAGGGGAATAGGTTAAAAACAAATGGCTTGTTACATTATAACCATCATTAACATCACAAGTATAAACCATTATTAAACTTTATGTTGTGGAAAAAGATACAATTGTTTTCTTTTGTTTGAATAAAGACAAAATATTTTGTTTATGACAGGGTTTCCATCATTCATCTTCTATTTGTACTTAATGGTTCCGATATAATACAGAGTTTAGACAAATCCAATGTATCAATGATCCGATGGCCGCTAGTCCGTTACTGTCCGTCATTCACCCTCCATTGGAATAGATGACTTCCGCTCTCTGTTAATCCGACACTGCATGCAATTGTGCACACAGCGTAATAATAATAACTTTATCTATATAGCACCAAGTTACAAAGTGCTTTACAGTAAAAACAAATACTAAAAGCGAATAAAATCCAAAACATAAAATAGAAAATAGATAAAATAAAAAGGATACTGACTTTGCCTGCCTGAGATCCTCAGGCATAAGACTTCCCTCAAAGAGCAGAGCCATTAGATTTCTGCCAAATCTATCTCTATAATCTTTGCTATAAATGGCCAACGCCTTGACAGAATCGTCTCTGACTGAACTGTTCCAACTTTGGCAGAAACGTTTGTTCAAAAGGGGCCCATCACTCATAGTAAGAAGTTGATTGAGAAAATAAAGTTTAAAGTTCTGAGTGCTTGACATCAGCCTCCACTCGCAAATATCATCTATATACTGTATAAACTGTCTTTACTTGTTTCACACTTCTGTCATCATTGATTACATAGTTTCCAGTGACCTCTGTGTGCATGTGAGCAAAACATAAGATGCAAATTACAGTATACTGTAACTCTAGAGTGCTGAACTATAAGGAAGGAATCAAAAGATGAATTGTCCACTGATACTAAATGTAACACATGCCTATTTGTGGTTCATGCTGGTTTCGAAACTGATGCTGAAGTTGCAATAAATTAGATTCTCATAAAACATAACATACAGTAAGAGTCCATTGCTCTGGTCTGATACAGTGGGAATGAAACCACTTTTCTAAACCCATGTAACATGAAGATATCACGTTCAGTGCACTAATTATAAAGCCCCCCCCCTCCTTCATTATTTTTCCCCACTATCTGTATCTCCATCTTTTCGCTTCCTTGGGCCTGCCATTCCATTAATCTCACCAACAGATTGCCTCTATTAATTAGTCTACATCTCCCATCTTGCATCTTGCATGTAATAATCTAAGGTAATAGAGATATTAGGAAGACAAGGATATTTCTGCAGTCACAATCACTTTTAATTAGCCAGAAGATAAAAAGATAGACTCGCTTCTGCCTGGCTGACGTCCAGACAGACAGCACAAGGTCTTTTTCTTTCCACAAAAGTCTGAGAGGACACAGCAAATCCAATGTCAGTTTGCAAAATATATCTGTTCCATCGTGTCTCATAATGAAGGTAATAATGCGTCCATGCCAATAGACAAAACAAGTTTCCAGCTTGTCATCAGTGACATTTCAGAATGAATATTATACCTCGCAGACACGTATGTAATGCATTTTATGTTAAATGTATCGGCAATGCCATTTAATTTTAATGTATGGGTGTCGTACTGTAAATTCAATTAGATAATGTAGGAAGTGTCTGTACTGCATGTAGTTAATTGGAAGGTCCAGGGTGCACTAAAGAGACAAGGAGAACAGACATGGGTAATTACCAGTAGTTTGTTGAAGTGTGTGTTCACTCCCATGTGTGAGCATGGAAGTGTTGAGCAAGTGCACTAGCGAAAGTAATTACACACTAGTTTTGAATAAAGAATGCCAACTCCTGTCACTGCTTTTCCCTGCAGACACACGGAGTAGATTTTGCCTGATCTCATCACTAATGTTGAGATTCTCGGGATACAATGCCAGACAAAAGGCCCTATTCTTTCTAAGTTACTGGAGCTGAGTCTGACCTATGTGTGTGTATCTTGCACTACGAAACACTTTTCCTCTGCAAGCACCCTTTCCTGTCGTTTCCTTGGTGCAAGTAGCTCATCCAGTTTAATGGTTGATGTTCCTGGCCCATTCCCTACAGACCCGTTACTCACCCTAACCCTGTCAGAGCAGTGCCTACAGGGCACACATAATGAAGAGAATAGAAAATTGAACACAAGACCCCAGAGCACATCATTAAACCATTTTCTATTACGGTACTCAGTATAAAAGCGAAAGAAAACACTGCTGCCAGGTTGTTAAGAACCCACAGCCACGGCTCCCAGTGGGATGCACAGTTCTCTATGGTTTTACTGGTTGGGCAATCCCAGCACAGGCAAGGTTTTTAGACACTGTTTCTTACAAGGGAATCTTGCTGGAGACCTTTTAACAGTTTACCTCAGAGACTGTAATCCTCACTAAAGTTGCTATACTATAAGTTTGGCTATACTGTTTGCTTTACAGCATTATTATTATTCCCTGCCAGTGTTCAGAAATTCTTGGAAGTTTATGTAAAAGGGTTTAAAAGGTGGGTCTTAGGTCAAGTACTTGAATGTCAAAATTCAAATCTTCTTTAGGAAGACATGCTTTGTGATTTTACTCACTAGAGTGATAACCAGTGCACAAAACTGTTGGAAAGTTGAAGAGATGAAAATGTGTATCACAAAAGACACAAAACAAAACATAACGTCTTTTGGCGTTCTCTTAGTTCTCAGGGCTCCAGGGTGCAACCAAAAATCTGTCAAGTGCAACTAAACATTTTCATTAGTCGCACTGGTGCGCCTGAAATTTAGCAGGTCTCATAAAAAAAATATGTATAAAAATATTTTTTAAACACCAACTGGGTGTGCATTGGTGATCGGTTCTGATGTGATCAATACGCATGTACACATAAATCCTCCACCTGCCACCCGAACGAATTATTTTCTCTGATTTAGAGACCCGCACCAGCATGGACGTTTCACTCCACCTCTACTGGTCCCTGTAGGCTATATTGCCATTGAAATGATGTCGAGCAGCGCGAGTTTTCCAGGTGATTTCTTTATTGTGTGTTGTATTGATGTATGAGTGTTTTCATTAACGATTGAAGAGGCTGCTGTCAGTTATTTTAAACGTCTTCATGTGCGCAGTAATGTGTCAGCAATTGTCGTGGGACATTTAAACAGCAAAACTAAAAACTGCAGTTATAAACTTGACAGGACAAAGGAAACTCTCCAGAGGAGTCAAAATTAAACTTTTAGCTTCTGAAATAATTTTTTTTTGACAGCTCTGATGGAGCTTAGGATTTATCAGGACAGCTGCATTACTCTGAACAATTTCACTGTATGAACCTGGACTGAGTGTGTGTGACCTTTTGGATGTGTAGAAGAACACAGAACATTAATCGATCCTGTCGCCGTTTCGGGAGATTTAAATAATCAATGAAGTTACGCTGCTGTGCCTCGTGCATAAATGCGCACAGCGTCTCTCTTAATGGGGAAAGGTTTCACCCTATTTCAACCACCCACAATCCATCTGTTTTTAATCAGAATGTTCATTTTCATGACCCGACTGATCCACAGATTATCCGCACCCCGCGGATATAACTGCGATCCGCGCATCACTACTAGGAACATTGCTTTTGCTGTCGGAGCATCGGCATTCTGAATTGAAACATTAAAAAAGGACAATGTCTCCAAGATACACGTCCTGTGCCGTGACAGGCACCACCATCCAATTTAAAATACTGTACTAAATATTGGAAAATACTTTTTTACTCCACTACATTTATTTGTTTGTTGGAGTTACTAGTTGTATTGCTGATTATGATTTTACATACCAAACACATACACTGATAAAATGGGATGCATTTCTATTAATGAAACTCTCAACGAAGTATTATGTAGTAAAGATTAGGACCACCAAGTACAACATTAGCATGCTTATAACACATTTATGTATCAATAATGTAACACTTTGAAATGGCCCATTCTTTACAATGAATACTTTTGATAATTAAATATTACTTTGTAATGGAATATATTTACATTTTGGTTTTGAAACTATTTAGGTTTTCCTGGTCTTTACATTATCAATAAAACCATAGCTAAAGTAATATTTTTTTGTTTCTAGCTGCATGTTCAGCGTTTCTAAATAATTTAAAAAAAAATACATATTTAACAGTTTATTGCAGAAAAATGCAGAAACTCAAGCCAGAGCCTCAGGCCATTGTTTTTCAAGACTGGAGCCAAAATCATCCATGAGAGGATGTTCTGACAGAGAGGATCAACATATTTTGGGCTGAACTGTCATGATGAATCTGTCATTCTGAAGGGAAACTATTTCTAAATTGAGATGAGATACATGCATGCTCATGCACCTCAAACACACACTGTAAGGTTCACTGACATTTTATTCCGTTCTGTATTTTAATCATATTCATATTTGCGTATGTTTGGGTGTGTGTGTGTGTGTGTTTGTGTAGTCTCAGATGAAGATGAAGTCTGCGGGCGTCGTGGATGGAGGCTTGTTCACAGAGAGCTATTGTAACATCTGCAATGCCCAGCTCATCTCCGAGTCCCAGCGCACCGCTCACTATGAGGTGAGTCCTTCTCTGCTCATACAGGAATGTTTGCACAAAACAAAAAACAAAAAAAATGTTGCACTGCTACGACGGCTGTTTTGACAGGCAGATTCCTGCACTGTACACTTTGCATCAGCCTTATTTGTACCAATTTGTGCTTGTGCCGTTCAAAACAGTGCTCATCCATTATACATACTTAATGCAGTATGGTAATGGTAGTCACTTGCTCACAAACAAACAAACAAACACACACACACACACACACACACACACACACACCCACACACTTGTTTTAATGTAGTCTACCTCTCAGCAGACTCCCTAAGAGTAATTTAATAGCCATTAAATAATCAGCCCTGTGCATTATTTAACTAGGATGTATGTTTGTGTGTATGTGTGTGCATGGGCACATATGCATGTGCGCTTGCGTGCATGTACTGCATTGAGGTCGCTCTTGATTACAAGACACAATTGGGATTAACAAGCAGACTAATGAGGACAAGGCCCTTATCTGGAGTGAATTAAGTAAGGACAACGACAACGTGTGTGTGTGTCTGCACGCATGTGTACCAACCACATTCACTTGAAAGTAATCTATTTCTGTCTCTCAAGCCAAGCCTGACAAAAAAACATAGCCTTGAGTTGTGCAGACAAATGGGCAAGCTGAGTCATGGCATGTCCTTAGTGTCAGTAGAACCAGAGGTCAGCAGATCAAGGAGACGAGACAAGAAATAATTTGAAGGCAGGGAGTTTTTGCGTGTTAGATTCAATAAGGATGGAAAGCGAGGAAAGGCAACTTTACTTGGATAGCACATTTCATACACTGGGTAACTGAAAGTGTTTTACATAAGACACAGAGACAACAATAACAACAGCAGGCTAAAGAAAGGAGTATTATTATAGGTTATGAATTATTGAGGAGTCCAGGGAGGAAGCCTCTGGAGGCTCCAGATGCGATTGAATACACTTTCACTCACTTTTTGGTTACACGTATATATTATATGCATCTCTGTTGGCCAGATCACAAATCTGATTGCAATCCATCCCTACTCCACTCCAGAAGGTGGAAACAATGCAACTGAGGCTTTTTGGTAACTGCCAAAAACACCAGAAGGATAACTTGTGCACTCAGTAACAGTTAGCAATAACAGCTAGCTAGCTAACAACTATCCATAAACTATCACATATACATGGATGACTTACATAGATGGACTAAGAGCGTCTTCAAGGACTGCTACACAGATTATTCTGTATGGTCAAACTGTTCAGGGATCAGATAAACGCCACAACAAAACTTTTAATTTGAAAGAGTCAATGCACACCATTGTCACACACCACTGTCTGATATTGTAACAAAGCAGGGCGGTTGCTTGGTGTTAAGGATGTGAATCTGATAATGTATGAGTGAAATACGTTCTGCATGTATCCACAAATGCAAAAACAAAAGGATGACGTGGCAGACATTTTTATGCCTCCACGCCGGCAAAAGCCGTTGCCAGAGGCATTATGTTTTTGGGTTTTCCGTCCATCCGTCCCATTCTCATGAATGCAATATCTCAAGTTTAAAGGTCACTATGACCTCACAAAACATCATATTTCACAGTTGGTCAGACAATGATTTGGTGACACTTTTGACTCAAAGGTCAAAGGTCTCTATGACCTCAAAATGACTTTGACAAACGTCTTTAGCCATAACTCAAATTGATTGATGCATTAATTACAACAAAATTTCACACAGATGTTTAATGGGATACAACGATGAAGAATTAACTTTTTTGACCCAAAAGGTCAAAGGTCAACTTCACTTCGACATCATAATATCCTGGAAAAAAAACGTTATAGGGCCATTATTTAACACCATAACTCAGGAACAATAACTAGCACAGTACCAGCTTTCCTCCATCTCACCCATTCTGCCTCATTCTGAATTTTGAGTGTCATCTGAATCACATGACTGCAAACCACGTATTGGAGCACGCCTAGCTAATCGTGATCCTGTGCGTGAGTGAGTTTCACCTACAGCTAATAGAGCGGCTTCACATCTAATAAACTCCAGGAGAAAACAAAAGCACCACGTTTTGTGTAGCTGTACTCTATAAGAATCCATCTTTACATAGTAATCAAGTACATGTGTACCGGTTTAGCCAATACATCTATGATAATCCTTCATTAATCAGTTCAACAATGTATATTCACTGAAATCATACTATGTATCATCAATATAGTGATAACCAAAAAAACACTTTTATTCAATTCCTTCCAAGTATTCACTACATTTATGAGTCTAGACAGACATGGATGCAAACTGCAACAACCAATTCTAGTTTATAGCTGTCCTCTGCCCTGTCTGTCTCCTCCAACTTGATTTGACACTCGGAAAAACAGAGAAAGAAGAGACAGACAGACATGCGTAGTCCATTAGAGCAGGGTGAGCACTGAGGGTCAGTGCAGGGTAACCATGGTGACACAAGGTCCTGCTTTTAGCCCATATCCCAGAGCCATCTACTGCATGACCATTTATACACCTATAAACACAAGCATACACTCAGACACACAAACACACACACACACACACAAGCACTGTCAAAATGTATTAAAGTAGTCTGACAAGTGAGAAGGCATGTGAGGTGTTTTTTTTTGTTTTGTTTTTTTGGGGGGGGGGGTCTTGTCCCGGGGCAGAGGATCCAATCTAAGCACTGGAGCAGCAAGTACAGTGTCTGTTGTCAGAGTCTACCGTTCACTTTCTTTGTGTGCTGTTCAGCCATGACATAGACTTAAACTTAAAAGTACATTTTATTTTCATCTACAAAACTTAATTCCACAAATCATATAGATTAAACAGTAAAGTGATTCCCTCACAGAGAATTCCAGTTCTGGATAAAGCCATTTTAACACATTTGACAAATAGTCTCATTCTAATTTATTCACCTCCATCTCTCATCACTACAGACATTTTTCTCCCTTGATGCTTTTCATAATCACAATCTTGACTTGTATCCCTACACTCAGTTGTACAATACAGAAGCAGGTGTTGACAGTGTCAACAATGGAAAATTGCACCAGCAGTGGAATTTATAGATAATAATAGACGTTATATAGTAGAAAGAAGTGAAGGTCAGAACATGCCAATAAAATGCTATGTATGGAGCAAGATATCTGTGTCAACCTTGTACACAAACACACAGAGTTGTCTAAACACATACACATGCACTAATCTTTACCCTGCCCAGTGATTTTCATTGTTCTGCATTAAAGTGACAGTTAGCAGGTTCAAGACAGCTCACTGTCCTTTCATATAACATTACTGTATATTAGTGCTTATTATAGCTTATAGTCTTTATAGTGTAAAGCCTTGTGACATAGGCAGACAAAAACACAGTCAGGAAAATACAACAATCACAAATGAGTAAGCAGCACAAAAACCCATTAACAGTACAAATACGTACTTGAACCATCTTTTCACCAAAATAATTTATTATGCAGACTAATTTCTGCTTTTTTACTAATATATTACTAACTACTCTATAATTTTATTATTCATTGATTCCACAAAAAGACTCTTGTAATTTTTATTTTTACTGTAATTTGAGCCATCCAAATTATTCCCTCCTTTAGCACTTCTCTGTGCCAGTGTGTACAGGTGAAGTAAACAGTCCTTAACCCCCCACTACTTCCCTTACCCAACATCTTACTCAGGGCTCCCAGAAAGCTGAGGCTGGCTGAGGGGCCAAAATGTCTGCTAGCATCATCAGCTGAAACAGAGATAAAAGCTCGGAGGGAGTAGCCAAGGTGGAGTGACAGTCATTGATTTTTTTTTTCCCCACTTGGCTCACTTGATAAAATAAAACTCATTTCACTGGCTGACATTCTCACTCTCTCTTTCTGTCTCTCTTTCTGTCTCTCTCTCTCAGAGTAAGAAACATGCCAACAAGGTACGTCTGTTCTACATGCTTCACCCTGAAGATGGAGGACCACCTTCCAAGAGACTGCGACCAGATAACCCAGTATGCTGAGTGTGTGTTTGTGGAAGGACAATTATTTGCATTTTCAAATGTGTGAATTTGCAGCATGTTTTCATGTATGTAGATGGCAAAAACCTGAGATGACTTGCCTCAGTCTAATCCTTTACTAGCCCTGTCCACTGTTAGGCTTGGCCATTGCAGCTAAGTGCTCGTGGGAATATTTGTTTGATCTGTTATGTGCAGATGTTGTGCTATAATTCTCCCAAGAGAGGTTTTTCTGTGGTGTTTTTGGTAAGATTTAGTGGAGGCAGACACCACCAAGCAGCTCTATATCTGACTATTGCAGGCAATGGCTAGGGAGGTCAGTGCATTACCAATGTTTGTGTGTCTGTCTGTCTGTGTGTGTTCCATTGTGTCTGTATATTTCTAGGGCCGTGTTCTGCAATTGCAGCAAATGCTGAGGCTGCATTTGCATCCACGGTGAAATGTTGGCCTTCGAACATGAAGCACTACTATTTTGCTGTTGATTAAATTTTGACTTTGTGTTTGTGGGTCTTGTGTGTGTTTGCATCTGTTTGTGTGGTTGTGTCTATGAAAAGAAATGTAAACATAAACGTAATAGACTATTGTGAAGAGGGAGCTTTACTATAGTACATTATGTGCCCTGTTTATCCGGCAAGCCTATAAGTCCCACATGCACATACACACACACAGAATACAGTACACACTTTGAGGACACAGCTGGTGGAAAAATAAAGCTTATCAAACTAACTAACAAATCTAGCTGTGCCAGAGAGAGAGTGAGAGAGAGGAAGAGGTGGAGTCTGTCCAAAAACGGTGCAGTGCCACAGCCAAGACCCTGGGCCGTAGTGCAGGGCCAATTAGTTCGGTAAGGCAATGACCCTCTGTCCTCCACTGACTAACTGAACCAAAATGTTTGCAACATCTCCAGTGTAAGTAATTTCAGCTTGCATTTGATGAATGAGTAATGCAAAGTTTAAAACCCTGACAAATAATGTTTCAAATCCATAAATCCTGCAAAACTAAGGCATAAAGACAGATCTGGATTAACAATTTCAAATATAAGGAGCCAGAACAATCAAGTGGGGTAGGAGTTATCTGTTTTGGTCACGTCTTTGCGGACCAATAACAAGTACGCGGCATGACTGCTTCAGACCACGCATGCTAATAGATTGATGTTCTTTGTTGGTATGTGATCTTTTTATGTTTTACTAACCAGATATCCCTTGTGTCCATGGATGGCTTCCCCTCACAGTTCACAGTCACGTGTAGTGTGCCTCAAGGCTCCATCCTCACACCATTTCCTTTATCCATGTGTATCCAAAGTCTCTTTGCATAACTCTATTACATAATCCTAAATTTTGAGAACCATTCTAGAAGATCCCATCATTACCCTTTTTTCACCCACAGCAAAAAAATAGATAAATCCTGAATTGTGAGACATCAAGGGCCAGGTTATGCTCGAAAAGAACTAGTTCGTATGACATGTTGTCTGATCAGGTCAGAAGGCAAAAGTCTTTATAGCGTTTAAGACCGATTCCGATGTCGTAAGGTTGTGGGGGAAGAGGGTTTCCGTAGCTGTTCGATCATCCAACAAGCAGTTCTGATGAATGAAAATTAAGTAAATGCAACATTTATGAAGCATCAAACTGAACTAAAATTGCTATAGCAATTGCCACCAACTGCTATTGGTGCGACCTGTGACAAACTATACCAAATTGAAATGTCAGATAGATAAAAGAAACAAACTGGGAATCATTTCATACTGTAAGAATCTTGAAATGCTATTTCTTACTCAACCAGTTGAACCGTGTTTCATAACACAAGCTGTACAATAAGATGTAAAAAAAAAAAAAAGTGATACAAGTGCACCACACTGCAGATACTCATGAAATAGGCATGTCAAGGGCACATGGGTTTACAAACACACTCACACATACTGTAGAAATATACACACCTGCGTCTCCATCTGTCTCAGACATGACTCAGCCCCTCCTGGCTTTCACCTCATATGGGACACTGAATACACACAAACAGACCATGTGCGCACACACACACACACACACACACACAGACACTCACCTCATCTGCCGTACTGTAACATACTGTGAGCGCCACAGCTAGCACTTTGTTCGTAACCTTTTACACAAAGATGTGACATTGATTATCTGCCAATGCTGGAACACTGATGTAAAATGAACAGTTCTCCAGAGATGAAATTCTCACCATTCAGTTTGGGACAAACTTTGCTTCTTTCATCTTTTTTCCTCCTAGGGGAAGTTTTCCACACCTTTTCTCTGCACTTCATCTTAGTGTTTTTGCCCCTCTGTTCTCGTACTGATTGACATGGTGCAGTCTAATGGGACAACAGCAGAAAAGGATTTTCACCGAGTGAATGAAATGCCAGCGTCTACCCAGTGTAAAATGCCATGCCTTGAGGTTTATGTGTATGTGTGTAGGTGAAAGTGTTTGTCACGGAACAAACATAGAGAAAGTAGGTCGTAAAGGTGCTCCCAGATGAAAGGAGAGGGGAGTTTATCCTTTTTTCTCCCCTATTCTCCACCCTGCTCTTTATCTCTGTCTGAGCAGTTTTCTATTTGCACAAAGGGCAAGAGATAACAAAATGCGTTTTCCCCCTCACCTTTTATTCTCCTCTAAAGCTATATTTGCACCGTCGCTCCTTTCAATTTACACTTTCAGCGTTTCTTCAAACTCCAAATGAGAGCGTCTGTTTCTCTGTGCTGCTCCATGTATATATTTAGCAATGTTTCCCAGAGCGCCTCGACACAGAGCAGTAGGAGAAGTAAGGAGGAGCAGAGAGAAAGAAAAACAGAAGGAGAGGAAGATTAACACGGCTAATTAGGAGTCTATTGTTAGTTGTATGAGCAGGATGAAGCCACCCAAACACAAAATATTCTGCGATACAGACGTCACTGTCAGGCAGCGGATAAACAGGCACACATGCATCATGTGCACACACACAAACAGAAACACTCACAACAATTAGGTCGCATGCAAATCAGTTTCAACACATGTGCGAGGTGCGACAGGTAGAGACAGTGAGGGATACAGAGAGGAATATTGAAATGAGCGATGGTAGAAATCTAGAAATCAAAAATGAAGAAATAGAAAGGTTGATGACTTTCAATGGAGACAGACAACGGAGGAAAACAATGAGTCAGAGATGCTGTTTATTGTTTAAAATGGTTCAGTAGAGTGGCAGCTGTAATAAGTTGACAATTATTCATATGTCAGTCACCCACACACACACTTGAGATTGTTTAAAACTTTCCCCACACTGTCACTAAATCCCTGGTGTAACATCTGTCATTGAGCGACAGGATTTGCGTTGCCTTCTTCTTTCAAGTAGATGCTTCTTTGTGTTTCAGGCCCATCTCTGTCGACTGCTTCTTTTACTTTTCATTGTGTTTTGACAGGTGAGACCACTGCAGGCTGCCACAGAGAATCATCTCAGCCTCTTTGTCCTAAGTCAAAAAACATGCAGTTGTAGGACATCGGCTCAATGCGGTTGATTTTCCTCATCCTGGTACAACAAGATTTGGGTAGAACAAGATCCCAGCAGCGCTGCCCATAGGGAGGGAAGAAGTCGACAAAGTAGGCGGGGGGGAGAGGAGGGAAAGAACAATTGGATGAATAGTGAAAGAGATGAGAGGAGGAGTAGAAAGTACACATTAGAAAGGAGGATGAACAGAACAAGGAGAGATGTAATGAGGGAGCGGGGGAAAGGTAGGTAAGAGGGATGGGTGGAGTGATGGAGGAAAAAACTTTAGGAAGTGAGACTTGTCCTCATGTCTCCCATGATAAAATCATGAATAAAGATCATGGGATAAATATAGATAAGCTGTTTTTACTTTACATACAAACACTCACACAAACAAATATGCACACACTTTCTTTATCTTCCTCTGGCAACATGAGACAATGCTTCATGCACTAATAAAGCACACTGAAATGAATTTGTACCAACTGAGAAGGAGAAGGAAACTGAGTTACTGGTGGAGATGGGTGGGGGGGTTATGGGACAGTTCAGAGAAAGCCTTTAACATGATCACAGCAGGGACAGACACGGAGGAGGAGAAGAGGCGAGGCGGTAGAGGGGGAGGAGGAGAGGGGGTGGCAAGGGCCTGCCAATACAGATAAATACTTCATCCCACAACACACAGAGTCACTGAGACTGGTGCCCAGAGGGGGAGAGAGGATGCAGGGAGGCAGGGAGAGAGAGCAAAAGGCTGAGAGTGAAGGCAAGGCAAAAAGACAAAAAGCAAGAGAAGAAGAGAGTGAGAGATGGGACAGCTGAGAGACAAAGCTAAGCCTGGAAGGTAAAGGTGTCCTTAACTCTCACAACCCACTGTCTGTGATGCTAACCAGGGCTGACACAAGACACACATTCACACACATGCATCCACTGAGACACACAGCACAAACCCACACACTTAGATATGGTGTCGCAGACACTTTTCTATTATTGTCCTCTCTCTTGCCGAGACTGAGGTTTCACTCCTCCAACTCTACTTGACACCTAGACTAGAGAGAGCGCTGGTGTGAAAAGACCGAAAGAAGACTGAAAGAAAGACAGAGAGGGAGAGATAGAGGAGATGTGCAAACAAATAGAAAGAGAGTTCAGAAAGGACAGAGAGAACAAAAGCCTGGATGAACAGACAGTGAGATGGTGGAGGTTCAATGTAAGCAGGGAGTAGAAGAAAGAAACTGGGGAAAAGGTTGTGAAAGTGTAGAATTTAAAAGGTTGCACTGAAAGCTTGAAATATTGCTACTCGAAGAAGACACTGAAACATATTTGATTTTTTTATTTTATGCTCTGCCTGTTTTTTTCAATTCATATATTTAAGTATGTGGGCTGCCAAACATTGCACCCATATGTGATTGTTTACATACGTATCACCTCGTTTCAAAACCATGGACATTAATATGCAGCTATAAAAGCCTCCACTCCTCTGGCAAGGCTGTCCACAAAATTTAGGAACCTGGCTGCAGGGATTTGCTCCAATTCAGGCGCAGGAGCATGAGTGAGGTCAGGGACCAATGTAAGACCTGCCTTACAGTCGGTCCTAATTCATCCCAAAGGTGTTGGACGGGGTTGAGGTCAGGTCTTTGAGCAGGCGAAACTCAGAAAAACGTTTCTTTCTAAACCTTGCTCTGTGCATGGGGTCACTATCATGTTGAATCAGGAAAAGGCCTTCCCCAAACGGCTGCCTCAACAATATATTGTTGTATGCTGTAGCATTTTGATTTCCTTTAACTGGAGCTATAAGGTGTTTAGCCCAAACCACACACATACTTATAGTGTCTCTGTTTCTGCATGCAGATCTTTGGTCTCTGATCTTTCCCTGTTCTGTGTAGTTTTTTTTTTCGTCCAAGAGTTTCTATAGGGTTATTTCTCAGATTTTAAACATTTTGTGCCTGGTTATGGGCTAGGTTTACAGGCAAGTGCCACGGTTCTATCATTAGTGGCAATTTGGGATGATTTCTAAAAAATTCTGGATTTTCCATGCAGCCTACAGTACATTTTTGTTTTTCCATACTGATGGGCAGAAACCAACAGAAAAAGCTAGAGAGAATAAGAAATATTGCTTGAATTCTGTGTGTGTGCATATGTGTGTGTGTGATCTTGTGTATTTGCATGTGTGAGTGTGTGTGTTTGTACATTTGTGTCAATCAGGCGGTTGATCTTTTTGTTCCCTCTCTTCCATGGGGAGCAACTCCCCCTCATCATTAGTAATGAACCAGCAGCGGTGAAAGGGCCAAGCCACAGTCTCAGCCCAGAGAGACAGATGAATATTTGATCAGCCCTCTCTTTGCTTTTGTGTGTGCGTGTGTGTGCGTGTGTGTGACAAAGCTCAGGGAGGTCAGTGCAAAGTGTACATATTTCCATTTCTCATCTCCCCCTGTCTCTCGTCTCTCCTTTTCTCACCTTCACCTCTTCCTGCCTCTCTTTTCACATCATTCCTTTCTTCACCTATTTCTATTTATGTTTTCACCACCCTTACCCTCTCCTCTCGTTTCTCTCTTCCTCTCCCATCCACCACTCTCTTTTACCATCTCTCCCTCCTCTCCTCCTGCAGGACTGTGCAGAGACAGAGGTGGACAGGAACAAGTGCTGTACCTTGTGTAACATGTTCTTCACTTCCGCCATTGTGGCCCAGTCCCACTACCAGGGGAAAACCCATGCCAAGAGAGTCCGCCTGGTGTTGGGGGAGCCACCCAGCCTACCCACAGCCATGACCAGCCCTACAAACACAGGTATCTCACACCTTCTATCTGTCTCGCCATTTGGGCTTGATTTTAACAACAGGATCAAACTCACACATCCAAACATGCACTGTTGGAGCCATGTATCTTACAGTACTTGAACTGCAATGCTTTCATAGTGATCACAGCAGGTATATAGCAGCTAAAGATGTCAAGGGAGTGGCCGAGTGCTGTTTACACACAGAACCCGTCCTCACTGGAGACCTAGGTAATTAACTTGGTCGTAAAACACACTCTCACCTCTGCTCGCACACACCCACGAAATCCAGACATCCACTTTTTGCAACATGTATCACTAAACTGAGAACTATTTTTAGTTCAAAGCATATATTTTTATCTGAAGTGGATTTGGAAAGCTTTAGTCATGCTTCAGTCAAAGTGTCTAGCCTGGATATCAGAGGAGGAAAAAGTGTCTGGAAATGCTAACATGCCAGAGGCCCAAGAAATAAAATTTTGAAGGTGAAGCGCACAGACAGCCTTTAATTTATAAAGATCTTATGATTAATATAAAATCTCCTTAACAAATCAAGACAGCTGCAAATTGATTTTTGTTCATTCTCATGATTGTTTAAGAGGAGCATTTTTTTGAGTGTCAGTGCTGGTGAGGCGTCTCCAGGGGAGCTTTACATAATGTGATTCAAATTGGATTCAAAGTGAAAATTCAAAGAGCTATAAACACGCAATCGCTACAAAATGGAGTGTTATAATCAAGCCCCTGAGTGACTTTTGCAAAACTTTGTCCTACTTTGGAAAAGTGTCACTTCTGTACAGCCGTTGCCGGAAAGTTTGCACGGTTTTGTGACAGTCGGACCTGGAGGAAAAGAAACAAGAGAACAAGAGCAAGGAGAGAGGAAGAGTGACCTGGGAGAGAAGAAGAAGATTTCAGGAGCGATTAAAGTCAAAAGTAGCCTTCACAATCACTCTGAGATGAGCGCTTCACAGAAGATGCACAGCCAAGCTGACAGGCTTGTTCGCACACGGACACAGAAACACACACGTGCACACACAATCATCACAAACACACATGAGCAGGATGACTGATGCCTGCACATTCGTGCTAGACATTCACTTGCATCTACAGACACATGGATGCTAACATATATACAGAAACACAGTCAAACATACACACGCACACAAACCACAGTGAGGAGAGAGAAAGCAAGGGTCATGTGTGTCGTAGAGGTGGAGAGCAGAAACTGTACCTGAGTTCCCTCCCCTTTCACACATCCCATCCCCACAAACTCCAAACCACTGCCTCCTCCTCCTGCACACACACTATCATGCACACCCCCTGTGCCCAACTCCGTGAAAAACACTTACTTCTGCTCCAGTGTGCAGAGATCACAGTCATGGGAAGGGAAGTCAAGAAAGGGTGGGAAAACAAGGGATGGAGAGGAAAAAGACATCCAAGGATCTCTCCCTGTTTCTGCTCAGCACGTGCTGTTCCACAGAGCTGAGCTCAGGAGCTTCACTCATGCATGGCCACACACAAACACACACACAAATGCTGCACCAGAGATTTAAGGATGGCCTCGTCTTTGAGATTAGTAGCAGAAAAATTAAATGACAGTAAAAGAATTACAGGGTTGCGTTTTGTAAGTGAGATGATAGTGTGGCGAAGGCAAACACAAGCGAAGGGAATGTGAGTGGGTGTGGTTGGTGAGATGAGCCGAGACAGCCATAGATACAGTAACTATGTGAACAGAGCCCAAAGACACATCAAGGTATGAGAAACCAATCAGCTTGCAGGGCTAGAGTCAAGTCAACACAAGCGCACACACAAAAAACACACATAAACTAACACACCACACACTCATGGTCTCTGGTCAACAATTCCTGCCTGCTCTTCATTTTTGTTATCAGTGAGCTGATGGTTGTTGTGAAAGAAGTGATATGACTCATTTTGGTTTAAAAGCATGTGTGAGTGGGCTTTTGTTCGTGATCTAAAATGTTTAAACGTGAGATATTGTGGCTGTGTAGAAATAGCCGGTATAACTCGAGAGTCATTGACACATTGTAGATGGCGAATCGGCACATTTGGACATGCCATCTGGCATTAGAAGCTTTCTCACACAATTTGGCTGTGGACCTAACACCCCCTCTCTGTGTTCAAATAAACAGTTTGAGCAGAGATGATTTCTTTGGTACACGTACTGTACCTTACACACACACACACGCACACACAGACAAGCACCCTATTCTGGAGGTTCATTCATGCGCACACACACACGCAAGCCTTCACACATTTTCTCAAGCATGGATTATACATTCAATCCGCCACCCAAACACCCACATGCACACACAGACACGCGTGCAGCCACACACATATATGCAGTCTTCACTGCGTGAGCCACAACTGCGTCCTGTGGACATGTCAGTGCCTGTTGGCTATTAATGGGCAATCACCATGGTAACCAGTGTCATGTCACGAGTAGCAGGTCACCTGGATGTCTGCCATTTCTCTGTTTTTTTCATACCCTCACAGATGAGAGTAGAGGAGAGGGATGAAAGGGGAGGAAAGATGAGTGAAGAGGATGTAGGTTAAACAAAGATGAAGCAGGAGCGTTCTGAAGTACAGTAGATTACAGGAGAAAGCCAGTTTCTAGCACTTGCAGACTGGTCCCCGAAGTGCTTCCTCCTGATCCTCATCTACGTTCAACAGATGTGACCGACAGCAATCTATTCCTCTTTGCTCTCAGTCTCGATCAGTACGATCTAAACAGCTTTCAAAAGTATGTGTGTGTGTGTGTGTGTGTGTGTGTGTGTGTGTGTGTGTGTGTGTGTGTGCATATGGTTGAGATTTCATCTGTGTCTGTCAGAAAGAGTGAGTGTGTGTGCATTTATGCGAATATGAATGCATGACATTTTCATGTTAATGGAATTTCATGAAAATATTTTCATTTCATATCATTTTCGCCTTAAAACATTTGCATTTGAATTAATGTTAATATGCACCCTCACTCTCTTCTTTCTATCCTCCCTTCTTCCTTCTGCAATTCCTCACCCCTCACTCCTCGTCTCTACCTCCTATCTGTTCACATCTTCCCCCAGATTCCTCCCCTTCCACCCCGGTGCCCACAGACCCCGCTGCGTGTCCCCCTCCTTCCCCTGCCCTGCCCTGGCCCATGGCGGTGGACGGCGGAAACAGTGGAAGAGAGGCCGGGAAATACTGCTGTCTGTGCAGAGCCTGGTTCAACAACCCGCTAATGGCCCAGCAGCACTACGAGGGCAAGAAACACCGCAGGAACGCAGCCAGAGCACGCCTCCTGGAGCAGCTAGCAGGCAGTCTGGATGCCACAGAGAGCACAGGTCAGCCTCTTGGCCCCGAGCCCAACACAAGTGGCAAGTGAAGGGCAGGAGGGGTGTTATGACTTTGTACGAGGAAAGGCGATAAGGGGGAGATCACATTCAAGATCTGTGGCAGTGAGGGTGGACTTCTGAAATGTTCATATGCCTTTCAATGTGGTGTACATTTTCCAGATATTATCCTGAGGTAAGCCACACCGGTTACTTAGATAAGATTAGCACCATCAGCCACTTACTGTAACGATCAGCTTATTCACATTCACCATACATGTGGACAAAAACATGGGTTCTGTATGACTGACTAGCTTTCTCCTGTCTTCTTGAACCATATGTATTTCCATTAAATCAGTCTCCCTTGGATCGACCCCCTCTACAGCCCCACTGTTATATATATATATATATATATATATATATATATATATATATAGTAAAGAATTGATGTCCCACAGATGGATTACCTTCTTATAATTACCTTTACATTTAGATGGAGAATTATAAAGTTTTATATTGTAGTTCTGTAGGAGGGCCAACATAATATATAAACTATTAAACTCTGTGAAGTCAGCCTGTGAAAACAGTTGTAAAATGTTGTTTGTGGCTCTGAAACAGCTTTGTCAAGTCATTATCCAGATATCTCGGCTTGTTGGCTTGGAGGCTTCAGATTTTTATTAGAAAGCCTATGTTACAAACTGGGGCATGTAGTTTGACAGACATGGACGATTACCAGGTCGTGTGGGTCCAACAAAAACACGCTATCGAGTTGCATTATTGTAACTTTTGGAGCCAGCGTTTTTGGAGCTTTGCTTTTTTAATCAGTCAACTCTATGGAAATAAATAAATGGTAGTACTAAATCACTAAAGCACTCAGAAAGGTGTTTACTGGGTAAATAATCTTAAGGCTTGGACTTTAAGCCAATAAAATGAAAGAGTTAGCTCATCTATCATCCCAAGCAAATATCTGTCTCTCCCTAATGAATTGTGTATCTCAGCCCAAGTGAAATTTTGACACATCTTATTCATCATCTGTTTGCCACGGTCTAACCTTTCCATGTCAGTTGTCTGGGGTCACACTCTCCTCATGTTACAGCATAGCTTTCACGCTTGTTAGTGCTGGCATTGCAATGTGTAAAACTGTCAAAAAAAAGTCATGGGACCTCTGTTGGCATGCTGCATTAGCATACATAAGAGAAAATACACTATACAGTGTAGCAGCTAAATAACAACACATTACACACTAATATTTGAGCTGAGGGTTGAAATATGAGTCCCACTCAGACTGAAGGGCCAATCAAGAACTTAGTAGATTTTAAGAAATTATTTCTTACTGTACATTAGTAGCTGCTCAAACTGAGATCAAATTACAGTTACCATAGCAAGTCCTGGGTATTAATTACTATTCTATGTGTTTCTCCCCCTTAATTCCTCTCCCCTCCCACACAAACACTTCCACGCACAAACGTAGAAGTAAGAGGACAATGATTCACATGCTCATACATACATTTCTGCCAGAAGGGTATTCTAATGAAATTATTAATAGTATTTGGCACAGAAAGTGCTTTTCCTTTTCTGGTTCCTATGAGTGATATCGTCCAATATCATCCTACGGCAGCACGCAGCTCAACATGCACATGAGTGCCACACAACACCTCTAATGCACATGCATACAAGTTTGACGCACTCGTACCGCACACACAGCACGCAGCACACTGCCACACATGCATGCAAATCCTCCGTGAGCCGAAGCTGTGCTGTTCACTTTGTGCTCCAGGTGCTATGACACAAACCATCATCTCAAGAAGCCAATCATATTAAAAGCATGAGTCATGTTGCCGCCTACACTGGCTCAGAGGCTTTAAGAGGTGTCATGTTGGATATCGTCCTCTATCCACACACTGTGACCCAGATCCCACAACCTCAGCTGTTTTTTTGGGAGATTTTGACACCAAATCTCAGCGTGTAACTACAGAACACATTTAAAATTGTAAATATATAATAGACATATATAAAAGTCAGGTTTTCCTTTTGATTAAGCAAAGATATTTGCAGTCAGGGAAGAGTGACGCTCTACTGCAAAATCTATTAACCGTCTTCTTTTCAAGGGCAATGAATTGGTCTAAGATTTCTCGCCGCTGACGTGATCTATTATATGTGCCATCTATCAAGTGTTTGTTCCAGTGCTTTTAGTCTGAAACACTTTGTTCATCACAGTACAACTCCATTGTCAGTAGTTGTTTGTTCTTCAGCTAGACACATTTCCATTGGTGCAAGATTCTCACATCTGATTGGCTTTTATCACCACTTCAGGTGTCAAGTCACAGGTGTGCCGGGTGTAATCTCCGAGGGAGGGTCGAACGTGAGGCAGCAGCTGAGCTAAGAGAGGGAGGGAAGAATGAGGAATACATTCTCTGCCAAGTGCAGATTCATCTCTGCTCTTTTGTCCTTTCTTTTCCTTTTGTGGAACTGTTCTCTTTACATTATATTAATCTTTTTCCCACCGCCTTCCTGCTGCTGTACTCTGTCTCGTGTCCTTGTTTGTTGTTGATGTGGTTGTTCTGTGTGTAAATGTGTGTGCGTACACCACTAGGGGCTCCGATCTCTCGTCATGTCTCATCTGTCATCCTCATTACCTCCCCACGAGGCACAGGTGAATTATTTACACACCAATATTCCCTCTCTCTCCAAACTATGAATACAGAATCTGTCTTGTTCTATTGTCTGGTTGTTTCCTATGATACTGACCTTTACTTGTACTTGTATATTCTTTCCTGCCCCCCCTTTCACACTCTCACAACCGAAACATATCAGAAAATCCCCATGACATTTATATAAACACCATTTCTTACTCTTGGATTTTTTTGGTGTAACTGCGCAGACAGGGCACAGGGGAGACAAAACCCTTGGAGGTGGATTACAGAGGTGGACAAGGGAGTTGCAGTGGGGGTTGCTACTGACGAGGGATGGAGCCCGGCTGACTCAGCTGTGTCTTTACATAAATCAGGGGTAGAAACCCCTTTAAGACAGAGCCAGCGCATTGTCTCTTCTCTCTAGAGACTCAGTAGAGTATTAGAAGCAGTGAGATAAGTGTCTAGGACTGGAGTGTGTGTGTGTGTGTGTGTGTGTGTGTGTGTGTGTGTGTGTGTGTGTGTGTGTGTGTGTGTGTGTGTGTGTGTGTGTGTGTGTTTGAGAGAGGACCCGAGAGAGGGTCATATACCAAAGCAGAGAAAACTGTGTGTAATTGATGACTGTGCCTGAGTTGGGAGACAGAGTTGACCTCCTCTCCCATGAGACAGCATACATTGTGACACAGTTGTACAAGCGAGCTTACATACATGCACACATAAACAAGATATACTATAGGCATTGTAGATACACTGTATGCATACCTACATATGAACTGGGTATCGCAACACAATACTTTTTGAGTACCGACCGAAATGTGTTTCAAAAAGTGTCAAGTATTGAAAATATTCTTGGGCTTGTTTCTTTGATCAGATATTTCCTGATTCAAGTTAAACTCACAGTATATACAAACTATTTAAAAGGTCTTATTTAACGCTGCACTAATCATATGGTTCAAATAACTGTGTAATGTGAAAGAGGTGACTCATAGTGAAGGCCCTACAGAGAATTATCACCCGACTCTGCAGTTCCTCTCAGCTCTGCGGAGCATTTCAGCATTTTCAGCTCATTGTTTTGGTTTAACGGCCTGTGTTCTGCTTCAGTCTCACCGCTCTCATCAGTGTCGTTTCCAGCAGCAGCAGGCAGCTGTTTTCAGCAAAAAAGCTCTGCTAAACCCACTGAACATTACCTGCTCAGCACCAAACGGCAGACAGACACAGTTAGCGACTAGCTAGTGAACAAAATGGAACATTTGCACCTTAAATAAAATGCAAAAGGCTGTGTACGGTCCATGGAGGTATAGGTCATGGTGGATATTACTGTAAAACAACTGGCTTATAAAGTAACATTTTATGTTGGCCTTGCTACTGAGCTACATCTTGCTGTTGGCTTATTAATATGAAGACATAACATTATTTGGGAATGTTGATAACTTTAGCTTTCTCAACAAAATTACTATTACTGAGCAACCAAATCTGTTTGTTGTAGGCTTACATGTAATCTGGGTGTATGAACGGTAGTAAAACAAAGTTTACTTTGTTTCATCATTGTCATATTACAGTTATTAATCTTACATAGCCACAAATAAATACATCACCTCATCGCTAACAGCTGTGTTTAAAAAAGAGAAATAGTATTAAAATTAAATTGCGTCTTTCTTTCACTCGCTTCCAAAACAAATGCTAGCCGGATCAAGATCTTTACAACACAAGGCAGTGGAAACATTACCGCTTTTGTCCACAGGGGCCGAAAATAACCCAAAACCAACACAAAATGGAAGGTCCTTGCAGCTGCTTTAAGATGAGACAGAGAGCAAACATCACAAACTAATGAGCTGTGGCGTCACCCTGAAAAATGTAAAAGAATCTGGTCATTTTATTCAAAAGCAATAGTTAGTTTGTTTCCTGTGTATGACAGATGGTATTTCCAATTACTGTCACGTTCACTGTAAAACTAATTAGTCTCTCTCTAAGTCCTTCAAAGTTTGTTGCTTGGTAAAATTCCACTTGGATTTAATCTGACTCTCACCCAATGCTCAACCTCTTTCTGCTATAGTATTAGTGATATATTCCTGTGAGAAGTATTGTCAGGCCTTTGCAGCAGACTGTTGGTTTTGATTGCATCTCAATGGGCTTCTGTTTGGATCCAGTTCCTTTTTAATCTTGCAAAGCACATGGTAAACTTATGGTGTACCACAGCACAAAGGCTCTGGGGTAGTAAGAGCTCTGTAAAATATTATGCTGCCTCCATGGTGAATAAAATTACAGATGAATACCGTACAGTGAGATTCTCAGTTGCAGTCGGTCCCATAGGAAGGAAGCGGAAAATAGAAGGAGCTCTACCTGGAAATGATCCATATGTAACTTGATGTTCAGCGGTGGTTTTACAGCGTACTTAAGGCTCATTTCCTCCATCTGTGTCTTAAAACCATCCCACTATTTAACCAACAAGGTTCATGCAACACTAGATATCACAATAGTCAGTGCTGACCACTGACCTAACCTGAATACCCTCTGAGACTCACAAATAAAAGAAGATGCAGTTAAAGCTTGGCAGAGCATCATAGTGGAACGAGCCATTACACTCCAAATGGGTCATTAATGTTGCTTGACCTGAGGCTAAGTTAAAATATATTGCATGTTAAATTTCTTTGCAACAAAAGAACATACTTTTCTCAATTTTCTGTGCACAGATTGTAGCTCATTACTTTTTTGACAAGCATTTCGGCTTCTCCATACCACTGGTACCAGCAATGCCAGAAGACTATGTGCATTAAATGACAGCAACAAACAGCTCCACACCCACTGCCTTAGCTCATCTCACCCCCTCTTTTCTCTCTCCCTGGCATATCTTCTTGTGTAATTAACAAGGCTTAGAACACCCTCACAAATACTTCTCATGCTCACAAAAAACCTACATTCACAACCCTGCGTTGCATGCTGTCACTCGCGTTGCACACACCCTTTCCCTGCATGTAATTAACATGGATTAGGGCACAGTTTTGCCAGAACTGCTTTATTAACTAAAACACAGTGTCTGTGCACGGGGCCATGTGTGTGTGTTTGTGTGTGTGTGTGTGTTCAAAAGACTGGCACACACGCACATTTTCTGGCATGGGCACAAACTGCAGCATATTGTACATCAGTGCTACTCGGCCAGGCAGTGGGGAGGTGACATCAATCAGGCTAAAAGCAGAGAAGCTGTCTTTTTGTGTCTCACACACACACACACACACACACAGACATAAAACACATTTAATCGTGTATACAAGAAAAGACCCCTTTGTGTAATCCTTATGGCAGTATAGAATTACGGGGACGAGAAGGGGAAGGAGAATGAGAGACTTATCGTTCCTTTCTTTTCCAAATTATCTCTTCTCCAATTAATAGCCTTTTCATTAAGAGAGAACAGAAGTAATGACATTTTGGCAGAAGAGGATGCACTATCTCTCTTTTTTTCTCTCCTTCACACACGCAGACTTAGTTATTAGCTCCTAATAGATGCAAAATATCAACATTTAAGCCAAGACAGCGCTTACTCCAGGCAACTAATTCAGTCGTGGTTTTCTTGTAAATGACTGCTTGTCCTTAATCACCCCTGAAACAGACCGAGAAACTCTCAGACAACAGGGAGTAGATATGCCACATTATGCAGCTCTAGCCCAGTATAAATGGCCTCCCACCACTCCTAACTATATTACAACTTCATCTCCCAACATACTTCACCAATTACTGCCACAGAAGGTCAAAAGGTGATGGAATACACAGACAACTCATAAATCTCAAGGACAATAATGACAGCAGAGAAAAGGGCATCCACACACAAGCAAGCACCTAGAATTACACGTTCATCGTCAAAAAATGAAAATGGAAAAAAAATAGCACAGACAAGGAGGGGGGAGCATGGACAGACTGGGGGAGGAAAGGCTTCAAGCAATTAATTTCTGACTGTTTTGTCATACAACCCTGTGTCAAGGTTGTTCATCTCTGATCTGAGTAAAGTTCTGCAGTGACGGCTCTGCAGTGTGCAAAATGTGAGAAAACAAAAATAGCACTTCAATGCATCTCTGACAGAGAATACACAGCCAATTATGTCATGCTGCTGATTGCCCTATCCTCATCGACACAGAGAGCATTTCCTCTGTTTCCTTTGTCCTTGTGAAAGAAAGAAAATTTCAAAATCAGTGCTGCCATGCTGTAGTTACCACATGTGTAAGATGTGTTTTTTGTTGGAGGTGGACACGTCATGTTTTCTCCTGTGGTCATTAAACCCCAGCATGCATTTTACATCACTACTGCAGTGTGACAACTCATTATCCTTACCATGTCTCCATCTCCTGTCCTTCATCTTTTTTATACACATCTTATTTTTCTCCGGAAATTTCCTCTTTTCACTCGTTCTGTCTGTCTACTCCCACCCCCCATCAGTATCTCCATCCTCATCCATCTATTTTTGGGTGTTCATTTCGACCACCTGCAAACCCTCTAATTAGTTCACATCTGTGTCCGAGCCGCACCATCTCAAGCACACATTCACCAGTACAATACAAATGTGCATGCATGCGCGGCCATTCAAAGTACTACACATGCACTGTTCTTTTCTTTTTTTTCTATTCATACAGGAAAAGATAAAAAATTACAAATGTTAAAATGTGTTACATTTACTGGCCTGACTAAAACTGGTTTACAGTAGGTTCCTGTTCTGCAGCACATTAAAGAGATAATCACATTACAATACAAAATAACAACAGAAACAAGACAACAAAACATAAACAGCTACGCAGACACTTAAGAGAACTTAAGTTGAGTGAGTAAGATGGTATATGTCAGTTGAATCAGTGGTTGCAGTTGTGTTTATATGCCTGTTTGAGTATGTGTGAAAAAATTATCTCTGATTACAGTTGTTTTTGTAAACCGGTAGTGGAATTGGTACATGTGAAATTAATCTAGTGATGTGTTCTTGTCTTGTGTCTTGGAAGTAGAGGAGTAAGTGTTGGAAGGGAGTTATTGTTTTGGATCTGAAAGTAAAACTGAATGGCTTGATTATTTGTGTTGTGTAGTGTAGTGTAGTTATTTTCTTACTCCTAGAGTCGTAATTCTTCTCACCCTGTTGAAGTTCAAGTTTCAAAAGGCACCTTCACACACATGGGGACTAGAAAGAAGAAGGCAGTGATCTAAGGATCTAAAAATGTAACTGGCTAACTAGTCTAATCAAAATCTTTTTACAGATGCACTCTAATTAGTAAAATTACCCTGCACTGCCGAGTATAAAAATAAAACAGCTATTTGGTGTCAGTTCAAATTTGTATTGTTGCTCATGTTGGCCTCACTGCTACTGATCTGATGATCCAGATGATGATGATGACAGCTTTTAAGGATTTTTATCAACCATACTTCTTGAAAGTGCCCTCACAGTAACCGCTGTACCTGTGTGTTTGTGTCTCTCCAGGGCTGCGCAGTAGTTACTCCTGCAGTGTCTGCAGTGTGGTCCTCAACTCCATAGAGCAGTACCATGCACACCTCCAGGGCTCCAAGCACCAGAACAAGTGAGTTGAACAACTTAGCATTTTGGATGGCTGGATGGATGGACAGTCAGTCAAAGAAAGAGCGACAGTGTGTAACTTTCCAAAACAGGATAATCACGCCGACTTCATGCAGCGATTGGCCAGGAGTGTGGAACTGTGAGAGGTTTGAACTTCTCTCACAAGACCTGCAACAGCATAAACACCTTTGAGGAAAGTGTGAGCTCTTATCCCCATTTGTACAGTTCATTGCATTGAGACTATAAAGACACACAAAGACACAAGCACGTTCAGTGAGAGAGATAAGGGAGGCAGTGTGATGCAGTCAGGAGTAGGCTATGACGACAGGCTTTTCGCCTGCGAGTGCGGCCATGTGAAACACATATAAACACTTTTAAACTGACGCACAATCCTTTTCCTGTCCTGCCCTATAGAGGTGATGCATATGTCACCCTATGTGGAAGATGCCACTGTCATTGCAGGTTGAGTAAAAATTCAAGTACTGAATTGTATTGAAGTATTGTATTAAAATGTTTTAGGATGTGGAGGGCCTTTAGAATGGCACGGGCCAATATTTACTGGATGAAATTAATTTAAAATGCATATATAAGCCATGTAAAGAGATGTGGAGCAGATTGAGGCAGCATAATGGAAACAGGGTTATTTAATATAAAGAATGACAATCACGCAATGAAGTTTGGTCATTTTCATTACTGATTTTAGAAAATGCAATCACAGCCAATGTGAGGGAAATTATATCCACCAGAAGGAAGAGAGTGTGATATGGAACAGTTACATTTCATGCATTTACCATGAGATAGCTGTGAGCATAGCTATAGGCGGTGTTGTGGTGCTTGTGTGCGTGTGTGCGTGTGTGCGTGTGTGTGTGTGTGTGTGTGTGTGTGTGTGTGTGTGTGTGGTGTGTGTGTGTGTGTGTGTGTGTGTGTGTGCGTCTCTGTGCATTTAAAGCAATGTAATGGAAATGAAGTGTGTTATGAATGGAGTATTTGTCAGATAAAAGGGTGCTTGAGGATAACATTTTGTTGTTGCGGCTGATTCTTCTTTCCTTTGTGTCTTTTTTTTTTTTTTAGAGTTTAAGAACTTCAGCTGAAATGTCTGTATTTATCCACCCTAGAGCATAACTTGTCTGGGCTGCACACACCAAACTTCTGCAAACAAGTTAACTCTTAGAGAGTGGTGGGTGTAGTGAGAAAAACAACGGTGATAACAAGGATGAGAAAGGCAGAGAGGGAAGGAGGACAAGACAAAAACAGAATGTAAACAATAGGATAGATTTTCTTTAAGCCAAGGGTAAATTCCAAAAGCTTATATCCACTGGTCACTATAAAGAGTAGAAGACTTCTATTATTTATTATGCGAATCATCATGTATGCTCTCTTAGATACATAAACTTTACAGTGTGTGCTATATATGGACACAAGTTATAATCATAGACTGTATAAAATATGGACGTAGTCTCCATGACATCACCCATATGTTTCTAAAGAGCCAGTGTGAAGCTCAGTGTGGTGGCTCCGGCCAACACCATCTTGGCAGTGCCTGACTCTGTCGGCTCCTGGATAATCCAAAAATGGGCAAAGACGTGGAGCGTGGTTGGAGCTGAGGCCCACCTGTCACTCAAAGCGGCCATGTCCTTAATTATGCAAGCCATTTAAACAGGTGAGTTATATAAAAAGTCCCCCCCTTTACAGTTGTCATATATGGAGAAATTACCTATAGACACCAACACCGTTTTTTATACCAGGCTGTAAAAATGTTTAACATGGGGGCTTATGGAGATTAACTCAGTTTTGGAGCCAGCCTCAAGTGGCCATTCGAGGAACTGCAGCGTTGGCACTTTCAGGTTGGCTTCATTAGTCAGCCCTGGATGTTCTCCTGTCTGTACAGTACTTTTAATTCACACACTGCAAAAGCTTCCATTATAACAAGACACTCAGTCTTATAGTCAGTTTCAAGAGTTATTGTTTGCAAAATAAAAATAAAATGCCAAACATTCCAGAAATTAGGATTGATATCTTGAAATAAGGCAGATCACTGCACAAATATAAAGACAAGAAAGATACATTCTTGAAACAAGTTGATTTGTATTGAAAATTTGTCAAATAATCTCCTCCCTTATTGGTAGATTTTAATCTAGTTCTAAGAACATTTGTGGGACTCAATAATAGACTAACTTGTTAAGATAATTTTTTACATGCAGTGCTCTATTAAAAAATTGTTTATTTAAAGGAACAAGTCTTTATAAAAGAAATATCATTAAGGAATGAGTTCGAATCCAGCCCGCGGCCCTTTGCTGCATGTCATCTCCTGTTTCTCTTCAGTTGTTCCTATCAAATAAAGGCAAAAAGCCCAAAAAATAATGTAAAAAAAAAAAAAAGAACTGAAAGGAAATTTTAACCCAAAACCCAACAGTCAAACTTATTTATCAAACTCTTTTCTTACCCAGAGTGCTATCTGTCCATTCAGAGAGCTTCAGTGTGATTTGCTGAAGTGTGGAGAAAGCAGCTCACCACAGTACAACAAAATGTAACTGGAATTTGGTTTATGGAGGTCAAAGCAAATTACATTCAGAAATTTCAAACAGAATTGAAAGGTTACTTGATGTACTACACAGAAGCTGATGTGATTTTCTTTTTCTTTCTTAGCAGAGATAGACATTTGACAGGTGTAGTTTGGTAGAAAGTTCTCAGCAAAAATTCACAACAAGGTTTGGATATTACCATAAGTATCATTATATTTGGAAAGAGATGTTAGTAGGAAGAAAATGTTTTATTGTCATTTTGGATGGGACTAAAGGTCACAGAATTTATATTTGTAGAAGGCAATGTCCATTGACTACTACTTGCCACTAAGCAAGATACTGAATACCTAATACAGCTCTTCCCTCACTCTAAGTCAGCCTTGAGAAAAGCGTCAGCTAAGCTCCTAAAAAATGTGATTGTTGAGATGTATAATATCTCTGCACAGAGGCTGTAAATCACGGAAAAATGGTGGCTCATAACTCTCTCCTTCTGTCAGTTTTACTGTCATAAAGCGGAAAAGAGGGAAGACACACTGAAAGAGTCATGTTTATGAGAGAGGCAGTATGCACCACAGACACAGAGAGACAGATGGGAAGAGAGATGCAGAGAGACAGAAAGACAAATCGTGTTTGAGACAAAGGCAAAACAAATAAAAAGTGCATAGAGATGGCAAAAGACTGAGATAAAACTGATAAGAAGAGACAGAAGGACATGGAGAAATGTAGTAATACCGACAGAAACAGGATGTACTGGAGACAAAGGTGCAAAGAGCAGGAGAAAGTAAAACAAAATTGCAGCAAAAATCTCCTTAAACTGAACTGAAAGGTGGAGCCAGAGAGATAAGGAGCACATTTGGAGTGTACATTGAGGTGAACCCCAGTGTTGCTGACAGCTGCAGGGCTTTACTGCTTTGGATGGAGAGGGTGGATTGACAGGGCATTGACGGATAGAGGGCAGTGAGAGACAGACAGAGAGAGAGGTACCAGGGAGATTTACAGGGGTAGTACTGATAGGTCACTGGATAGAAGGGGAGAAAGTGCCTCATCCACATTATCAGTTAGACTTACAGGAAGTGGGCTGGAGGACATTTGGTGGAGAAGTGTGCAGAGCTGGGCTTCAGTCTTATTTCAGAGCAGTGGAATTTACTCAGGATTGTTCACAGGGATGTCAAGAAGGAGATATAATACGGACATTTTGTAGCACAAAGAGTGTTTGGTGACGTTTTTCTGAGAAGTTTAGGTAAGGACCTCATAATGCCTCTGTAGGTAAAAGATGGTTTATCAAATGGTTTATTGAAAAGAAAGGAGAGGATTGTCAGACAGTAGTCAAGTTGGAAAAGAACTTTACAACCAAAGCTCAGTGTCCACCCTAAGCACTAAACACTGAAGTCTCAGACTTTTCTCAGGAGGTCTTTACTCAAGGTTCAGTGTCAACAGATTTTCACCCAGATTTTTTTTTAAAAAGGACCAAATTGGTGTGAACTCATTTATACAGAGATTTTATGTCCCTACATATCCAAAAGTCCTAGTGTTTCCAGTACAGTAGTTTATAGTAAACAATGTCTTCTTCTGATGTGCACAGCTGCTTAAAGAATTCATGCATTGCATTGGAAATATTTTGGTAATTTTTTTTTATTCTAAAATCCAGTTTTTACCCAGATGTTTATAGTATTGATTTGTAAAATCTAATTTCCATTGATTTTTCAATATTCTAAATAAACACATGATAAATTCCTTTTTAAAAATATAAACCAAAACACAACACTTTTATACAGTATATTGGGAATGGGACAGCACTTGGTGACATTTGGAGCTGAAGCATTTCTTGGCTAATGATGTAAGACTCAAATTTCATTTGTAGTTTTATATGTAGGTTAATAGCAGAATAATAATTTTGTTTGACCAAATCATATTTGGCAATTGCCATTCTCTATTTTTAATGCTACAATGCTATGGACGGTGCACAATTCCCTTAAGCAGCGCCTGCAGGATTGCAGACTTACAGTGTGCATAAAGTGTGAAAAAGTCCATGAGAGAGCCCTCAAAGCACAAGCGATTTTACAGTGCGACAGCCTGAGCCCCAGCAGACTTATTGCGAATGTGGGCTGAATTCTGTTAAGTCCATGAGAGTGAACACTGGTACTGGAAATAAGTCATGCCAGTTCTGTTGCACTGCTATATCAATCCTCTGGGAAACATAGAACAAGACCGAAGGTTCCACCTCATCGACCTCACTTCCTCTGCCTTCACCCAGTCACTCAGGTGAAACACAATATGGGTACATGAACGTGTGTTAGAAACAGCTTTAGGCTAGCTCTCTCCCACTTACATACACATACCCATTCCTACATCAATGTGCATTATATTTTTGCCTTTGCAACAGTGAACAGTATGGGGACATGATAAGATAGCAAATAATGGCTCTGTCACATTGTATTTTGCAGCACATTGTGCAAAGTGTCACTTTTCTACTGACATGGGAGTGTAAACACACTCATGGACACACACACTAACACTCTGACTGCAGCACAAATATGAGACTAGACAATGTCTAAGGCATAGCAAGTTTAGAAATTAAAGAACATAAGGGCCAATGAATGAGGGATGTGTGTGTGTGTGTGTGTGTGTGTGTGTGTGTGTGTGTGTGTGTGTGTGTGTGCGCGCACATTAGTTTTGGTTTATTTTTGTGGCACATGGCATGAGTACAAATGTTTTTACCATGTCTACTTCCTTTAAGAACAAGCTGTCTGATTATGGAGTGCTGTGCTGCACACGTGTTTTATATTTGTGTAACTATGTGTATATGTGCGTGCATGTGTGTAAATGTAGAAATGTGTGTGAGTACTTATGGAAAAGAGGCTATTGAGATTGTTCCGTTCATATCTCTGGGTTGTTTACAGGGTGGACAAGGCTTTGCCAAAGTGACGTGAGATCTTCCACCCTAACTTTGAGTGTGTGTGTGTGTATATGTATTTTTGTGGGTCGTGTGTGTGTTCCTTCACACTCAGGATGAGCTTTGGCTTGTGTAAGGAGCTTTCCGGAGGAGACGAAAGCACGGCTGACAGCGGCAGGGGATTAGCTCTCACCGAAGAAACATCCATGAAAACTGTGTATGTGTATCTACGTCTTTTTGTGTGTGTGTGTGTGTATGTGTGTGATGTCTGGAATTAGGAATGTGTCATCATAAAACAACAACAGATTTCTCTATTCTTTAAACAGCTGGATGCATCTATCTGTACCGTGCATCTGCTCCATACACAGTCAGCTGCAGGTCATTTGAAACGCTGCAGACTGCACACAGACTGGCCGAGGATGTAAAGGATGATAACAGGAGAGATATAACTAGATAAACTTGGCAGAACATTTTCACAGTTTACAGCATGTTGCAATTAAGCCAATGCACTTAGCTGGCTAGTAGACAGGGACACAAGTGGCCAAGAGACAGAACTGAACAAGATAGATGAACATTAAATCCTCATTTTGGTTCCTGACGCAAGAACTCTTAAAAAACGAATGCCTAGTTTGAATAAAAGTGAAAATTAAAGAATGAACATAAGGCCGTCAGCAGTCAATTGGTTTTTCCAGCCCTACAGCTGTGTAAAAATCTGGCAAGTGTTGTGATGATGACAGGCCGCTCCCAGCGGTGACTGTATGCCTGCGCTCATACAATAAGTCATTTCTAATCAAGTTTTAAAGTGTTATATACATACAATATGTATAAGGGGTAAACTAGAGGACCATCTCCAAATAACAGTATAAAAGTAGAAGCTGGCAAACTTTTCTTTTGACAAGTAAAATTCAGATCTAGCGGCAGATGCAGCAACTAGGCTACTTCATGAAAAGTTTGTTTCTTTTATTCTGTAATATTTATAATACATATATATTATTTATTTTTTATTTTATATCTTTGGTATTGGTTTTTCCTTTTCTGTTTTTTTCTTTTTGTAGTTTAGTTTACGTAGAAGCCAGCAACAGCACAATACACCAACTTGAAGTGCTATGTTGTGCTGTAGCACTGATATGCTCCAAGACTCCTATTAACAACAAGAGTCCTCTTGTTACTGTAATAATAATACAATAATATATTATTTATTTTGCAGTTTATGTAAACATAACATAAACAAAAAAGGAATCACTCAAACAAGCAAGAGTTGTTGCAAAGACATGTGAGTGGTTCAACAAAAGCTTTATTATCAAAAATGACAGTAGCAGCAACTATAGAGTGACTATAGAGTATATTTTTTTAAAATGCACCTCACTGGGTCTATAAAACATTTATATACTGTAATTGCTTTTTGTACATCTGCTTATTGGCATGCTGATTTGGCTCTATTATATAGCTCCTTCTCTGTCTGGTTCAACATTGTTCCTATTAGTAATACCCAGTAGTCTGAACCAGAAAAAGTGCTGTTAGAGAGCTCATAGTCACAGTACAGAATATCCTCAAGGCTATGATGGCTTTTATGAAGCCTGAAAAGTTTTGTTCCAAGTATACATGCATTAAAATAAAAAAAACAGAATAAAACAAGAATGGGCACTAATAAGCTCCTTGGAGTCCACAAGAGAAAACAAAGCAACCAGTAAAGCGCAGTCTACTTGATGGGAACTGTCAGCAGGGTTGTATCTCTAACCAATGACACTGCGTTGCTACCCGTATAATATTATTCATGTTCACATCGCTCACTAGGCCTTTGCTTTCTGGGTGCTTTTTCGTTATACAATTCCGACCTCTGGCCTGCCTTTATGTGTGTTTATGTGCATAGCGTGTGCTTATGTATGAGTGTGTGTGTGTGATGTTGATGCTGATGTTAACGCAGCCCCAAGGATATGATGGTGAGGTCGGGGACAATCCATTTAGCCTACTCACCCTGGTAATTATTCAGCATCAGTATCTCAGAGGACACATACACACAAACTACAAAACAAACTAATGCACATTTAAGAGGGAAAGGCACAGAGAGAGGGTGGCAACTAGTGTGAAAGATTACAGTGCTTAGTGTAAAGTAACTCTGAATGCAAATGGTTGAGCTATCGACCTGTTAATAGGGCAGGCTTGCTGCATGTATGTGTCTATCATGAGTGTATGTGTGTGTTTGTGCGTGCACATCCTCTCCCTGCTTGAGGCAAGGTGAAAGGTTAATTCAGGACTGTCGCTGGTGAGCTCTCCTCTCACATGCCTCCTCTGTCACACTTCTACACACACACACACACGCAGGCTAATGCCTTAGGCTCTCCTCATCTCCCCCAAAGGCACTTGTCCTCGTCTTCCCTCACACCTTCTGCCCAAAAATTACACAGTCTGTGTTTACACACACACACACACACACACACACACCTTGCCCTGAGCATTGCTGTCTGTGATGTTGGGGGGGGGTTTCATGCCTGAATCATGACTCACAGCTCCGCTCCCTTAGCAACTGCCACTGCCGGACTGCGTTTACCTGGCGCACGCACGCACGCACACACACACACACACACACAAAACACACACACACAGAGCATGCCAAGGTGACCTTCACACACTTCCATCGGACACAGAGGCACATGTACTCTGCCCTCTCTCTCACACATTCTCATCCTCATACCTCATATGTGTGGCCCTGGGACAGATTACTGGATTAGTGTATTAACACCCTCTTCACTCACAGACCATGACCTGTTTTTTACCCCATCCCCTGCCTCACCTTCTACCTTCCTGCGTTGCACTTTCCTTGGCTTGTCACCTTTCCTGCCCTACTATTCCTCATTTTGTACCTCCTCACTTAAACACTGACTGCATCCAAATTGTTTATTGTACAATGCACATATACTAAAAGACATACTAAAAATAGTATGTCTGAAGATATATGTGCAGTGTTAGTATACACATTTACTATGTGAAAAGTACTTTATGTGAAAGGTATCAGTATGCATGCAAAATAGAAGAAAATAATGGGTATGTGTAGTCGATGCTCACTACACAGTCAAAACCATCCCACGATTCTGTTGTTCCCATAGACACAACAACAATATGACAGGTAACAGTGGGAGGAGTGGCAGCTGGAATCTGCAAGTTCAAATTTATGTTTTTGAACAAACATATGGAGCTGAATCTAAAAGGCAACAGATTTCTTCTTCTGGCATTATGAAGGCTCTCCTCTGCTTCTACAAAATTCTGAACAATTAGTGACAATTAGTGAATTAATTGATTAGTTGACTGACAGAAAATGACCGCATCAATTTTGTCTTTTAATCTACTGTCATTTGTCAGGCAAAAATTCCTAACATTTGCTGGTTCAAACTTGTAAAAATGGTTTAAAAGATTTGCTGCACTTCTCTGTTATATATCATTGTAAATTGAATATCTTTGACTGTCGGTCGGTCTAAAGCGATTTGAAGACATCCCCTTGGACTTATCGTGGGCATTTTACACTATTCTCTAACATTTTATAGCCTAAACCTAAATCTGAGCAGTCCCAAGACAATTAAAGGGATAAAAAATAGAAACTATACATTTTTATGTGTCTTACTTTCTAAAATGTTTGCTTTTTTCTTGTGAATACTGGATATTTTCACCTCTTTAGGTCTTTTAAAAACCTTCATATGAAACAAGCTATGAAGGAAAAAACGATCTTAACTGCTCATGAGGGCAAAAACACTTATTCAGTTAAATCATTAGTTAATCAACAGAATATGAATCAACAACAGTTTTGATATAATTCAGATACAACTGCTGGATTGGCTTCTTTCTCTCTTTCTGCCATGCAATTCTCTGTTGCTCCCCAGAATGGACTTGCCTGGTTCTCCCTCTATCTTTGACCCCTCTTTCTGCCCCACACTTTTTTTTTCACTCTGACCCTCTCCTCTTGTTGCCCCCTTCCCTCCCTCCTCGCTGCTACCTGTCCCCTCCCAGAGAACAATACATGCAAGCAGAGTTATGCCCTCCCACTCCTCAAAGAGTCCAAAGTGCTAGATGAGTCCTGACAGAGCAGACAGGGTGTAGAGGCCACTGTTTTAACAGCCATTACCGGGATAGGTGCTGACAGCTAGGGTGCCTGTGCATCCCTCCCTCTTAGCGTTGGAAGTGTGTGCGTGGGGCAATGTTCCAATTAGGACACGGTGGAGGAGTGGCATTTTAACAAGGACTGTGAAGAAAATGGTGGAATTTGTTGTGCTGTTTGGGGGACGTGTTTCAGGCTCAGAGCAATGACCACGTATGGGGACAAACATCTTATTCTTCCTTTATGTGTGTCTGATTGTGTTTGTCTCTCTCAAAAAACTTAAATGCAGAGAGGGCTAAGGTCAAACTGAGGCGAAAACATTTCAAAACTGAGTCATGAAACAAAGTTAAAAAGCTCCTCAAACTGACTAGAGGAACAATTATACTAAAAGCTGCAGAGATGAAAGAGGTATTGTATTACTTTCTGTTGTGACATTCAGGCAATTGAATAAGTGAGACCAACTCTGAATGCTAATGTGATATTGTCATTTCAGTTATACTTAGCAAAGATCAGCTGCAGGATTACTGAAGACTTTACTGTTGGTCCAAATAAATTTCACTAAATTAGGTGGGTGTTGCTTCGCATGAGCTTCAACACAACTTATCTCTTTGTTTTAATTAAATGTGGCGTGTTTGCCTCTGAGTTGCTTTGTTTCATGGCGATAAAGCTACTACAGAATGCAGCCACAGCGCCTGTCATCATGAAAAACAATCAGCAGCTCAAGATAAAGACCAAATCCACAGTCATTATTGCACCTTAAACATGAGGGTTTATGCTCCTATCTTTCTCCTTTATTTTAATTTGGGGAACAGCCAGATAGAAGGCATAATAGGCTGCAGTAATTATGAGAAGATTGTGAAACAGGATTATTGGTTAATGCTTCACATACAGTAGAGCTGTCATTCCCAGTAAAAGGAAATTCTTTTCAGTGTAACAGAGGAATAAAAGCAATACAGGGTTACAGTGTTACATCTCTGCACATTTGTCTTGATATGTTTATTTTGCTGGATGTACAGGTAAGTGAGATCACTTCCCTGGGAACAAGCATGGCAGAAACAGAATATCTTTCCCCTCTAGTGGGCTTGATGTTCCCTGTGGTTAAAGAGCCCTGTCTTATCGTATCTGCCTGTGTCAGAGACAAAACAAGACTAACAAATTCTTTCCTGTGTTTTGTTTTCAGCCTGAAGCAACACCAGCAGTAAGCCACGGAGGCAGGCCACTCTGGAAAGAAGAAGAAATGGAGACAGACATTATTGGAATAAACAACTTCAGAAAAGTGGACTTGGGTCAGATACCGAAGAGTATGAGAAAATATTGCAGAGTAACTTTAGTGTATGTGTGTGTGTGAGAGTGTGTGTGTGTGTGTGTGTGTGTGTGTGTGTGTGTGTGTGTGTGAGTGTGTCTGTGTGTTTGTTTCATATCCCAGTGGGGACTTTAACCTGAATGCACACTAACCCAAAATTTGAGGTCCCCACAGGTAAAGACTGCCTTTTAAGGGTTAAGACTTGGTTTTAGGGTACAGGTTACAGTTAGGTTAGGGTAAGAGTTAAGGTTAGGCACTTAGTTGTGCTGGTTAAGGTTAGGGTAAGGGGCTAGGGAAAGTATTATGTCAATGATAGTGAAACAAACGTGTGTGTGTGTGTGTGTGTGTGTGTGTGTGTGTGTGTGTGTGTGTGTGTGTGTGTGTGTGTGTGTGTGTGTGTGTGTGGGCAACCATGCACGCGTCTGCAGTATGCATGTGTGGGTCATTGTGAGTGTGTTTATTTCTATCTTTGATCTAAAAATATATCTCTGAGATTTATTCAGCACTTAAGTGTTTGATATGAGTTCTCGACACCAACAGCCGTCAGAAGACTTGCGGCTGCATATTGCCATATAACTCCTGTGTGAACCACAATCCTAAAATTAAACCGATGTCAGTGCGTTGCTCAGAGTGGTAATAACCATTACAATGATAGTCATAGAGCAGCAGTAATAATAACTCTGTAACTAACTGTCCTCCAAGTGCTCTGACAGTAATCAAAGTCTGAACACAGTCTTCTGTTTCAACATGCATTACATATACAGATGGTGGCACATGCATGGCTCACTGTCAGACCACTTGAGACCTACTCAGGCCGAGACTTTCAAATCCAAGGAAAAGAAAACTCCCAATGACCTCAGCCATTACAGATTGCATGAATTTCAATAACTTTGAAAGGTATTTTTGGTTTGAATCTTGTGTTTAAATGTAGTGGATCGATAAATGTAGTGGATCGATGTCCCTTTTTTTTCTAAATGGTGGATTTGTCATTTTTAAACCCATCTTTTCATATATTCCATATTATCAAAATGTGGAGATGTGGCATGGTTATAGTACAGAAGGCAGTGGAGAAAAGCAGCACAAAGACTTTTAAACTCCTGCTCTGAAGTGAGGGTCTGTGCAACTTTGTGAATCATCTACTGTTGAAAACATTCCCACAGCACTGAATACTGATGTCAGATGCAATCCCGAGGTGACAAAAATTCTCTTCTCTGTTGAGATGAGCGACATGTAGATAATATTTTTGTATTTTTCTGTTGCTATGGCCAGAGGGGAAAAAAACTTGACTCCCAGTCCATGTAGCAGCCAATGTACAAAACAACTGGGATGTAATTCAATGCATGCAAGATGTAAAACGTTGCATTCACTTGCCTTTCTGAAACCTATTGCTTGCGCGTTTTGGCAATAGCGCTGCTTTCTAGTGATAGCTTCGTAATGCATTACTGTACATGCTTGCACCTGAACAAAGAGGTGACCTTTTAGTACTGAACTGGCTTCTTTTCAACATCTAATTTATTCATCAAAAAAGGAAAACTTTTTGATACCTAGAAATTAGATCAGTCACCGCTGTATAACACCCCTCATCTGTAGTGTCTTCAGAGTGTCTGTAAAGTGAGTTTCAACAATGGTTTGTAGCATCATAAGATGAGCAAAGAGAAGACACGCTCCACTTTCCTGTGCTGGCACTGAGATCGTCCCTGAGCAGCATTTCTCTATAAGCTGGGGAAAGGACTAAAAAATACAGCACTCAACGCAAAGCTATCCTCTGTTAGTTCTTGTTGGGTCAAGCTCTGTTTTTTTTTCTGTGTAAACACATTAAAAATCTTTTTATTTTGTGCTTTGTTCATTTCATGGTGAAGAGAGTGAACTACGAATGACCTGATTAAAAATTGTTTTTTCTTCTGCAGACGTATGGGATGAGTAATGGTTTTATGCAATCACACTGTAATACTAACAACCATATAATGTGGGTTTGAAGTGAAATAGTTTAACAAAGAGAAAAAAAGTGGTTTGTGTAAATAAGCAGAAGCTGCAGGTGACGTTTGTGTTTTAAGAAGTACAAAAGTTTTGTATTCATGGTGTTTATTTGCACTGAGCTTCAGGGTGATAAGGGAAATGTGTTTCTTATGGATATTATTGAAAAATACAAATATGCTGGCACTGAAATGAGAATAAACTGTTTTGGTGGTTCATGTTTTTGAATGGATAACCATCAGTGAAAATAAACTTATCCTGAGCCGAGGAGTCTGTGATGATGGACTAAAATCCAGCGAATGGAAGACAGTGAGTGATCGAACTCACTCAAAGCGATTTTGAATACTGCTGTTTTCATGAGGACGACCACAATCACCACAAAGACAGCCCCTCAGAGAAGCATCTGATATGTGACTGCTTTGCCAGTGGTTTCATAAAAACAGCCAAAACAACGATGCAGGACTACAGACTGTTGGATATTAACATGACGTCTAAAATGACCAACCCCTCTGTTGTCGGTAATGCCATAAGAAAAACACAAAAACAAGAAGTCATTTGGCATTTTTGATGTGCATCATGACTGTTTTGATGACTATTTACACTGACTCCTTTCTCTCCAGCACTGGTGTATTCACAATAGAAGCGGTGTCTGCGTGTGCCGATATGACAGTCTTTGCAGAGGATGGCTGTGCCATGAGTCACATATTTTAGCAGATGTTACATAACATATGACAGAAATGTATCTATGGGTAGGAATTCTGTGATATGATGCTTGCGGGTAGGTGTTTGTGTATGTGAAACTGTCAACTGCACTGGCAGTGGGAGACTCGCTGTGAGCTGTGTACTGTGAGCACATTTGTAAACACACCTGATGATGAATACAATGAAAACGACAACTATATCTATTTTCTCTTGCAAAACCCAGACCTGTGTTTTCTTTTCCTGTTTGTTTGCACCACCAATGTAGATGTGTGAAATATGCTTTTACTGGCAGCAATCATCTGTTACCACACGTGCACAACCTTGTGTGCAGTATCACCCACACAATAATATTTTAATTATTAATCTTAATTAATCTCATTTTACTTTTAATGTCTCATTTCCTTTCCCTAACCTTCTTTTTTGCACCTCAACCAGAGGTACTGTGTAGTTTTACAACATGAACAAAAGATATGAAATGCAGAATATGAGATATAGAAACCCAATGATATCAATGAATATTTGTAGTTTTAAATTAGGTAATAAGGTGGACCAATAGTACAAAATGTGGACAACTTCATGTTGCCAAATCTGAACGTTGTGAAAATCTGAATCTGAATTTTGAGATCAAATAGTTATATTAATATTTGAGAGTTTAAAATCTGATAATGCTAAAACATTTTTTGATTTATAATGATTATTTTTACATTACATTTTTTTGATAAGAGTGCCTTAAATTTGATTATTTAAGAATTATTACTTTTAGGAATTACATGGTTTCACCCGCAGCGTATGAAAACAGAGGTGCACCGCCACAAACATCAAAAGAAATTATTACACTTTTATGAAATATAATATTAAGCTTCAAAGAAAACAAGCAGAGGCACTACTTCATTCAGAAAACATCTACTGTTATTTAATGAGTGAGGCGACTGTTTAAACCATCATCTAGTAGCTAAATTGATAACAAGACAAGATGCATTAGGATCAGTCTGAATCAGCTCAGCAGGTGACAATGATTGATCGATCACATCATACATTTGCTTCGCAGTAATTAAGCAGAGCAGTATATCACAATCTCACAATCTCTATAAATTCTTGCAGGTTAGGAGAAGTAGAAATAACTAATTTCCTGGGGGAAACCCTTAATTTATTTGTATTTTATTAAAGATTTTAATAAAATATAAGAGCGTGCTGAGCGGGACATTTTATTTGTCAGTGCTTTCTGGTGGACAAACAAATTTAAGCAAAAATTTCCTACATACCAGTAGGAATATATCTGTAAATATCGACCCTGCTGATGCATCATTAATGCTCTAACTTATAGAAAATATCTGATGTTTCTTTATGGCAACTACTGCAGGCACTCGCAACCACCTTCATAAACCTGCAGTAGGTTGACATCTCATATAGACTAAGCAGGAGATGTTCTTGTTCCAGTCAGAACAGTGGAGTATCTTACACACACACACACATAATATAGACTTTCACCATGGTGACAGCTCATTAGTAATTCATACAGAAAAGTGGGAAGCACTTCGAAAATCGAAAAGCATAGAGGTGTGATCTGAAATGTGTGTATGTTGATCTGTGAACCTTGGATGTGACGCGTTGAATAAAAAAAGCGGATGAGAATGGTGGAAGATGAAAAAAAAGGTAGAAAACAGACCATTTGTTATGATCAAGCAATTAGCTTCAAAGCTTAGTTCTCTCAACAAAGTTTCCATAGTAACATTGCTGTTCCTGCTAGATGAGGAAAGAGAGAGGCGGAAAGTTTGGGCTACGCTAAGAGCACCATCACAAAAACACACACACACGCCTTCCTTAAAATATTGTTGAAATAAATTAGCATAATAACCCACAAACGTTCAACATGAGCACAGTTAGACTGAGCTGCAAGATATCTCCACAATGGATTAGCATCTTTCTTGTAATTTCCTTGAATGGAAAGCACTCGTTATTTACAAAGAACAGTACAGTAAATGGCAGAAAAAACAAGTGCAAGAGAGAGAGAGAAGAGAAAGCGACAGGAGGGAGAGGAAATCAGTGCGAATGGGAGATGCTGTGCACTCTTAATGGACCATTGTAGTCAACAGGAGATGAGCTAAATAAAACATTAAAGCTGGTATTATGTCATTTCCACTGCGCCATCCAACCTCTGTGTACCATAAATCAGTGGGTGTGAGAATACTAGGCCACCACTACATTTATCCCACAGTAGGGCATGTTATCTTGGCTCATCCATATTCATGACTCTATCACTATAACCCTATGTTCTGCTGGGAGGTGTTTCTGCAAAGGTAACCCCTCTACTGTAGGTGCAGTTCACAGCTCGACTTCTTGAACTTCTTCATTTGAATACCGTTAGCGTGACTCTGCCTTACTGCAGAGTTTACAGTACACTGAATTAGCTGTGGTAATTGATTGTATAATTGTTCCACACCACACAAAGGAGTATCCGTGAGTCACAGTAATGGTACCCACAGAACCAGTAGATTGGAAGTTACAGTTTCCTCTGTGTGATCCTGTACAACTGCATCACTATGAGAAGCATTTGTTGAAAATTTCAAAATGGAGATACATCTTCAGTTGACATTTTAAAACACGTGGGGCAAACGGATCGCACAAAGCAAAACAGCGGAGGGATTTCATTACTATACAGCACTGTCTCTTCATGAGTGTGAAGCAATTGTAAACACTGAGTCATCCCTCCTGACAACTGGCAGAAGAATGGCTTTCAGTGGAGGAACAACGCTAGCTGTTAAAATTTCTGAACTTCTCTTTGATTCAATTGTACTTTCATTTAGTAATAACAATGCCTGCCTGATGGAAAAGGTTAGACTGATGGTGTAGGTGTAGAGAGAGTGATTTTAATTTATAAAAACCTCTTACAATAATCACAAAAAACAAGGACTGACAACGAGCACCAGAGAATGTTTCTTTTTGTCTCATTACATAAATACACAAACATTAGAGCCATTTAACCTGCACGTTTGAATACACCATTCCACAAATCAAAGACAACAGACATATAGTTTAGGCTTCTCTAACTTCACCTGCCACATGTGTCTGCATGCTCCTAACTGGCTGTTGTCGTCAGCAGTGGTGATGTGACCCCAGACAACCCAGTAGCAACAGATTTCCACTCCGCCGCTCTGCTCCATGCAGCAGCTTGTTCATTGTCAGAGCCCGTCAGAGCTTCCCTGTCGCCATCACAATATTCAGCCCCACAGCTCCTGCTGGCATTTTAGACAGTGGATCACAGGCTAGCAGGTGACACAAGCAGCCAGACACATGCATCTGCATCAACACCAAAGTACTAGTGGTGTGTTAATTCTTGAAGACAGAGATTGGATGTTATATAGCAGCAATCTAATACCTCTGCAGAGATACCTGACCTGTCCAGGCTGATTTATTCTTGCAGGGCTACAGGCTAACCTTAGACCTGGAACACATCAACTGTCCTTTTAAAGGTCAAGGCAGATGGACCAGGTGAGGACAGAGAGAATAAAATGAAACAGTTCTGGATCCCTGTTGTCAGAGATTAAACCTTATTAAACTGAATATTTGGTACTATCATTGGGTTGAGCAAATTTTCAGATCCTACTGACAACATCCTTTCAAAACTCCTGATAGTTTAGAAATAAATGGGTTCCAAGTTGTAGGGAAAGCTTTTTGGCACAGCAGCACTTTGACCTAAATGCTACCATCAGCATGCTAACATGCTCACAATGACAATGCTAACATGCTGATGTTAAGCAGATATAATGTTTACCATGCTCACCATCTTAGTTTAGCATTTTAACATGCTAACATTTTCTAATTAGCACAAAACACGAAGTATAACTGAGGCTGAGGAATATAATCCATTTTGCATAAACTGAAATATTGGACAAATAAAAAATTTGGCCTGATGGTGAAGCTAGATGAAAAGTAAAAGGATCACCAATCTGATTACAATTTATTTAGGACGGCATGAATGTCTCCACAAAATTTCATGGCAATCCATCCAAAAGTTGTTAAGATATTTTAGTCTGGACCAAAGTGGTGGACTGACCGACAGACCGACATTGCCATTCCTAGAGCCATGCCGCTAGCATGACTAAAAATGGTTATAAAACCAGTATCTATTAGTCACAGTACCATGATTTCAACATATTATCTCTTGCCCCAAACTAAAATCTTAAAACAGTTGAAACTCTGTGTGCAAAAAAATCTTATCCTATAAGATAAAACAAGATTCAAGACTCAACAGTAGACGGTGTAATCCAGCTGTGTTCAAGGTCAAATGACACATTTCAGTAAAGTTCAGTAAAATAGCAATAATAATGTCAAATACGGTGTTTAAATTGATGCCCCTGTTGTAAATTTGTGTCTTATCTGCATTTGTGACCAAGACCAATGGTTACATAATAATGAAATTATATCATGAGTAACCCTGACAGATTATTCCAGTATTTTTAACCTTGTTTCAAGCTAAAGACAACAAGGCTGGCGCTCCAGTCAAGCAGAGACATTGTTTTGGCTTCTGCTATAATCCAAATATGTCTCTTGCTGTTTTTCAAATGAGGAAGCTTTGCCAAGTGCCAAACACTCCTCCAGTAAAAAGCTTTTTGCTGTTCCTGCTCCACGGCTGGCCAGAGAAGCTTTAATTAAAACTCTGATCTGACACATTCACTGTTTCAGCCCCTGACTGCACCAGTGTACACTTAGAGGGATGTGTGTGTGTGTGTGTGTGTGTGTGTGTGTGTGTGTGTGTGTGTGTGTGTGTGTGTGTGTGTGTGTGTGTGTGTGCATATGCATCCATTAGTGTGCACCAGCATTGCAAGCAGATGTCTGTGCATGTGTGTGCACATACAGGTGTTTTTTTGCATATGTTTTTTTTTTTTTTGCATATTTATGTACATATGTAAATCTGTGTGTCCGTGTGTGTGTGTGTGTGTGTTGAGATTTATGTGAGTGTTTTGGCAAATAGCATTTGCAATGTGTGTGCACCCTAAAAAATTCATTACAAGATGCACGCTCCATCTAAAATCTATTTCACCATCTGGAGACTTTCATGACAAATCAATCTTGTTTGTTCAAAGAAAAAGTCATTCAATTTAAATAAAACAGGACCTCTTTGAAAACTGCAGACAAGTAAACATTTGATACAAAAAAATATTGAAATTTACTGTCTACCAAAATCCAATTTACCTGATATGGTTGCTCCTTTACTCCATGTTGTAGTTGCCACATTCTGGCTTACATTAATCAAAAGGGACTGAGTGTATGATTGAGGAATGTTACAGGGATGTCCCACAATACCTACACTCTTTCAAACTAGGCTATGCATAAACTGGGCCAGTGAGGAAGCATTTGGCCTAATACTGTATGTATCTGGGCCTCGACTCAGGAGGGGGACAGACAGTGTAATAAGTCTGTCTGTCAGCTGACGGCTACATCTGATGGTTTCCCCCCGTGACTGCTGTCATCTCATCATCCTGCACCCAGCCTGCAGAGCGCACCCAAAACCAGGGATATAAATCTGTAACCAGCATGCAGACATGCACACACATACAAACACAGACAGCCTGTCTGCAGCTGAAATTAAGTTGTCAAAGCTAACAGGCAGCTAGTCAGGTGCTTTGTCTCCCTGTCAACCAACCGTCCCTTCATCTCCATATGTAATAAATGAAGAATTGATAACTACCATTGCCGAAGCCAATGTGCAGAGGCCTAAATGTATCTATGAAAGTAAAGGGGGAAATATAAACTTGTCTCATAAAATACAAAGTCAACATTTTTTAAGGGTCTCTGTGATTTTTAAAATTATTTTCCCATTGAGGAGATACAAAGGCTTAGAGAGAGCTATGTTTGGGGGCATTTTTGCTTTGACTGACAGGCGCTTGTTTACTCACCACTCTTCAGCGGTTTAGTTTACACATCCTTGCCTAAATTTAGCTTTCTGTCTTCATCTTTCTGACAAGATGGCAGCAAGACTGTGTATCAAATCCAGACTATAATGTTTAGTACATGCAACATACTAATCTTTATAGTTTAATGTTTTAGCAGTTGGTATGGAAGAAATTAATGTATTTTCCAATGTATACATCTTATACAAATAAGATGTGCACCAACAGATGCCAATCAAACTGTGTTTTTGAAAATGTGCTGTGTGAACTAGACTTAAAGTAAAAGCAAACGTTTTCCAGAGATATAATGTTTGAGTTTAATGTTTTCTGATGTTTCTGGAGCTGTCTCACCCCCAAGTGCAATTTGTCTTAATCTTTTAGCTGTAAGCAGCTGCTCCATTTCCAGTCTTAATTGCATTGTGGGAGAATAGCGTCAATCAACACCACACTCAAGAAGTCAATCAAAAATGAGTATGCAGACTGACATCTTTAAGTACACTTCATTTTGTCAATTTTCAAGTGTTAACACACTAAATACTCAAAAGCTTCCAGCTAGAATTAGGTTGAACTGTAAAACAGGGACAAAGCTCCAACTTTTAAACATTTGGTTGATGTCAAAGTTGCTACATCCATGTTTTTCTATCTTTAGTGCAATTTATACACCTGCTACCTAACGTACCTAATGAAGATAACACCTGTCGTGTGCATGGATGTAAATGGTAAATCGTGTACAATGTCAGACCAATCAGTCAAAAACTGATTCTTGAGCAGAAACACCAAGAAATCCAGTGTTTCAATTAAGAGTTCCAGCTAAGCAGAAAATTACCTTACAGTCATGAACACAGACCAAATAAAAGGTGTCCACAGTAACAGAACAAGGCACCAGCTTTTTTAATATATCAGCATTATGTGTGTGGGAGAAAAAGAGAGAGAAAAGGGGGAATGGTCAGGCAGAAAAACAAAAGGCCTAGTTGTATTGGAATAATATGTAAAACACTTTTTCAAAAGTCTCTACAACTTTTCACTAACAAAAACAGTGTAATCAGTAAGTAGTAGGACAGTGACACATTTAAGTGCTGACTTTCAGTTTTAAGGGTGTTTGAGGGTGCTGACACCCTTACTGGTTAGGAATTGTAGCCATTTTGTATATATTTTCTGTCAATTTTATTCTGTTAATTTCATTTTTTATGTAGCAGGACAGTGATCCTAAACAGCCAATCACCTGACCTCACACCAACTGAACATGTGTTTCACTTTGTTTAAGACCAAACTGAAGGGGAAAAAAGCAAGAAGTAAAGTTGTACGCACCATAGACCTGGCAGAGCATCACTAACGAAGATACCAAATGTCTGCTGTTGTCTACTGTATGTGTTGCACACTTGTTTTTGTTGTTTTGTCAACAACGTGGTTCATATATTTAAGGCCTTAAAAGTTGCATGAAATGAATAGTTAAACACTGAAATGGATGAACACTAATCACCCTCTAACGATACACAACCCTTCTCCTCTTTAAAGCAGAATATCAATGGGTCTTGATATTAATCAGTAACTGTTGTATAAGTGAACTGGATGAGACGGAGTATAATGCAGAGCCATTAGAATACTAACGCACTTAGCCTTCATTAGAGGAGGAAAAAGTGGGAAGTGACTACACGGCAAGCAGACTCATCTTTTGTGCTGGTAAATGTAAAAGGCCGGGGAGTTAACTGGGCTGAGCTCCCCATGAGCAGAGATATATAATCTTTTAGGTCACAAACCAGAGGGCGGCTGTCATCACAATCACTGTGGGATGGAAACACTGCAAGGGTTTGAACAGACTGCTAATATATCTCATCCCAAGGGTGGATGATGTCATTCCTAAAATCTGCAGCTATTTTGACGTCCGTGCGAAGGCAGTTGACAGTTCGCACGTGTTAGTCACAAGCGTCACTTCTTGTGTGTCAACACAACAAACCAAAACAAGAATGTTGATTCCGTTCATGTACTAATTCAAATGAAAATTACTTTATTAAGCAAGACCGCCTCGCAAAGTTTGCAAAAGATTTTCTTCATTCAAAACAATTAACAACTGATTTGAATGAAAACCTGCAGAATGGTAAACATACTGTTCATGCATTGGCACTCCTGTCATCAGAAAATGCGCGCCCACGCACACACACACACACACACACACACACACACACACACTCTCCATGACAGGTGCCATCTTTCTGAGGAAAAAGATCCTCAGAGACTAAATCTGAACACGTCAGCTTACAGGCATTATGGCTACCTCACTGTACAAAGCTGTAACAAGGTCACTCTGACCTTGAACAACAGTTGCAGTAACATCAAAGTTTAACTGAATCTCATGTGTGACTGATTTTCAAATCTCTTGTAAGACAATAGAATATTAATGTAATTTCTTGTTTTTATTTGTATCATATAACAATAGTTAAAAAACAGCTCATCAACGACAGCATGTTTATGTGATTACATCCTCTTTCCAGCACACAAAGGAATAATTGCAAGCATCTTTTGCCAATCAGGCTTTTCATTTGAAGATAACTGTTTGCCAACAAGCAGTAAACAGAGGCATTCATCTGAAAAAGAAATGAGGGGCTCGTTACCCTGGCTTTGCAAATGTGGCTCCGTCTGAAAATCTGCATTAAACAACTCCAATCAGCTTCTCAGTCACAGCTTACTTAAGATTCTGATCACAGAATTGTGGGAAATTGCATCACACCTGCATATGTGACAGGTGACAGAGTGGCAGAGAGACACAGAGGCAGACGGATGGATGGGGACAGCGTAGGAACTGCTACTGATTGGACTGGTTACCCTGTGGGTACAAATAGCAGCAGAGAGCGAGCGTGAGAAGGGAAAGGAAAGTATGTTTTCGCATTTCAGCTTCGGCCACACACAGGTTTTCTATTAGATGACAGATGACACGCTTCACACCCTGCACATTGCAGATATCACTCAGCGCAGCACTTACCTCCTCCTCCCTCTCTCTACCTCACCTCTCCATCTGGCTACTGCCTCATCCCAATTTTACCCCCTGCCCACCACCTCCACCACCCCCCCCCCACATGCATCCATACATTGTCTGTTTCTCTGTCAGCATGTCTTCCTTTCCAGCACTGAAGCTCTAGCCAAGTATATTAATGAAGTTAATTGGATTGTCGCCTGCGGGGAAGCAGCACAACTTTTACAAAGTTCCGTTAATGTTACCTCAATTCAATCAGCAGTTGCCCGTCTTCCTGCATTTTGTGTGTGTATCTATGTGCATGGAGAGACACTGGGTGTGTATATGTTTGTGTTTGTGTCTATGTGTTTGGACGTGTCTTTCTCCCTGAGCCGCATTACCAGCAGTTTGGCAGAAATTAGCCATAATCATATTAGGCGCTCTCCCTCCTCGTCTGCCGCAAGGATAAATGTGGGACAGAATTAGCAGTACGTTTCCTTCCCAGTTATCTCATGCCAATGATCATCTCTCCTGACAAAAACAGCAGCTTAAGTGTTAACAAAGACACTCTGATACTGACACTGGAATTTAATGTGAAGAAGAATTGCCACTCGAGACATTTGAAATCTCAAATGTGATGACCTTGTGTCGGCTTGTCACCGTGGCCGCTCAGTAATGACATGATGCAGGTGTCAGAGGTTAGTGGCGAGACAGCGGCATTAACTCCACCCTGCTGCCATGCTTTTCTATGGAGCTAATTCCCTGCCAAAACTACAAACAAACAAAACATGTTTTACAAAATGCCCTACGATTCACTAACAAACACAGTGTGGTTTGCAAAACACCATTAACAAACTAATACGTTTTGTTTTGCAAATACAAACGTACCTATCAAACAAATACACAGCATTTTGCTAAGATATGCTTCAGAAACAAATACAGCATGTGTGACAAGTACAAAAAAATATATCCTACAAAGACAAAAAAAACATCACTTTTGGCCTAATCTTTCCAGCGTTCTGTCTAGCTGAGTGTACACCACGAGAAATGCCATAGCTTTCTGTTGTCATTTACCGATAAAATGTTTGTGGTTTAAGGGCCAATGTATCATTTGTGTATTTTGGTGGACGTAGCTAGGTTTACATGCGCACCTACTATCTGTATGAAGTATCACAGAGCAATAAACTGATTGATGAAAACTTGGTGTAAGCTAGGTTAGCTCCTGTGGTCATGCACTTCATGCTATATATTAATCCTACCCTAACTTGTGGAGTTTAGTTAAGATTTGATTTTTCACCAGAAACAACCACAAACGCTCATAGTGCCACCTGCTGTCGTGGAGGGCGAATTACGCAGGACATTTGTGAGAAAATCCTCAGCACAATCACGGCAGAACAATTGTGCCAAACATCACGTGATTTTTTTTTGGCTTTGTAGGATATATTTTTTTGTACTTGTAAAACATGTTATATTTGTTTCTGAAGCATGATGTATTAGCAATATGTTGTGTATTTGTTTGATAGGTACATTTTGTATTTGCAAAACAAAATGTATTAGTTTGTTATTGCTGTTTTGCAAACCACACTGTGTTTGTTAGTGAATCGTAGGGCATTTGTAAAACATCTTTTGTTTGTTAAGTTTTGGCAGGATATTAGCTCCATACTAAGAGGGAAGCCCCCTGAGGATCATGTGGCCCAGAGAAAAGGGTGTTACATATTTCACTTGCTGACAAGTCACCAACATATCCACACTGCATACCATTGTCTCACCATGGTCCTTCACCTTGTGGCCTTATTCCCAAATATGTGAGTGTGTGTGGACATGACTGAGGTAGTTCACTATGTGCCACAGATTTTATAAGCACTAGCAGGTCTCTCCATATTTACTCTCCCCTGACAGTGACCTTGCTGCTCTGTCTCCACGGTGTCTCCACCCCCTACGTCTGAATGCCAGCACTGTCAATCAAACTGCCTCCTCGCCACCCCCCAGCACCACCTTAGGGACTATTCTAATGAGGTGCATGTTGGCATTATGAGACAAAAGGCTGCTTGTGAGACACAAGGGCAGTCATTACCATGTGTGCGTGGAGACAGTGATAGCTTTGGTCCAGCAACAGTTTTATTTTTAATGCAAGGGCTGGATATAGTTAATGTAATATTTCGATATGATAACCTGAGTTTCAGTACTACAACAATGCTTTTTTTAAATCAATAGCTTATTTTAAGAAATATGAACATGTTTTTCATTTAACAAAAGGAGTCTCAATTGTTAAATATTGTCCAAACACAAACAGCTGTAGACTTTGCCTAATAACAAAATGTGTTATAAAAATGTCAACATTTTGATCTACATCAGGAAGTATCTGCTCTCGGTAGTTGACAATACTCAATGCCACAGACACATTTCGGTCATACATCGATATCCAGCCGTGCACACTGCAGGTAAACATTTACCTCAACTGTCCATTTTTTAACTATGCAAAGTTTAATTCGTTGTCACTTCGTCTCCTTTAAGACTGCTAAAAGTTGTTTGGGGAGACTTGGCATGAGTGTGCGTTTGTGGATCTGCAGCAACAAACAGTTAGGCAGTAGTGCCAGCTGTTTGCAGTCCAGGCACAAAGAAGAACAAGCTTCCCAGGAATTGGTGGTCACACTGGTATTCTCGGGGACACACACACACACACACACACACACACACACACACACCTTCCCCTTACAGACAGACAATCAAAGAGGATTTACTGTTGCAGTGTCAAACCTGCTTCCCATTTCCCTTTTTTCTGCTCTTTCTACACACTCACACATGCAAACACACATGACTCTAATACATGCACACACACACACACACACACACACACACACACACACACACACTATGAACTGCATCTTAAAAGGTGGTCGATCAAACATTTAATTTTGCTCCAGTGCTGACAAAGGCTTCTCACCAAGACAAGCCGCTTTTATCGACTGGCATCCAGAGGGCCCCAGCAGCTATTATAGCAGCAATGAGTGACTGGCCCAGTCAATAGACTTTCTATTAGTAGACTGCTCCCACAGTCCCAAGCCAGCACGCACACACAGTGAGAGTGAGAGAGAAGGGAAGAGAGACTTGGGAGCTCTATGAAGGTCAGGTAAGGAGCAGCGAACCCCCCCCGAGGGAAATGCGTTGTGTGGGAGCGGGTGTGTGTGAGAGAGAAACCAGGAGTAGATCAATAAGAGGAATAAATAGGCACTGACACCAGGCTCAGATATCAGAGACATAGATACTAGCAACTCCTAGATACATGGACAGGTCCTTGCTCATCACACATGCACGCAGAAACAGATTACTGTCATTGACACATTAGTAAACAAACTCCCACAAAGCCACAAAGTCATGTTTATACTGTAGCATTTCAAAACAATAACAAATGACCTTAGCTCTTATATATAGTACACAGTATGTGAATGTGATGGCAAGGCTTCAGTGACCTTGGTCCTGCCTGCCCGAGGCAAATTTAGACTGATCTAGATGAGCTGTGAGGTGCTCATGCTGCTTCGCTCTAACAGAGGGAGTAATAGCCAAGGCAAACACCCTCATTCATCTCTGAGCATCTCACATAATACCACCTATCATTAATGATACTACACTGCTTAAACAGACGAAGATTAATCTGACAGAGCAGGAGAGAGAGTGAGTCAAACAGAAAAACAGCAAGGATCAAGAGCCCTTCAGACTTTGACTCAAGCTGCATGCAGGTGTGTTTTTTACAATTCCAGCAGTGGAGTTGCAGTCCATGTTGAGATACGTTGGCTACTGCAAGAAGTCCACTTATAAAGATTTATATGTAAATTAAGTTGTGTCTAACTTCAAACTAAAATACTGAGATTCAGACTTTCACCTAAGTTTATTTCAGTCTGTAAACTCATGTGGAACAGATTATCATGTCAATCATTAATAAAATGATTAGTCAGTCTAAATTAAAGCAGCAGCCATTGTCATTGTTGAAAATCTACCATAATGCAGCTGTTACAAATGAAGTTTGGATGAAAGAAAGGAGGAAGACAATGTAACCATTTGTGAGTAATGGACATTATTGTACCTTACCACAATATACCTATATGTTTACCAGTTAGCTGGCTAGCATCTAACTTGACTTATAACTTGTAACCTACTAAGGATTTTAAGTACATTGTTATGGAAATGTGCAGTTTGCATACTAATTTTTAATAAAGACAGTTATGGATAATTGAGTCACAAAACCTAATAAAAATAAACAAAAAATAAAAATATGCAACACAATTTCCCAGTTTCTTAATTTTTGGAATGAAAGCGTTACAGCTGGCAATCATTATATACATTACCTCATCATTTTATTTTGATTCAAGGTTCTACAATTGGATTATTTATGTTTCACAGGCCAATAGGCCTCTTGTCACAGCAGACATTTTGACTTGTCAAATTGGGAAAAGCACCAGTGTTACTGATAACATTAATCATGGCTCCGTTCTTTTCAATGAGCTATGACAGTGTGACATTGAGCCAGCATGCACAATACCACAATCCTTAAACTAAAGCAGCTGAATGAAATTCAGCCATAATCAATGTTATCATTTACACATGATTTTCCTACTGTGACATGTGAAATTGTCTTCCGTGAAAAAGGCCTATTTGTTTAAATCTTAATCAACCCCCAACAATTAAACGTAGGAAGACTTTTGTAAGCACCTCATTTGCAACAAAATTTCAAACATGTCAACTTTTTTACACTAAAATATCAGCGGTTTCTTGTGGGCAAAAAAAAAATCTGAGGTTTGACAGTGTAGCAGGTTCAATGTTCATGCTCCGTTGTGCTTTTCTATCCAAAAAAAAATTAATAACACATATTATTAAAAAGAAATGCTTCAGCAAAAAGATATAAAGACAAGAAAAGTCCAGGGTTGACCACACAAATGCAGGAGGCAAAGTAGCCAAGGTCTAAATACATGAGAAAAAGTGCACGCACTAAATAAGCCTTAGCTCAATCAAACATTGCAGTCTGATTTGAGAGACTTACAAGAAAGGCAGTAATTCATGACTAAAACTGGCAAAGGCTAGTGATACAAAATAGATGTGAGCATTTGGAGAAGCAAAGATAGGCTGAATCGTTGTGAAGCTGCCGTCCCTCTAAAGCCTCTTGATCTTTCAGTGTTCAAGACAGATGACCAAGAAGACCTAAGTCTGACCAACGCTTTCAGTCAGTAGATATAAAATGTCAAAGGGATTAAAATACAAAGAAACAGACTTTTGCATTTCAGCCTCAATCTTTGGTTCTTTTGTGCTTCTCTGATGTAGTGCTTCTCTGTGTACAGAGCACTGAGCACACTGAGATGTGTTACTAAGAACAATTTGACAAAAAATTCTTATTTGTTTTATACTTAGAAACTGCTATTTACTAAGCAACATGTGCAGTATTCACTCTAGTGCTGTAAATGGGAGCAACACAACATCCTTGTTCTTGATGTAATTACAATGAATATGCATTTACTTTCAGAGGCCATATATGTTCCTTTTACACATAATCAGAGGGGGCAGCAGCGTGGCTGAGCACAAGGACAAACTAAACAGGAGCAAAATTAGTAAAGACAGAGGACAAAGCTTTCACTTTCATTTGAATAAGTTGTGACAGTCACAAAGAGCTCAGACGCTGTGTACACACAGCTGCTCATAGAACTTATACAAAAAGAATAGTTCTCCCCAAAAATAAAATGCATCTGTCTATCTACTCCCACAGTGTAAATTAAAAGTCCACTGAAGTTCATAAAACCGCTAAATAGTGCTTTGATCCATAACATTTAATCACAGCCTCCTAAACTAATGATATAATGAGGAAACGTGGAATAATTAGATAAACATTGCACAAAATGTTTTAGTTACAAAATATGAGATGTTTGAAGAAATGTAATTAACATTTCTTTTTCCATTTGGGAAAAGGCTGAAATGAAATCTAAAGTAGAAAGTAGAAAAACATGGATGTAGCTTCTTGCAAGTCACCTGCTGCAGATTTCTAAAGGGACATTTTGTGTCAAAGTCTTTGTCAGATATTAGAGCTTTGCAGTGTCTGAGGGGAGCTGAGGTGGGACAAATAGCAAGAACAGATTCATGTGACTGACTGCTGTTCGTTACTTACCAGTCAAACTAAGCTCCAATCCTCACCTATGGTTATGAGGTTAAGGAAATGACCAAAAGAAATCACGGACACAAGCGGTTGTAACGAGTTTCCTGCATATTGTGGCTTGGTTCCCTCTCAGAGACAAGGTTACGGGTAGTCAAAAGGAACTAGGGAGTACAACCGCTGCTCCTTCACACTGAAAGGTGCCAGTTTGGTTTGGGCATCTGATAAGGACATCTATCAGATGCCTCCCTCTGGAGGTATTCCTGGTAGTGGGATGAGACAAGAAAACACTGGAGGGAAACATAATCTCGTTTAGCCCGGCAACACCTCGGGATCCTCCAGAAAAAGCTGGAGCTGGCAAGAGGGACATCTGGGCTACACTACTTTCTCACCTTTTCGCACCGGGGATGAAACGGAATATCCTTTGACAATTTTTTGCTTTCAAACCTTTCACACCAAGTCTGACATGAATATCCGCGTTCCATGCATTACAACGAAAAATTAAAGCTTCGCACCAGCACACAATAATCGAATCATCATTGTCATGGACTCTTCAAGCAGGAGTAGCGACAGCAAGTTCCTTATGTATCTTTTAGCTCAAAAAGTTATGGATTGTAGTGGTATGGTATGTTAAAAAAAAATGTTTTCATTATAATAAACCCACACAAATCTACACACTGGAGACGGGCTGGTTTTTCCAAGTGTCCAATACTGTGTAGAAAAGTTACAATGTATAAATCAAGGTTTGATCACGTTCCCACCACAAATGAACTGCTCCAGAATATGTTTGTGGCCTCTGAAAGGTTTTGGTGTGGTTGTTTCGGTCCACACTCGAGTGCCCTTAGTGGTTTTTTTGCCCAGCATCTAGTGGCTTTTAATGGAACATTGGGCCATTTTGCATTAGGTTCAACATGTAGCCATTGTTGGCGCCTCTTAAAATGGAACCGGTTCCAGTTCAGGGGTTAAATCTTTTTTGTTTTTTTGTCTCATACATTCAAAGTTTCAACAGAGATGGATAGACTATTAGAGAATGAGAATATTTATATATTTTTTCTCTTCTTTTTGAACTTCTCACCCAATCCCTTTGTGTATTGCACATGGGAGCCTGGATTAACTCTGGTCTCAGAGGGGTAAATACAGCAGTGGTAATCTACTGAGGAGTTTGGAACAGTCTGTGTATTCAGCTAATCACAATAGTGCCAGCTGGACCGCCAAGGCACAGAGATTTAAAGGGAGAAAGCCACATGGGAAATGAGAACACAGCTGGATCATGCCACCTGCAGTAATACTGGAGAAGAGTTTGTGGAAGGGGAAGGATGAAGATGACTGACGAATACAACTTTGTCCTCAAGGTTTTGTTCATTGAAGTTGCATCACTCCAACACTGACACAACACTGGCATTATGGCAAACAAACACACACACACACTGCTGCAAGCGCACGCATACACACACTCAAATGCTGATGGCAGGTACACACTTAAACTAAACACTAAAATACAACACTTGTGGAAGTGGTGTGATTGTCAAGACATAAAACATTAGCATTCAGATGGAATTCACACATCCATTCACAAGAATAAATCACTATTTCAAACACTTACAAACAATGCAGCTATAGAATTTTTGCCGAAGTGAAGGAGAATTGTTGTTTTGTTGTCAGTATATTTACCAGCATGCTACGGATAAACAATGAGTGTCCAAACTCTTACTCTCTTTCTCCTTCTTTCTCTCATAAACACATTTTCATTCCACAGTCTCTTACTCACTCACAGTAGCATTTCTTTCTGTGCATATTCCTACAGGCGAAGACATTAGCAGCAACCTTCTGACAGCTTAATCATGCGTAGAAAAAAGTGACAGACTCAAATTAGAGGGACAAGTCAGGAACACTGACTTCAGAGGAGTTTTCAACATGTCAGTTCCTTATGCTTCATTAACACAGGCACCTTACCACACACACATTATGCAGACACTTGCACCCCACTTATTCTTTTGTTTGTACACTATGTGTCTTGACATTTTAAGGACACTGAGCCCAGTCATCTCATCTTTAGGTGGTTTAGATAATTTAATGTAAGGTTTGCAGTTTAGAGTTAATATTAGACAACAAGTGTCTGGCCAGCATGCCATGGCAGACTAATGTGACCAGGAAAAAGAAACAAAAACTCTGAATATACACATGAAAGAAAGGAAATTATGATAATTTGGAGCCCAATGGGTAATGCAAGTTCTAACGCAACGTCATCTCATAGCACACCTCATCACTTTCTCCATTTAGCTTGATGCATGGTAGGACAAGTCTTTCTGCAACTTTTTGCAAAGTCATCATTTCAAGTGCAAAGTCACTTTATGGAAATAAGGTAGAGCAGGATGGTTTGAAAATCTAATTCAAGCATCTAAATTTGGACCATTTTCGGCTGTGTGGTAAAATAATACCCAGCCGTTGCAGACAGTGCAATGCAGTATTTCTCACACAAGTCCTCACACCTAAACAATAAAATAGGTAGTTTGTTTAGTGCATTCTGAAACAGTACATGAGCTTTTTCCCGATATGCCCCTTTTTCTGATATGGTTACAATATGGTAAGATTTAAACAACTAAAACACCTGGTTAAGGTAAGGAAAAGATTGGAAATCAACATTGACAGTTGACACCTTTTACAAGAGGACAAACACACACCTGTCTCCAGTGTCAAAGTCAAACACTTGTGCTGTTTGAACAAATGATTAGTGCTATCGTTTTTTTCTTTTCGCAAACCTACCATTTTGAACTCAGCCTTTCAAAACTGACTTGACATAGAAAGTGATTATACTATGCAGGTTTGTGGGGGCTGGACCTATCCCAGCATGTAAACCCTGAACAGGTCCCCAGTATATCATAGCAGTAACAAACAACGATGAACAATGCCTTTACACTCACAACTCTGAGTAATTTAGCTTCAAGTTTACCCAATTTGCATATCATTGGACTGTGGGAGGAAAGTGAGGCACTCAGAGGAATCCAATGCAGACATGGGGAAAACTTGCAAGATCTACATAGAAATCCCGCACGGCTAGACAGCAGATTTGAACCTGGAACCTTATCGGTGTCATGTGACAGTGTCATTAGTTTAGCCAGGATACCAGTTTTACAGTGTGTTCTTTAAAACAAGCTCGAGTTTCACACTGAATCAGCCTCAAGAACACATTTGAAGATGTGTGATATTTCGTAAAGTTTTAGTGGTGAGATAACTTCCAACTTTCTTTTCACGTGCCCTGTTATGGAACACAATAAGTATGCTAGGGTTGTGCGGAATGACAATCATATTGATGATTGAAGACGCACCTGCCGATTTTAAAACAATTCTTAAAATTGTATTTTAGTAATTTTTTTAGGCAATGGGGCAAAATGTATGAATGGAATAAAAATCCTAATCAGTCTGCTGTGATTATACAGATCCCCACGTTCATTAGAAAGGGATCTCTTAATAGCCAGTATGAACAAGAGGAATGATATCAGCTAGAGAAATCTGTTTAAATGTTCATATTAGGCACCTGACTGTTGTTTTGAGACAGTGAAACCACTGTGTCATCTGCAGGCTGCATTTTGGTCACTCTCCACTGCTCTTGCTGTGTCTTGTCCATCAATGTGCTTTCATATATATGTGCACAGCGCAGCACTGTCGTGTCAGGCTGATGATATAGCTGAGCCCACACACTGATCGATCATATCCGCTAGCAGTGATCAAACACAATGACGATAGGACGATCTGAAAATATAAACAACTGCCCAACCCTGAGGGGTGTCATGGAAATTAATGTGGTTGATGACAGTCTTCACAGGAATACAAAGACGCAGGAGAGTGCATATTTAAGTCCTGAGAGTAGGACCAGAGAGCCCTTTCCTGAGCTCAGCTGTGACCGCAGCACAACTAACAACACTGACAGTGCTCTGAGAGGCAGAGTGTACCATCACTAATCGTAAATCCCACCTCAGCAGCTCAGCAGCTCTGTCATTATGGGATTCTAGCAGCTGTTTTGCCCTGCTCAGGAAGGTTGGGGGTAATTGTTGTGGGTGTGGGGGTAATCCTTGTGCTTTTGAGACAATTTCCAAAACCCAGATTGGCTTGGCAAAGAGATAGAGACACTATGAGTAGCAGGGATTGAGTACGAGTCTGTAAATGAAGGCGAGAAGGAGAGGACAGGGAGGAAGAGACACAGAGGGATGGAAGATGGATGAAGCATGGGCTGCAGAAGAAAGAAAGAGAGAGATAATCTTACACAGAGAGGTGGAATAATGGAAGGCATCAGCCAGATGGAAGGGAGAAAGAAAAAAGAAAGATATGAACAGGAAGAGAGAGCATACATGCACGTGCCAGTGCATGTGAAGTGTGTGCATCTGTGCTCGCTTGCCTGCTCTAGTGTGTGTGTGCACCAGACTGAGTAAGCCTCCCTTTATTTGCTGTAAGGATTAAGAGGACAGCTCCAACACATGCACATTCTCGGGCTTAGCGCGGTGCCAGACTCTGAGGCTCACTCACAACTGGGGGTGTGTGAAAAAACTGTGCACACAGGCACACGGCTGCAGAAATGATGAGCACATTCAACAACTCTTGTTGAAGGCTCCACCACAGGATCAGAAGTGAAGACAAAGACAGTTTAATACACGAAGAGGGACGCTTTGAAGGCCAACACATACTGTTGACACTTCAAGAGAGCTGCAATGTGATTAGCATTGGTCTCCTGCAGAAATTTCATATCTCTAATTCTGAAATTGGGGGCTGTTGAACAAAGTTTCTTCCATCATTTCTGATAGTTTCTGTGTTTCCCTGAGGCATAGCTATGTGCTCTTGCAAGAGGAAGCTTAACCCAGTATGGTCACGCAGGTCAAACACTATCATACCAATTCCCTGGGTTTGAGTAGCTGCTAATCTCAGCTGGCTCGGGACTGGATTATCCAATTAAAAAACCATGACCCCTGAAATGACCCACTCAGAACCAAGCACAGAGACACATACGACTGTCACTATGAGAGATAAAAGGACCAGGATAGAGGGTTTTTTTGGGTAACAGGAAGATATTGATAAGATTTTCAGTAATTTCTTTCTGCACCATGTTGGAGATAAAGTGGGTGAAATTGCACCTAAATTTGTTTTACTGAAGGATTCTTTTCTTTGAATCTCAATAATTTTTTTGGCTTTCACTTTAAAAAAGGTAGTCAGTCACTGGTCAAACCAAAAAGGAATTTGAAGACTGTGGGATTTGGGAAATTGTGATTGGCATCTTTTGACATTTTATAGCCTTAACTTAGACTAATTGTTAGTTGCAGCCTTACTTGTTATTGCTAAGCCATGGGGAAATATTTGATTGAGCTTTCACTGGAAAGAATAACAAAGAGAAATCATCACTAACAACATGCAGGCTAATTTTGTGGATGTCAAAACAAATAGAGTATAGAAGTTGATATGTAAAAGTCCTACACTCTGTTGATAACTTGTGAAGCTGCAAAAGTGGTTACAGAGAGAAGCTGGTTACATTAAGGCTCAAGTCTCTCTTAAAGCCTGAATTTGGATTAAATACTAAAAATCGTGTGTAGTGACATCAACTAATAAATAATTCCAATACATACTATCTAATCAATATTTACCAGGCTGCACATAAAAATCTTCAAACATTTAGAAACTTGTGTTATCTCTTAGAGCATTAGTTCAACTTATTAATTTGCACAATTTAAAATTCCATCTCTTCTTGTTCATTATTTTCTTTTGCCTAGGTAGACAGCATCAGTCATCTGTGCCCTCGCTGATTTGATCAGAGGAAATTGTTTCCATTTTAATAATCAAAAACCAATTTCAAAGGCTTCCAACAGATTCACGACTATGCTGCTACTGCATGAGTTCACTGTGCACTGATGTTTGTTTACTGCGTTCACTTCACAGTGCAAGAGACTCAGCCCATAAAACACTGTCAGTCAGACACAGAGAGAGAGAGAGAGAGAGAGAGAGAGAGAGAGAGGCACACACATCATCTTCACATAAACACAAACTCATGTCCCTGACCTATATATGTGAGTAATTTGGCAATGCAGCAACTATTTCACCTAAGATTCTACACAGACTGAGCCTCTATTCTATCTCCTGCAGCAACAACACCACTGTTTGTAAAAGCCTTTCTGATATTAACCGTTACCAAAACGATTCATTCAGAAATACACAAGAGTAAAGAAGAGTTGTACTTCCTTCACTACCACCACTACTCCTCTACAAGGCATTGTTGTACGATGACCCAAAACACCAGTCTGCCTACAAATTAGGAACAATTGTGTGTATCTATATAAAATATGTGCAAAATGTTGGTCGAGTGGCGTAAGTCATGTTACAATCTGATTTTTATTTCCATTGTACTCCTCACACATGCAAATAACAACACCCACATATTGTACACTCCGCCCACATATTCAAATACAAATTAGAAGGCACTAGGTGGAGCGCAAACCTCTGCCAACGCTGAACAGTTCTCCAACACAGCATTCCATAACAATCTGAGTGTATTCATTGTTTGACTTTCTGACAAAACAACACTGGATTGAAACGCCCCTAAGCAGCAGACTAGAAATCCTCTGATGTCAAACTTTTTCCCCAGCCCGCAAACGCAGCATAATAGTAATGGCTACAAAAATGATAACCAGGTAATAGCAGAACATCACTAAAATCTGATCAGTTGCTATTTTAGGCCCACATAAAGGTTTGTGAGCACAAATAGAAACTCAACTGAGAAAAAGGTATGCACACACTCTGCCAAAGACTTGGGCTTGAGTGTGAGTATGTGATGCAAGCAGGATGTAACCAGAGCTGAGAAGTTTCCTTTAACTCAAAGGATCATGCTGGCTTCTTGTCCCACACCTTCTTGCATCAAAGACGAGCCAAGGAGAGGATAGGGATGAGAGCCAATAAGAAAAGAAAAAAAGATGCTACGCTTTTTCTATGATGGACAGCTTAACCTCCTCCTGTCACTACTGCTAATTTTAGAAACAGACGGTACAAATACAGTTTCCCTTTATCCTCAAGGTCAATGTAACTGCAGCTTGATAATATATTTTTAAAAGATTTTCCTTGATAGTTTTTTGAAGAACAGCTCACGTACAATATAAAAATAAAGAAAACCTTTTTGTATTACAAACACAAACAGAATCTTTAATTAGAGAGCAGGACAAAAACTCATAGACTTTCTTTCTCAAGGTCCTCCTGTGTGTAGTATTGTACTGAAAAAAGCTCGACAATTGCTTTCAACCTCTGATCACAACTGGAGGATTCCTTCCAGCAATACTTCTGCCATTACTCCCTGACTTTCACTGAAGGTCACACCGCTCAGAATGAGTTTCAGCCACCTCACAAAGCCCCCAAATAAAGACACAAGTTATGGTTTCTCTATTTTTGGGGTCAGTGCTTTTATGAGCGCAGGTTTTTGGCCTGGAGAGAAAGAGAGTCAGTTGGTGGACCGGGAACAAAGGAACAGGAGAACAAATGAATAGAGGAGCTGAATAATTTAATTTGGAGAGCAGAAATGTCATCTCAATTAGACCGTGAGATGAACTCAGCACCCCGCATGCACACGCGTACACACACGCTGAATGATGTGTTGTGGGAAATAGAGGTGACCTGAGTTGGAGGGATAGATGAAAACATTAAGAGAGAAGAGAGAAAGAGACGGAGAGAGCCATCTGCCTCTTGCATTAGTGCATTAGGAACTCCAAGAGAGCAGCGCTTAAAGACAGAACAAACCTCACACACTCATCACTCTCAACTGAGCTCCCTGTACGCATTGACAAACACACACACTAGCACACTCACGTACACAGACACACACACATTGAAAACCCTATGAAAGCATGTCCAGCCCTCCAGTAATAAGCCTCTATTTGAGCTCGGAAACCACATTTACACCATGTCAGTCTCTCTCCACCTCTCTCCATCGCTCCCTGGCTTGCAGAGCTCGGTGCAGTATATTTAGTCAGAGGGATGAGAGAAGCAGCAGAGGATGAATCCTCTGATTAATGCAACTCTCATCCCTCCTATAATCCCTGATTCAAGCACCTGTCAAAACAGGAGATTTCACATGCACTTGTGAGAACCACCACTTGAATCACACACAGGAGGCTGCAGCAGACTTACTCAACCAAGATACAGGGTTGCACAGTAAAAGACGTAGGCCTAAGATTAAAGGCTTTGTAGTAGAGAGAAGGAGATAACATGGATTCACATCTTGGGGCTACAGAGTTCAATCCAGATGTCTAAACCAGTTGTTTCCGCCCCTGATCCTTCTAACCTGTGGCATCACATTCACTTCTCTACAACACATAGTGCATTCTCACTTCGTGAATAAGTATTGACACTTTTATTTCCAGTAGTCCACGTCTCATTTACTAACCCCAGGAGGTTGGCCAGAACCCTGTGTAAGCATGGGGCAAATCCTAGGCTCTGGGGCAGATTAGTGGCAGGTTACGTTAGCAACTTGGCAGAAAGGCACAGTAAATCTGAGGTATTCACAACCCAGCTGGCACATGTCTATCAGTCATATCAGCCTCAGCCTAGCACGAGATTTAGTCTGTCAGCCATGAGTGAATCATGGCCTGGCATTGCAACAAGCAACAGTGACTGGGACCACCGTGCTTTGTTGCCCTCCCCCATGAACCCTTACATCTGACAGAGCTCAAGCAGAAAGAGGTTAAAGACTACAGAAAACATGCAGTGTATTTACATACAGTTAAGCAACCTGGTTATTGTGACCTAATTTCTTAAATTTCATGTAAATTAAAAATCTAGAGATCAGGTTTTTTCAGGTTAGTGGATCAAGAGAAAGACAGTTAACATGGCTAGATTTTTGCTGAAAAAACTTGTTCCAAAAAGCAGGTTTACTGAGTTATCTGGATAACTTTGAGTAAAAGCCAGAGCCCCCACACATCTGGAAATTAGTCTTAAAAGACTAATTTCAGGGCGTCACGGTGGCCTAGTGGTCTGATTCCATGTAGTGGCAACATCCCAGGGACATGTTTCACAAAATTTGCAGCAAAGTGTTGGACTGACAGAACGACAGATACTGCCCTCCCAAGAGCCATGCCACAATGGCATAGATAAAAAGCAGAGCTGTCGAGATTTATTCTTTACACTTATTGTTAAAGATGGCTGCAGTAATAAAACTAAAAGGCAATAGACAATAGTAAATCGTGTTTCAGTACTTGTTAGTCAACTCAGCAGAGATGTGAGATGAAAACTCATTTATTATTTGTACAAGCCCGGAAGTTATATTCATTTTGCATGCTAGGGGTAATTAACAGAATGGTCTCATTATGAGAAGGATTGAAATCAAGGTTATGAGTCTGCCAAACTGGGATATTATACAGAATCGCAAAGAAACAAATGACAAAGTAGAATTTCCAAAACTTCTGTTCTCTGTGTTTTTTCCAGATGATGAGCTACAGAGTTTCCAGACGGATGTCGTACCATTTGTGAGGTGCTTCTCGGGAAGGGGGATGGAGAAGAGTGGGGGGTTGATTTCAAGACTATAACAAGCCCCCAGGCCTCTCCAGATGCCTCATCTGAATAAATGAGTCCTTTTAATCAATAAGTCATCTACCCTCTGTGAAGAGTTCTGAGGCTACACAATCATCCAAGATAAATACACAACACATCCATATACATGCTTGCATATATATATATATATATATATATAGCTTATAAACACATTCATAGTCATGAGAGAGTGAGAGAGAGAAATGCAGACTCCCAAAAACAGAAGCAAGCTTCTGTTGACATGATGGAAAACTGTGGATATGGAGGTATTTTCTCACTGGGAATAATTTTCTTCAGATGATTTTTATTCTAATCAAAATTTGTCAGTAGCTGAACAATTTGCTCTGTAAATTAGAGCTGGATTTAGATACTGTACATCAGTCAGTGCATATGTAGACAAAAATAAGTTGACTGTTCAAGTTCAGTTAAAGCCTTTATAAAGGTTGACCTGAGTTGTTTAAAGGCTCTGCACACCCACTGTAAACCCACACAGGTAATTATTTAGCATGATTAGATGTAGGCTGTGCCCGAAATCACTCCCTTGTTCACTAATTTTCATATTTATAAAATGCAACATATTACATTGTGGGATTATTATCACTTAGAAAGTAGTGTATATGTCAAGGATGATACTTTTCCCGTTCCACTGTGTGAATTTTTCAGGGCACTATATATAGAGCATAAATGTACACTCAGAACTCAGACACTCAAAATAAAATCACTGACAGTAAACATAGTACACTACGTAGTAAAAAGGGAGTGATTTCAGACACAGCCCCTGACTCTCCTGTTTGCTCTGTTAAGGTCGGTGATGTCACAATTTCAGCATAGCTTCACCCACCTTCAACCTGAGCAGAGGTCTAATCAGCCACAATAAGTGCAAACACCTGTGTGGGTGTGCAGGGCCTTTAAGAGTCAAGTTAAGTTAAATAGCAATAAAATTGTAAAATGGAGAAAACTGGTGGTGTTTAGGCCTGTCGCGATAATTATGTTATCGACTTATTGTACGATATATGGACATTTTGCTGACCTCGATATTGCCCGGTGTGTTTACATGCATGTTTGTTTACATAAGAATGTCACCAACAGTTTAGCCAACATGATGCCAGAATAAAGAGCAGGGTTTCCCCCTGCCATTAGAAGACTCGGGGCACAGTGTTTTTTCACGTCACCTAAGCTGAATGAACAAAAAAAAAGTATGCTGAGACACGTTTTTCTGTCATTTTTGGTCGCGTTGCGTCTGTCCTCTCGTCGCCTGCCCTCTGTGTGGAGTTTCACCATGGGCGGGGCTCAGGCAGCTCCTCTCTCCACACACACACCAAATATTTTTGTAAATATTGGAAATACGTAAATAGTTTGTTTGATCTTTTTCCTCCCTTTGTAGATTTTTTAAAAACATTTTTACTTCACATACACAATGTCCCTTTAGTGAGTTTGTGATTATTTGGCTAAAGATTTCTCTATCTCTCCCTTGCTGCAGCTGACACCACCCCTATGCTTTTTGCAAATGAATGTGATGGAATGTGATGGAATGCCCTTAAAATTACAATAATATTGTTTATTGCAATTATTGCTGGGACAATATATCGTAAAACAAAAGTAGTTATCGTGACAGGCCTAGTGGTGTTAACACAAAAGCTGTTTCGCTGCCACTAAAAGTATATCAGTGTTTTCATACACTTTTCTTTGCATCCACTTTACGCCATGAACAAGTGCAGAATCAAAACATGACAACACATTTTGGTTCTCATCCATGGTTGATTAGTAGCAACTTTTCTGACCTTCTGTTGCCTGGTACTATTTATTGTGTCATTGTAGGAGAACGCAACAAAAGAAAAACTACTTTGTTCCGACCTAGACTAAGCAATTTGTTCAACCTATCTGTGATGCTGAAGTACACTGGTTGCAGTTGTTATTCTTTCACTCTTTAGGCCTTTTTTCACAGCAGACATTTTGACATGCCATAGTAGGAAAAGCACAGAGGTCCGTTACAGAAAGCAGGTTCAGTGAAAACTCTTACATATTTAACCCTGAAATGAGGGAAACTCTGGGTTTTCAGTTCCAGAAACAGAGATCACTTTAAGTCTGGTCCAGTTGCTGTGGTAACTTACTCTGAAGCAAACCTGCTCGCTGGCAGGTTTTCTTCAACAAACCCTAAGTTTCTCTCCATCTCCTCCCCTCCTGTCAAGTCTGACGGAGCTGCCGGACACGCTGTTTTATTTCCTCACTGCTACAGTCGATGTCAAAAGCACATATCGAAGCACGAGGTTAACGTCAGAAGAGGGAGATCAAAATCCCGGTTGGACATTAGTTTGTTACCTAAGGACTATCTTTACTAACCACTTTTTTCAGTCGTTTGAAGAGTGAGCTCTGCCCTCATATTCAAATATTACACATTGTGGATTCACTCTCTGCTCAGAATAAAATGTATGCATTGTCCTTCTTTCAGCTGTTCTGAAACTCAAAATTCTGAGATTCTCATACGAGGACCCTGAAACTGAAGCAGCTAAATAGAAGTCAGCCATCATAAATTTTTATTACTTACACCTGTGCTTTTCCTACTGTGACATGTCAAAATGTCTTCCATGAAAAAAGGCCTGTTTGACTGACAATTGCCACAGGCACAGGCAGGATTTCCAAACTAAAACATCAAAAAAATACAACACCAAGGTGTAAACATGCCAAGAGTTACTCAAAAGACAGAAAAGTAATTCAGCTGTGTACTCTGTGTGGTTATGGCTGGTTGTTTATTGATATTTCATTATTAGCCTAGTTCTAATAAGATAACCTGGTTGTTTACATGACAGTTTTCAAATATGACTGATACATGACTTGTGTTTCTTATTACAAATTTAAATATATCATATGTTCAGCAACTTGAAAAAAATCAATCTTCTTGTGGACAAGTAATCTTCCCTCCTTGGTGTTTGAAAGCTTTTTTCAGTTGTTATTTGCCTCTGAAACTGTACACAACTGATCCACCGGTTGAACCACTTAAAAAAGCACTTATAGTCCTTCATGTAGCATCACCCCATATTGCAGCAGCTCCTTGACTTCAAAGCTATTTTGCATTTCATTCACCTTCAGTTTGTCAGCTCGGATGGAGCCAAGTCTTTTTTACTCGCCGCCATAGAGACATCACCAACAGCGCTGAAGTGACAGCCGCCAGAAGAACAACAGAAAGAGAGAACAGAGGAGGAGGAGGAGAGAAATGGCAAAAGACAGACAGTTTGAAAGAGGGGGAGGGGATAAGATTAGCTATTTTTTCGCTGTCTGTTCTTCAGGTTCAAAGAGCCAACAGGTGCAAGAAGGGTGCCGCTGTCCCGAAAGAGGGCGCGGACACCATGGAAATTTGGATGGAAGCTTGTGTCAAAATGACAACTGCTCCCCATCCTCATTTCTCTCTCTCTCTCTCTCTCTCTCTCTCTCTCTCTCTCTCTCTCTCTCTCAAAGACTCTCAGTAGTCATGAATATTTCATTTTCATACTTCTGAAAAAGAAGTGTGCCGTTTGTACTTCCGTTGCTCTGCATACTAACGAGAAGCTCTTCCCTTTTTGGGCAAAAAAAAATCACCTCGTGAAGTAAATGTATGTGATGAGGATGAGGGATGGAGTAAGGGAGAGAAGGCAGGGGAGCCTCATCAGTGAAACTGAATTTGCGCTCCATACCACTGATTGAACAACTCTGCAGCATTAATCTTACTTTATTGTAAATGTAGCCCTGAGTGAAGGCCTTCGCTGCTTAGCAGGGGTAGAGAGTTTTAGATGAAAACACACCTCGTAAATCTCCCAGGCTATGAACAGTCTGCTAGGCTTTCGATTGGGGTCATGCCCTGTCTGTGTCGTGCACAAGGACACTGAGCTATCTCTCTTTTTGTTACTTTCTCCTGACAGCCATGCTTAACTCAAATTCAGGGAGAGTTTTAACTTTGAAAAGTAATCAAAAAATTGCCATAGCAAACTTTTGTGTGGAGTGCATTAATTATATGTAAAGATGATTGCAGCTTTAAATCCTGTCAGCTGATCTAAAAAGACCACAACATCCCACATGCCTCACAACACACGTACAACTCAGCACAGCCTTGAATGGTTACGACCTACTTCTCTTGCTCAAAGTCATACCTTTACAATGGTCCCAAGGCCCCATTTAGCATCCTACTTTTATTCTTGACTGTATCAGGAACAGATGTGAAGATGTGGACAGATGCACACAAAACAAAAGGTTCATACAGGTTCATGCAGCTAGTAGGGCTGTAACAGTTTGTGTATTTGTGTTGCACCGTCACGGTACAGGGGTCATGTGCACGCAGCCGCACTGGACTGTGCACTGTACACGCTGTATGTAGATTGAAGCAAAGTTCACAAGCGCGAGTTCCGCCTGGAAACTTTTTGCCGTATGCCGTTAGCAGCATGTGCTAAGGTTAGCTCAACAAGCTGATTGGCATGCCAGTCAGTCACACAATGGCGAGCGCAAATGGAGCTGGAAGATCTGCCTGTGTCCTTTAGTTCAGTTGTTTGGGAACAATTCGGATTCAGGCTGCACCGAAACCGCTCCAAACTGTGACTTCTGTATACCGTTACACCCCTAGCAATTAGCCATTATTGATTGTGTCAATTATTTTTTTTCAATTACAGTAATCATTAATCATTTAGTCTATAAACTGCCAGTAAATAGTGAAAAAAGGCCCATCACAATTTCCCACAGACCACAGAACGTCTTCAAATTGCTTGTTTCATCCAGTCAACAGTCCAAACACCAAAAAGAGAAAAGCTGTGAAAAGCAGCAAAACCTCACATTTGAGAAGCTGGAGGCAGAGAATGTTTGGCATTTTACTTGATAAATGACTTGAATAATTAAATCAATAATTTTTGAATAATACAGCAAAAGTAACGGTTAAGTTAACTTGACTAAACCAATTTTCTGTTGACAGATTAATCGATTAATCAACTAATCATTTGAGCACAACAGCCAACACAAGACGATTGTTCAGTTGCAGGACAATATGAATCAGCTTGAAGTTTTGTGTGTGTAGACAGAAAGTCAAAGTGGTACTAAATTCCTGTTTCACTTTCAATCTGTTTTTCTCTTTCGCCAGTTTTCCTGAAGTGGACGTTAAGATTGATCTCTGAGCTGACTAAAGGAGCCCTAAAGATACATCTCAGCGCAGCTACATTCACTGTGCAGGCCATAAAGATGTGATGTAAAGATTTGTTTTTAGTGCTAAAATGATTTGTTATGGTTTTGAAGCATTGTATCACTGATGCAGCGAAAACTGCTACAGCTTTATGGAAGTTGTTGACAACACATAGCTCACTGTGCATATGTGTGTGTGTGTGTGTGTGTGTGTGTGTGTGTGTGTGTGTGTGTGTGTGTGCGCGTGTCCAAGGAGAAGACCAGCATGGTGATGCAGAGGCCTATATCTGTCTCTAACTCTTAATTAAACCCTGGGCACCAGTGGCCCTAACTTATTAAAGACCAAGAGTATGTAACACCCACACACACACACACAGACACACACACGACAGGCCGATGTACTCACACACCTCCTTCAAGCTCACAACATTCCACCTTTAAGCTACCAATGATTTAATGCATCTCAATATTTCACCTTTTACTGCTTAGTGACCCACTTGCAGAGAAATAAATTATTTCCTGGACTCTTTTAGCACTCACTTGAAAGTACCGAAGGAGATTCCACATGATTGCTACTGAGTGGAGTTTTAAAAATAGTTTTAATGGAATTTGTGCTTTATTATTTTACAATATACGCAGATGTGGCGGAGAGGTTTTTTAAAAAAAGAGAACAGAGATGCAGAGTAACAACTTTAACTTGTAGAAAATTGCACAATACATTTAGGGAGAAAGATTATGTTTTTCTTCACCATACCATGATCATATCTGCCAAACATTTACTGCCAACAATTTTCATTAATAAACCGCTTGAACTACGATCTGAACAGCTGATTTAAGAGCAGCGTAATACAGTGCCAAAGGAAAGGGCTGTCTGACAGCACAGTAAAGCGGTGAGAATTTTACTTTTATAGCATACACTTAGACTGATTTTTTTAGGTTTAACTTTTTTTTTTTTGGCAGTTAAAATACGTATAACTGTTGATCCACACTCACAACAATACAGAGCTAAGCGTCTGTGGCAGAGCAGCTGTCTGCTTCTCCAAACTGGCTGTGAGCCGACCCCCATATACTGTAGACTATCGATAAGTACCTCATACAACCCCACTTCAAAAAACCCGAACTATCCCTTTAAGTTTAGAAAAATACCTGGTTTAGGTGAGGGAAAGATAGTCCATCCATCCATCCATCCATTTTCTACCGCTTGGTCCCGTTAGGGGTCGCGGGTGACTGGAGCCTATCCCAGTGACTTTGGGCCTTAGGCAGGGTACACCCTGGACAGTGGCCAACTCGTCGCAGGGCTAACACAGACACAGACAAGGACAGACAACCATTCACTCTCACATTCATTCAATACGGGCAATTTAGAGTTATCAATTAACCTACACATGCATGTCTTTGGACGGTGGGAGGAAGCCGGAGAACCCGGAGAGAACCCACGGTAACACGGGGAGGACATGCAGACTCCACCCAGAGAGATTGCGTGATGTTGGTCTGGTCCGGGAATCGATCCCACGAACCCACGATCTCCTTATTGGGAGGCAGGAGCCTATAGTTAAATAATAAAAATATCTACGCTGACTTCTAGTAGGAGGCACAGTGTCAAACCAGGCTAACAAAGGCAAAAGCTTATGCACCCATCCACAACTCACGTTTCTATATGAATGCCACATTACTTCCTGCTTTGAAACAGAATGTTGCCATTTATGTAAATCACTACTGCAGAATATTTACATATCGTCACAGCTCACTGGAGTTTTAGTAAGTGCCCTCCTTAATCCACCTACAGGAAACACACATAATGGATCTACTGTCCTTCACTGTACATTAAATGAAATTTCCCTCTGGTGTAACAGTGACACAGCACGCCAATTAGGTTGCTTTTAACCACAGATTAAGAACACCGAGGCCTGCAGGTCAACACACATGTAAACTCCTCAACCCCTGATACTGATAGCCCATATTAAATTCATGCTGTTTGCCAACAAAAAACACACCCAGTAATGCTAGATAAGTGCATTGTATGTAGGCAAAGCTTCACTCAGGCACTTGTATTTTATACAGGGTTTAATTAGTAAAATTAATTCAGCTGCAAGGGAGCATCAAAAGAAAGTTTCTCTGTGCACACCAGTGAACCAATCACCATACATCTGTTGGTGACATAATAAAATCCTCTATTTTCCATCCAAATCCATCTGTCCAACACCTCTGTCAAACCTGACACTTGCAAACTAACTACCAATGAGCAAAGCATTGATCATAGAGACAAACAGACTTTTGCAATGCTCATAAAAAACAGCTATACATATAAACACACTGTAACAGGAGGAGCTGTTCTTCATTCTTCGACCTCACCATCCTCCTCAGTGTTACTGTTGTACTTTTTTGTTTCTTGAATTTCTTTGTTTTTACAATAAATGAGTCAAATTCTGTAGCTAGCATGTTTCCACTAACTTGGATTTGGTTAGCCCGCCAACTGAAGTCAACCGGAACTAGCTCTATGCTCATGACTCTGTGTGTGTGCAGCAGCGCCATCCTCTGGTGAAGAGAGTAAAAGCAGACATTTTGACATGTCACAGTAGGAAAAACACGTACATAATAAAATTAACGATGGCTGATTACTGGGACACTTAAATAAAATGTAGCCATAATTAATGGTATTAGTAACACCTGTGATTTTCCTACTATGACAAGTCAAAATGTCTGCTGTGAAAAAGTATATAAAGAGTGGTTTGAATCCCTTTAAAGAAACAAACATAACAAACACTTTGTGCTTTTTATTATCTGCCAATATTCATTCTGTGATGTGCAGCAGCTTGTGAGTTATATACTGCATTAAAGTCTATGGAGGCACTTTTAGTCCCATTATTTATAACACAGCACCTGTGCAGATAAACCATTTTCACACACAGCAGACATCTTGACTGTCATAGCATTTACATTAACTAACATAGCAAGCACAGGTGTGATTAGTGCCATAAATGATGGCTGCATTCTAATTGGGTTCACATGTTTGTGTTATTATAGTAACACCTGTGAAAATGTCTGTGGTGAAAACAGACTATCCATTCAAAATGATCAGTATTAAACAAGTTTATAAAGAAGTTTCATTATAACAGTTACAGTTTATTAGTTAAAAATACCATAATGCATTAAATTCTAATGCAAAGGCATTCACTCTTTCATCCAAAAATCATGCTATTCAGCATCAGTGCTTACAGAAATCACTCACATTTTCATCAGGAAATGCTTCTAAAGTTAAAAATTTTCATTCAGAATAAACTTTGCCTCTTAATATTGACCCTCCACTGGATCTTTTATTCTCATAGATGGAGGTTACTAGGGGTGGTTGTACTGTACATTGTCATTGACAATGCAAAAGAATAATAAGTACAAACATTTCAGCAGATGCCTTCCTCGGCGTGCAGGCTAAATTATTTTTAGAGTCCAATAGAAATGGGTGCAAACACTTAAGATGAACCAAACACTGTCATAAAAATAAAGCACATATCATGGAAAATTTCAAAGGAAAGGGTTTGTCAATACACAGACTTAAATATAGAAATTATGCATCACATGTTTAAAGAAAAACAATAATCTCAATGTTATTGACAGACGTGATAATAATACAGAGAAAAAAGTAAACAAAAAATAAAATACAGAATATAATAATAGAATAAATATAGATATAATGTGTAACCCCCATGGGCTAATCAATAATAACCTCAGCTCCTTTTGAGAACCAAACTCCAATCTCCATTCCAGGAATAACACATTTTAGCTTTCATTAAACTTCTGGAGAAAGTCGAGCTGCAGGAGGGAGAACAGAGGAGTGTCAAAGGCGGGAGAGGAGATGGAGACACATGGGATGTGTCCACAGGGGAAACTGACAGACACCCAAAGATGAATCATCTTTGCACTGAGAATGAATTGGCCATTTAGCTCTGTGTGTGTTGAGTGAGGAGGTTGTTTGTGTCTTTATGTGCGCAAGTGTGTGTGTGTCATGCCAGTGCTAGAGGAGACAGCAGCATTTGCCCTGTGATGATGCCGTGTAGATTGGTGTGAAGTGAGAAGCCAGTTCAGATCTGCGTAGCAGCACTGTGCATGTCACATTGGATCTGATGGCACAGAGTTAACAGGGCCGTCACATTTAACAGCCCCTCTGTTCTGCTGATGATGAAGGACGAGTCCAGCAGCACACTCTGTCCACGAGGACAAGCCAGAGGTATCAACCTCTGAAGCTGCCAAAGTCATGCAAAATAAAACTGTTGTAAGCAGTGGTGTAAAGTAGCTAAGTACAGTTACTCATGTGACGTACTTAAGTACATTTTGAGGTGCTTGTACTTTACTTGAGTATTTCCATTTGATTGTTCTTTATACTTCTACTCCACTACATTTATCTGACAGCTAAACTTACTAGTAACTTTGCAGATTAAGATATTACATTACATTACAAAACTATGATCAGCCTCTAAAATATGATGAACAGTATAAAGTAGTTGTAATTAGCTCCTCCTCAACCAACTACAACAGTGTAATGTTGCTCATAGGCATCTGTAATAATAATACAATAATGTAATGGGCCTATACATGGTAACACTCTGAATGGGGCCATTCTGTATACTTGTCTCCTACTTGTATGTGCTCATCTTAAACTGAGATTTTAAGTAAGCATAGAGAAACTTTTCCCCCCTCAGCGGATGAATGTGAAGACAAACTTTTAGTTTCAAACTTTGCGTGCGTACTTTTCTGCACTGTGATGTTCAAATTCCCAAGTGAAGCAACAATAAGCAAAGCACAGTTTTGAGTGGAGAGAAGCTTTAAGTAAAATTTTTCACTGTAGTATTGATATTTCTACTTGAGCAAAGTGCACCCGCATATTCTATAGCTGTGCTAAGTGATTAATGCCTTATCTTTAAACCTAATTTTGATATTTAGCAACTTTAAGTGACAGATTGTAAGATTTGAGTCAGATTTTAAAATATGTCAGCTGAGAGATAAATGCATGTCTACAGTATTTATTATAGGCTTAGCAGTCAAAAGTGCAAGGGTGGGAAATTATGATGAAATTATGTGAAAGCTCACAGCTGTCGATCATAGATCTGACAGTGAGAAAAGGAGATTGAGTTGGAGTTGAAGAGAAAGACAGAAAGATGGAGAGAAAACTGATCAAAGAGGCATAATGGAGGAGGATAGAGGACGGAGAGGGTAGAGCAGAGAGGAGAGCATCAGTTGTTGTGCTGACTATTCAGATATGTACAGTGGAAAGCAACAGAATGTGAGGGTCTGAAATGAGGCAATGGGCCCCACTGCAATGCAATCACATGCTGGTGAAAGGAAACCACAGGCTATGCTCTGCTGGTGTCAGATTTTGGATCAGGGTTTGAGGACTCAAGAACACTCTGATAGTTTTAAGACTAACTGACATCACACACAAACACTGACTGACAAATAAAGGCTGCATTTATGCTTATTTTTGTATTTTCTTTCCTTTTGTACCCACTTTTGTTTGTCTTGATTATGACATCATCCATAAACTTTGTTTTGTGAAGTGTCCTTTACAACTGAACTGTTAGTATGTCTCTAGACTGTCCTCTTCTTTGCCACTGGCTGCAACCTTCTCAAAGCTTAAACAAAGTTGTGAATGAATGAAGCCAGCTCCCGCAAGAGAGCTAATGAAGAAAAAAGTTAAGTATTCATGTTTGTTTGGAGACCTGTGGTGATTCATGCCCCTCGTCCATCATTTAACGACATCAGAGCCAGTGCTCCAGTGGGGGACATTGAGATTTCCTGCTCTGCCCAAAAAAACTCCTAGAAACCCTGGAGATTTAATTAATCTTCATTTCCCTCCTGCTGGTGTGTGTTGTGTCCCTATCTCTCTCTCTCTCTTCAGTATCACCTCTCTCATCTCTGAAATGAAACCTCATGTGGAAAAACTTTCTGCTGACTGAGGTGCACACAGTGTGCCTGTGCGTGTAAAAAAGAACCAGCCTGCGTGCACGCATGAGCAAACTAGTGGATTCACATCACCGGCGTTGTGAACATGAGCCATGGGTGTGAAGGAGTCATTTAAACCCACTTCTCTGGCAGAATTACAATTTTGGATCCGATTCAAAAACACAAGGACTTTGTGTCCTCAGAACAGGAGAGAAACCAAATCTGGGAGGAGGTTATTAGTCCTTGCACCTGTCATCTGAGCGCAAGGGTTTAGTCACAACATCAATATACATGTTTCTCTCAGGAGCACAGTGCTTCCCACTGCATTAACTATGAGGACAAACAGAGTAAGAGAACAAGATGAGCAAGTCAGACAGGAAACTTTTCCTTTTGACACCAAACGTCACCCCAATTCCTGTCATGCTTCCTTACCTTTCACCTGCACTTTTCTCACCACCACCTGAGATACTAAAATATCCACCACTTGTGATTTACAGTAAACCGGTAGCTTCTCCCCTGCATCCATCTCTCTACCCTCTCGGCCTGTCATTGCCATCGCCAGCGTGGAACCAGACTGAATAATTGAACAGTGGACGGAAGATTCATGAAAAGATTGGCTGCCAGAGTGCTCCGGGGGCCCGTTGCTCAACACAAATCTCCAGAAACTGTGAGAGAAAGCAACAAACTCATCCATATTTACCGTCTCATCACATCACTGTACGCTCGGGTAGGGAGCGGGCAGCAGGGGTTCAATGACTGAATAAACGTACAGGTGATCCAAACAAAAAATAAGGCTGTGGTTGCTTTGGAGTGCTGAAATGATATTTCAAATTCCTGACTAAAACTGCTCGTTTGAGCAGTGGGCCACTGCCTTTAAAAAGCATTAAGTTTGGAAATTATCAAGGTAGGCAACATGAGAACATCATGCATACGGACAGTGTATCAGTGTGCCTCAGAAAGACAGAGGGAGGAAAAAAGAGAGACAGAAACAATGAAAGCAACAGAGACAATAAAGTGCAAGTGTGCAAGATGATGTCTGTATAAAGAGACTATACAGTAGATCAGTGTAGCATAAATTGTCAAGAATGGCTTTAAGGTCCAACTTATGAGTACAAAAGTCCTTCACTAAAATCAAAGAATATGACATATTTATCATGAGGCTCAAGGGTCTTTATCTGAACAGCATATGACCCTCTATCCTTAGACCCTCGATTCTGATAAGGAAAAGAAAATTCCTCAAGAAGAGCAACAGATGAGGGATCTCTCTTGACATGTGGAAGTGTGGACAGAATATGTTATATTACAATATGGAAAATCTGAATGACAACATTATTGATTGATTGCAAACTTATATGAAGAATATGGATCCAGGAGAGGATCCTGGTAAGAGGACAGACAAACACACAAGACAACAAATTCAAGCACACCATACACACAGAGGGAGAAGAGAGAACCTTATGTTTTTTGAAACCCAAGACCCAAAGACACAGCCACATTGAACTTCCTGCGAAAATTTGCTCCGTCTCCCATTCAGAAGAAAGATTGATGCACTGTGTTTGGAAATGGAGAAGTCAGTACTGTGTAATTTTTTTCAGGGCAGAATGCAGGGTAGTTTTGTTGTACAGAAGGCTAATATGACTGTACCTTATGAGCAGCACTTAAGTGACCACATGATTAATTACGTGTATGCTCAGAGATGAGCATATCAGACCCAAGGATTTAACCTTCCTCTGCCACATTGTCCTGTGTGTGTCATGTCACGTGACTTATGTCCATTATGTAGTGTCTTACATGAAACCCCTAAGCACGGGTGCTAACCAGTCAAACTTACTCCTCCCTGTTCTCAGTTTCCAGGTCCTCGCGTCAGGGCCGCATTAAGTCCTGCGCCATTTGTACTCTCTGTAGAGCCACTAGCTAGCCAATTCGCCAATCCAACATGCTCTCACCCATTTCTATTCATAACACACATCAGTTGTCTTTATGCTGATGAAGTATTAGTATTCTTAGAAAACCCTGCTCAGTCTACACCACATCTTCTGTCCATCTGTGAGGAGTTTGGAGGTATATCTGGTTTCAAAATTAACTGGTTCAAGTCTGCTCTTCTACACCTTTTATTTACAGTTTAGGTCAGCACTCAGGGCATGTGGTGTCCCCTGGCAGTGTCCCTTACCCACTCACCCAGTTTGCGAATTATTTACTAAGCAGGCTAAAACCAAGGGTATAGTGTCTAAACTCTACTACCAGTTCTTGCTGGACTTGTTGCACTTCTGTTAGAGGTGGTTTGGAAACAAGATTGCCCTGATTTAAAGCAGGTTTTGATTGGAAAGGTGCGTTGTCCAGCATCCATGAGGCATCTCGTGACCCAGATCATCAGCAAATTCATAAAAAAAAGTTTGCACAGAACATACCTTGCCCCTGTCAAACTCTACCATATGAAAGTTATCAATGATCCTTTTTGTAATCTGTGCTCAATGAAGGTTCAGGGCACGTTTCTTCATATGTTTTGGGACTGTCCTCCTGTTAGACAATTCTGGAACAATGTTGCATCCAAATTATCCAATTTGATACATAAAACAGTGCCTGTAACTGTATGTGCTTTGATTCTAAATGACCTATCAATTCTTAATCTTTACAAACTGTGTGTTATGTATGTATGCGCTTTCTTATTTATTATTTCCTTACTTTATTTATCCCTTCTTGTAGTTAATTATTTGTATTTTTCATTATTGTCAATACCATTAGTGTTCTAATGCATCCCATGACGTGTTCTTATGTCTTGGGCCTATTGAAATATGTTTACTGAAAGAATGCTAATTCCGTATTTCAGTAAGCTTATATTTCATAAAGTCACAGCATGTCTTTGTTTTGTATGGTTTACAAACCATGGCCCCCCTGAGTCTAATCCACAGTTACACAGGCCTGGGATGACACACACACACACACACAAACACACACACACACACACACAAAGCGTGAAAACCAGATCAACACACAGCCGGTTTCTTCTGAAGATTCACAGGGCTTAATGAAGCACAGTCAGAACACTAAATCACTCACACACACACACACACACACATGCATGCACATACACTAATGTGTGGTACAGCGGTATCTTTCAGTATAATTAGACCAGATCTGGTGTACAATGGCACAGTAATGGGAAGGTGTCATGACAGAGATTTAAGAGAAAGAGAGAGACACAGAGATAGAAAGAGAAAAAGAAGTGGGAATGGTGACACTATCATTTGATATCCTGGCTTTGAATCTGCAAGTGTGAAGCCACTCAGACAACTACTTATAAAACCAGCTCCCTGCCAAAGCTTGGAGAGGTTTTTTTAACAATGCATGTGAATATTCCTCAGTTTGAGACATTGTAAAACATCTCTAAAAGGTTACACTATCTGTGTTCATTCAGTGCATACTGTTACATACACATAACAGTCAAGACTGACATGACAGCCACAATAATTACATTGAAACTGCTCTTCAAGGTATGCAGAATGTAAATATGTTGCTCTTCTTTTTTTGCATAGTTTTGAATGAAAAATGCACTAAATCAGTTATTCCCAATCAGGAGCATTTGTACTCCAAAGGGTACTACAGTTTCCAGGGGGTTTAGGGAAAGATTGTGAAGTAGCACAGCTATTTGAAAAATTAGGACACAGAGGACACACATCCCACCAACCTGAGTAAGTTGAAACACCTGAACACCTCATGCTGCAAATGAGAGCGCGAAAACTAATTATCAAGCGAGGAGAGAAGTTGAAATAGATTGTGAAAAATTATGGATAAATAGTTGAAATGTCTAGCTTATACCACTCTGAATGGTAATAAGTACAAATGGAAACTTGAGAAAAATGTACTAGGAAAAAAAAGAGACCAAGCCTATACATAATTCCAGGATCACTATGTCTTATATAAGTAAAAAAAAGCAATCAATCAATCAATCAATCAATCAATCAATCAATCAATCAAACAATCAATCAATCAATCATTTCTATTTGTATGGCACCTTTCATACAGGTTAGTGCAGTTCAAAGTGCTTCACAGATGACTGACAAGCTGATAACAAGGGAGAATGCACGCGGGGAAAATAAAGATGATCAAAATGTAATAAAATAGATTTAAAAGCTTTAATAACAGTACAAGTCGTAAAACAGTGAATAAAAACTAGATTAAAAAGATAAAACAAAAATAAAAATGATGACAATGAAATACAATTAAATAGATTAAAAAGCTATGATAAAGATAATAATAATGATAAAAGAAATACTTAAAGAGAGTTAACAGAGTTAAATAAAAAGCTAGACTAAGAATACTAGATAAAATAGATTAGAAAGACATAACAAAGACCAATAAAATTGATAAGAGGGATAACAAAATATATAATAATATTAATAATAATAAAATTGGAAAATGTTGTCACAATATTTTCACATCGAGTTTAAAATCCCTTCAAATGAACACATTCTGAACATGATGGCTTGTGGTGATTAAAGGGTACTTAAGCTCATCTGATTGCTCTGTGGGGGTGCGCCAGACAAAAAAGGTTTGGGAACCAAAGCTTTAAATGATTTATTCATAGTGCACAGCAATGTTGACAGTTGTTTCTGATATTTCAAACATGCAGAATTACCGTCAGTGAGTGAGCATGTTCACTGTTGCTCAACAGTAGTTTCACTAAACTGACTTCTGGCTGGCATTGAACCTGGGACATTGGAGTTGTGCAAGTCATTCTGACAACAATGCCACTGAATCATCCTTGCATTATGTTTATATTAATATTATATTAGTATTAATTCTGTTTCAGGCAAAGAGCACAACGTCCTCTCACTTCATGCCATTTTCTTTTCTTTTTTTGTGAAGTGATGTGTGACAATAAACAACTATGAAGTCCAAAGTAAACTTGCTATTAACTAATCCATGCAACATGTCATTTTGGTAATTGTGTTCTGCTCATCAGCCACCTACTTGTTACTGCGTGAAAGAGGCCATCAGTCGCACACTATTGTGTTTCACAGGGCAATTCAAAAACATTCAATAACCATCACAAAAGGTTCTCTTTGTAGGTTTGACAGACTGAATTAAACATGACTGGATTTTTGAATGCCCTTGAAACAGGGGAATCTGATTACTTTTCAGACGCAAAAGAAATTCTAGTGCAGTGTAGAGTGAGGCGGGAACACAGTTATTGCTTGAGTTGGTCTGAACACAGTAAAGAGCCATTTTACCGATAAACTCATATAAATGCTGCAAACCTCTTCAGGGCTAAAGTGAATAGAGATGAGAGAGTTGATAACAGCTTATAGTGAAAATCTGCTAACCTTGAAAGCACTGTCCACTTCAGTCCACATCTCACACTGTACATCTCCTGCTAATGTCCTGATATCTGAGTGTAATAACTGATTGATGCAGAGCTACAGAATGATAAAGTAATAGTCATAGTAATAATTAATGCAAGGATCCATTAGGGCCATCTTAAAAGTGTCATAGCAAATCATGACAGTCCAGACACGTGATGCATTAAATCGGGTCCCACCAAAGAAGAGGCAAGTTGACATGACTCGCTGTCTTCACAACTGATTTTGTAAATGACAAACCTTTCCTCAAACTCCTGCGGATCTGAATCCTGATAAAACCAACAGCTGACAGCAGACTTTCTAACAAGGCTGCTCAGTTCAGTTCTAGCCCTTCCATTTCATGTCATTTATTGTACTGACCACTTTTTTCTCCTCAAAACACATCAGACCACTCACAACCAATCATATCTCCTGTGTAAGATGTGACATTCTGCCAAACTAGGCCCTTTACTGTTATTTAAAAGCCATTTTTGGCCACCAACCTGTCTTCTGCACCGCGTCTCAAGCAAGTTCTCTTTCTCAAAGTGGCAATGCCTGCAGGGAACTGTGTTTGGACATATTTGCGTTTTTTGCGTTTGAATTAGCCCCTTTGAAGAGAGTAATGTGAATGCAAAGTGATGCGGAGAAAGATGTCTGTGCAGGTGCAGGGTTTTATCTGCCACACACGTTCTTTGTGTCCTCACATTGGATCGGAGAGGGTTAGAGGGCTTCAGGGGTCTTTTTCCATTAAGGATCTCATTCGTTTTAGCCTGTCACGTTCTCCCTGGGAGCTACAGACTGACTTCAAAGGTGTTCTGTGAAACAGTCTTAACAGGGTTCTTCTATTCTTGGGCCTCCATCCCTTCAAGTGCTGGCTTAGCATGTCATACAAAACACACACATTTCTGAAATTAGTGGAAAGTCTGTATGAGACAAGCAGGACGTTCATTATTATGTAGCTACCTGCATGTGTGGAATATACTTCTTAGGACACAACAAGATAAGAGTCTACAGCCATGTTAGTGGCTCTGAGAGGCTGAACTTAGGCCCAGTGGCGCTTGCAGTTAAATGTTAACATCAGCATGCTAACATGCTCACACTGGCCATGGTAACATGCTGATGTTAAGCTGGTTTACCATGTTCACCATCTTAGATTAGCGTGTTAGCATGCTAACATTTGTACAGCAAGTACAGCTGAGGCTGATGGGAGTGTCATTAGTTTTGCATGCATTTAGTCATAAACCAAAGTATTGGAGAAATTGAAATTTTGACCTGATGATGGCGCTAGATGAAAAGTCAGGGGATCACCAAAGTTATTATAATTCATCCAGAGGTAGACATAAATGTGTGTACCAATAATGGCAATACATCCAATAATTATTGAGACATTTCACTCAAAACTACAAATGTCAACCTTATGGTGACGTTAGAGGAAAAGTCATAGGATCACCGAATTCATTAGAATTCATCGTCGTGGATCAATGAATGTCTGCACAAAATGTCATGGCAATTCATCCACTGGTTGTTGAGATATTTCAGTCTGGACCAAAGTGGTTGACTGACCGACGGCATGACTATCATGGCTAAAAATCACAAACCCACATTTTGGGCTATGATTATACACCTGCTATGTGTCTATACACCGTGTTACTCCCCACAAGCAAACACCAAAAACCGCACAGCAGAGATTGGGGAGTGACCATAATAAATCCCTTGAAACCACAAACAAAGCCTGACACCAACCCCATCTTTCTCTCTTTTTTCTACGTTACTTGTCTTCTCGTATTTTTATTTATTTATTTTTGTTTTTTTATATACATAGTTCCAGACTTGCCTGTGTGTTAGTTTTGTCCCTGTAAATATGCTCTTTCTGTGGCACATTTAAGAGCTGTAGCTTTGGGGTTTACTACAGAGGGATTTTGAGATGACAATGATGTCATTAATCTTTGTTATTTTTCTATGTTTTTCTCTCTTTAATGTTTGTACTTGTCTAATGTACTTGTGACTTTGACGTTTAGACCAGGATGGGGATGTTTAAAGTGTGAGCTAGACATAAATATCTGATGGTTTTATCTATTGGTTCCATGCTCTGTCTGATGGTGTATGGAAACACTTTAGGGGGAGAAGGGGGATAAATGAAGAACAAAATTCTTTGAGGAACTACACTTTATGTACTACATTCTTCTTCCATAAAAAATATATTGCAAAAAAAGGAAGAAGAAGCAATGAAAATGAGTCACCCCCACTATATCACTTGCGTCTGCCAGTAAGCACTTTCAGTTTCTAACTATTCAGCACCACTTTTCCCTTTGAAAAAGACCTAAATCACCACACCCACTGAACCACTGCAGAGCTGTTTTTGTACTCACAAGAATCCATGTTTATGTTTGGGTGAATTTGTGTCACTTTGTGGTTAGGTCTGTATGCAAGCATCCGCATATCTGCAAGTGTACCTTTGTGCAATTTATGTTACAGTGTCCTCATCCCTGAGGTTCTGTAGCTGCAACAGACTCTGTGAAATTCAGAAAGGTCATTGAACAAACTTCTGTCCTGTGCTGTGCTGTGCTCTGTCAGATGTTTAACAGGTATCATCCTCCTCTACACGAGAAAACAAAGCTTGAGGAAGACTCAACTCTCTTATATAGCATCAGGTCATTAGCTGCATGATTTTAGGTCTTAGCACCAATGCATGTTACTGCATGCGTGCAGGCAAAAGCACTGAGTCTGCATACATGGATGTGTGATATGTCCGAGGAATGTTTTGAACTGAATTATTGAGATGTGCTTTCCGTCTTAGTTCCAACCCAGTGGTACATGTTAATGTGAAATTACCCTGCTGATCTTCATGTGCACATGCTGTTATTACACATCACGATAAACCAGCCCCTGAAACCAGAACTCTGAATAAATCAAGGCTGCATCATGTCAAGTTGTGTGAGTTGATGAGGTATGAGAGCAGAGGTTTGTTTGAAACAGTTTGCACTGATTGTGCCGGTGATGCTGCACTGGCAATGTTTGTACACACGTAGTGAAGTATGTTAACTGTTCACTACTTCGTGGTTGAAAACCACAAAAACAAACACCATGAAATGTAGTGTGCATTGAACTAAAACAACACTTCCTGCACTGTACTCTGCACTACTATTTTACTATGACCAACTCTCATATGTTTTATAAAAACTAAAAGTACAGTACGCACAGAGACGAACTGAGTGAGAGCCTCTTTTTAAATCTACCTTTAACTAAAAGTGTCATGGTTTTGGGTTTTGTCCTGTTATTTCCGGTTTTATTTTGTAATATTCTCCCTCCCTTTTGTGTCTGTTAGTTTTGCTTCCTGTTGTTGATTGCTTCGAGTGTTATCACCTGTGTCTCGTTGTCTCCCTCACCTAAGTGTATTTAAGTCTGTGTCCTTCCTTTGATCTTTGTTAGTTTGTCCCAGTTGCTATGTTGGCTTTGGCTTCTCTGATGTTTGGATTTATAGCTGCCTGGTACCTACCTACCTGTACCTGCCAGTAAGCTCTCTTAAATCACTTAAATCATCGTGCTGCCTCCTCTGTCTGCATTTGGGTCCTTTCCTGTTCCCTGTTTGCCAACATCGTAACAAAAGGTTAACGGCTTCTAGCTTGAGCAGTGTCATCCCAACCATAAATCATATATATACTGTACTGAATCCCTTTTTGTCCTCCCATTATTTCTTTTCTTCTGTTAAATTTGTAACAGAGGAATTGATTTAAAATTCAGTAATTTTCAAGCATTTATATCAATGGCTTAAATGTTCTTTTATCCTACTTACTCTTTTTATGTACAGTATAATGCTGTATATAATGATTACAAATACAACTAGTGCTACTAGCATGACACCCAAATTTGATTGGTCCACAGGTGTGCAATACATTTGCCTTTGCTTTGTCTTACCAATGCTTTGAATGTCACAATAACACTATAACCATGCAGCATTGAGAGTATTGATGGCTTATGCCTAGGCACGTGTTTACACAGTACCAAAAAAGTGGAAATAATGTGATGTTCAAGAGGAAACCTTGCCAAAAATAGAAAATGCTGTAGGTGATTTTGCTCCCAGTTTGTTAGTTGTTTTAAAACGTAATAGTATAGTATAATGTGGGTTAAGAAAAAGGACAAACAACAAAGGAGCAGCACAATCATCTGACACGTGACCTTACCTATTAAGGTACGAGGAGGCTGCTGTCCCTTCCTCCCCTGCCTCTGTTCAAGCTGCTGGTGTGGGCAATGCAATGTAATATGTTTTCAGATGTGAAGTTGGCTCTGCATGTTTCGCCACATCCCAGAACAGTCCTGAAGGCAGGCAGAAAGGTCTCAGATGTGGAAAGCACTTTGACCTTGTGCATATGGATTGAAGGCAGCAGGGTTGGAGTTATATCAGAGAGACAGTTTCAACTTTCAATTCATGACCAGTGCTACCATTTCATCAAGTCTCCTTTTCATAGTTTCAAGAAAGTGATCTTTCTTCCACATCAGTAAAGCAGTTTTCATTGCTAAAGGTTCAATAGAGCGTTTTTGTACTTGAATCCCTTTAAACTGAGTAAATTGAAAAGGTTGCTGACCCTGGCTCAGCAGGACACTCTTGTTGAATCATGTTTGATGTTCTGTGGCAGTGCCATGCCCGTGTTGAGAGACGGCAGAAGCAAGCAAGAGCCTGAGCTGTACAGTACTGAGAATAAGAACAAAGCACTCAATGACACAGAGGAAGGAATAACAATGAGTGCTGTGCCGCAGTGTTATGTGATTCTACCGTGAACAAAGACGCTGAGTGTGGCACTGGGGTTGAGAGTGTGCGGTTTTGGGATTATTATCAGAGTACAAGGAGCATGTACTGTATATATCATTTCACTAATTACCGTTCCATGCTCTAATTACAATGCAGCAGGGACACATTCAACTCTCAGATCCTTGCTTATGTAAAATCCCTATACTGCTTCCGTTGTCAATCACACACGTACACAGACACACACTCACAGAGAAAAAAGCGTGTTTCTTTTTCTCCCCGTCTTCCTTTTGAAAATCTGATCTGCTCCCTGTGCTCTCCATACAGCTGTCACTCTTCTCTTTCTTCATGTCAGCTTTGCCTTGACTCATCCTTGCTAAAATGTCTGGAAAGCAATACCAAAAACATGAGACAGACATATTTGAAATATGAGAATAAGTTTCTCAAAATGACAATTATTTGGCTGATATAGGAGACAGGCGGCAGGGTAAATCTAATTTATGATCGCCACAAAAGAGGATTTAATCAAGATGCAAAGTAGATGCAAAGTTGATGGTTCACTGAAGTATTTTAGGGATAAACTGGAAACTGGGCAGCTAGCCTTCTGCACATTTTCTTTATTTTATTCGGAAGACGCTGTGCTGACCAGGGAAATAGGGCTACAGATATTTGTCATAACAAACACCATGAAGTGGTAGGCACAGTTCTTGATAATTCATAGTAGGGTTCTGGACAGACCAGCTAATGAGTGGACAGCCAAAATGCATATATCTCACTGCACGAACACCAGAAAAAAGCCTGTTTAACTCACTTTGCGTCCCTGTATTAAGTGGTGTGAACAGGAAAAAGGCTGTTCGGTTTACTTCTACCTACTTTGGTCCAAAATGGTAATTTTACACCACAAAGGACTGAATAATGAGTGCCAGAAATACATGTAATTTACAAAACCATTGCACAGAAAATAAAATCTGTCATTTTTCATTAACTACTGAATTGGAGTCATAATTTTGGAGGCATAAAGACATTAATTTAAATGCACATAACTTATAAAACTAAGATGTGCATGTTGCCTGAAAGGCAACAATATACCACAAAGGAATCTCAGTTTGCCACCACACTGCTGTTGTGTACAGAACTATAATAGCTACAAGTACAGAAGTCAGCATGACTCTCTTATAATTCCTTATCAAATCTGTTATAATTTAACCTAGATTTACTTTACTACTTTATATCAAATTCAGTGTGTATCAATGCAAGGTTTTCATTTTATTCTCCATCTGAAAAATAAAGTGATTCTCCAGGTTATTAGTCCACTATTATCTCTTCAAGCTGAACTAAGGGTCAATGAACGTCCTGCTGCACACCCAGGAGCCTGGCTCTCGGAGCAGGTCCTGGTGCCCTTAATTGGCTCCAGGTCAGGTTTTCACTAATCTAAGACCATAACAGGAGTCATACAGAGTCACTGTTTGTCTGACCCCTCATCTAAGTTCAGGTCTCCCTATCATATCCAGGCTTGCTGAGGCCCACTAACCTCAGTATTCAGATTCTTCACTCAGTTTAATGTACTAGTACAACAATGTAAAATATATTGCATTACTGTACAAGTAAAAGTCCTGCATTCAAAATCCTACTTAACTAAAAGTACAGAAGTATTATCAGCAAAATGTAGTTACTGTAAAGTGTCAAAAGTAAAAAGGGAAAAATGGCTCCTGTGAATAATATATTATTAGACTGATTTGATTGTTAGTACTGATGCAACAATGTGTAAGCAGCATTTTACTGTTGTAGCTGGTCGAGGTGGAGCTAATTACCTACTTTGTATACAGTTAGGTAGTTTAGTCCAGTGGTTGTGATGATTAATGGGATAGGAAAGAAGAAAAAACACGGTTCTGCTACACAATTATTCAGTTTTTATTCTTAAATTTAAAAGAATAAAAGAAACAAACTGAGAAGTCTAGAGGGGCAATCACTCTTTGGTGGAACTGCTAACAACTCAGACATTTGAAATGTAACAAGGGGCCCTAAATAGACACTGCTTTTTTGTAAGGGATCATCTTTAACAATGCATTATAAGCATATCTGATGTTTTGTTTAATGTAATATCTTAATTTAGTAACTATAGCTGCCAAATAAATGTAGAGGGGTTAGAAATATTTCCCACTGAAATGTAATGAAGTAAAAGAATAAAGTAGCAGAATATGGATATTGTGAAATGTGGTAAATTTACTTAGTTACTTTCCACCACTGACCATAACAGTGAAGAATGAGCTGAGGCTTGAAAGCAAACCACTAAATCTAGCTGCAGCCATATTACTGCTGGATCATCACTCCACATCTTATCTATAGTTATAAGATTTATGGAGTGAATGAAAAGTTGAGATAACCTATACAGGAACTTAAAAAGAGGTTGTCTGTGCAATGAGCTTACTTTACACAACATGGTGAGAAGCTCAGCAAATTGAGGATTACCTCTGAGTCAATCTGCTGCTTTCTCTGCATTGAGGGAGTCAGTTGAGGTTTCAGCACCTTATAAAGCTGCCCTACAGATGTAGGTGTTTGCTATTGCACCAGCCAGGCACTACTGAGTAGATCCAGGATACACAGAAAGGCCTTTATCTCCCAGATGACCTGCGAATCCCTTCGCATCTCCCAGGTGGTGCTGGAGGAAACGGACAGGAAAGAGGACATCTAGCAGTTGCAGGGTGATCCTAGTCCAAATATCCAGCTTCACATGCTATCTAGAAGATAAAGTCCTTCCTGTGTATCCTGATCTACTCTGTAGTGCTTCCTCATTTCTCTTCTTGCTGACCTGAAAAGGCAGTGAGAAACTGGATGGAAGGATTTATTTTGCATGTACAGATCAGTCAAAAATTTAGAGCCTTGTTAAAATAAACCAAAACAGCTGAACTAACACTGAAGTGGACAGACAACAGGTCCCTTCAGTCTAATATACATTGCTTTGTGATGGCATGACGCTGCCTAAGGGTTTGGACATTTGCATTAGCCATCACCACGTATTCAGGTAATATGGGAGACCTGGCAGAAAAGACAATTAAACGTAACAAGCTAGGATCAACAAGATTACCTATTTGTCTACTAAACTGAGCCTGCCATTTAAGCTCACGATAACTTACTAGGAAAGTCCATGCCATGAATGACAAGTATGAATCTCTCCTGAGTGGGTGTAGTGGTTTGCTCTACCAAAACAAAACCTTTTGTGCCATCTAGTGACCGCAAGCTGATTTACATGATCTTGGACTACGTCTCCCACCCACTCCATGATGTGCTGGTTAAACAAAGGAGTACCTTCAGTGGAAGACTCATCCCACAAAATGCACCACAGAGCGCCACAGGAAGTCATTCCTGTCTGTGGCCATCAAACGCTTTAACTCCTCCCTCTAAGCATTAGTCTGTATGACCCTAAGTCACCAAACTGGACATTGATCATTAACATCACTACAATACCTGAAATAAGTTTGCAATATTCTCTGTTTAATACTACTGTGCAATATACTCTGTTTTCAGATATTTATTTATTTATACTTCTATTACTGCTGTACAATATCCACTGTCTCATAATCATCTTAATAAGCTACACTTAACTTGACAGTACTCATTATTGCACTATTACTTATTACTTATATTATTACATTGTATTATTATACCATACATACTTATCAACCTCTAAATCCACTTTTGTACTTACTCTTATTTAGCTTTTATACTTATATTCACTTTGTACTTAATTTATCTTACCTGTATTATAGTGTATTATATTTTGATTTGCTTAGAACTTCTATTCCTGTGTGCACTGACGTGACAGTGAGCAGCTGTAACAAAAGAGTTTCCCCTCAGGGATCAATAAAGTATTTCTGATTCTGATCATTACTAGACATGACCACTAGAGGGCAGCATTTGTCTCTAATAGTGTAATTTCTGAGCGCATCTTTGTGTGAGAGCAACACATACGGAATATATGTGGAGGGCTGTTGGATTGAGGCGGCTAAAAACTGCTTTCTCAGCTAAAGCTCAGTCATTTAAATCATCAGAGCAGCTGGAAATGCTGCTAATGAGGTGCCCTTGAGCAAAGCACTTAAAGCACCACTGGAGCTGCTCAGTGGTTAACAGTGGCTGTATGTTCATGATGTAGGGCAACAGTAAAAATGAGCATCCAACAACAACTGACTCTCTTAAGCTAAATGAAGGTGAGGAATGCTTGCATGTTAAATTATAAAAAATATGTTTAAAATGATCACCATGCTGTTGTGACTATATATATATATATATAAAAAACAAGAAAAAAAAGACAAACCATGCAAATACTTTATTACCACAAATCTATAAATTACACATCAAACAGTATTACCAAAAAGCTTCATCAAGTTTCCGGCAATGTGATAAGGTTGGTGACACACAGTCTTTCATAGGCACAGTGGGTTTTCACACTGTTACCATTAACATTTTAATATGAGAACATTAGTGTTTCAAGTCTCTTTCCCTGCACAGTAAGGGACACTTTTGAGTTTGGCCTTGCAGCTATTATTTATTATTTTTGGTCTCCAGGCAGAGTTGACCACCTGACACCACACTCTCAGTAGCTACAAACCAGTGACTGGCTGACGTTCCTGGCGTAACTGTTACATGAATCAGAATCATTTAGTTTGAGTCAACATCTCGAAATGTGCAGTGACGTATATATTTGGACATATATTTCCACATCTCATGACACCTAACATTGCCCCATTTATAGTGTTGTGTAACGTACTACACACATAACTGGGGACATAGTGGGTAAAGCTTAAACTTATCTCAGCTTTAACACCTCAATTAGCGTGAATACAAAATCAAGAAGCTGACATCTTTTCAAGCTAATATACATACAGTACATCATCTCACATGTATATCAACATATACACCACTGAACTACAAAACTACTTAAAGTCAGATCACTGTATATAATTATAAGTATGCATGGTTAGTATGAGTGGTAGGATGAATTTAGGAAGACGTATAAGGCAGTTCTTGAGAGGCAACAACTATATAAAGTTGTGAGATACCAGGAGCCAGTCAGAGGTTTGTGACGCCTTTATTATTCAGGTGGTGATGTGTCTGCAACAAGCAACAGTGCAGTGCCAGTATACCGCCATCTGATCAGTGCCAATAAAAAGGCCAGACATTATGGCATTATGAGAAAACTATCTCCAATACAGTTTCACTTGTAACTGTAAGTTAGTCGAGCTGATTTGTGCCCATATTGCTTTTCCCAGAAGTTAATTCAACCTAGTTCCAGTTTCTGGACACATCAGAACAGTATTCAGGAGAGACGGGCAGGCTGTGCTTGTAGACTCTCAGACATACAGACTAAAAGTCAGTTTTGAATCTCAGAGGTTTTGGTCAAGTCAGTGGAGTATTCTGTGGAGGTATCTCTCTGGGTTGTTCTCTCCTCCTCTCCTCAGTCCTGAGCTGGTTCTAACGGGTCTCTCAGAAGTCCCTGCAGGGCCCTGGCTCTCAGTTAGCACCACTGTGGACCCTTTACCTCTTCCTGTTGTCCCTGCAGAGGTGTGTCGGTGTGGCTCTGGACTGCTGTGTGCTCCTGCCTCAGAATCACTCTCCTCCCCGGGATCCTTCCCCTGGCTGCTTGGCGAGCTCTCCCCGATCCTGAACAATATTAATAGTTTTGTTGAAAACAACATGGACACCAAGTGATTAAAAAGTCACTGTAATTAATATTGTGAATGTATATGAAGTCATCAGGTTAGAAGTTTTTCTACCTGAGGTGATTGAAGGCTCGTAGCCAGTGTGAGCCCAGTATGTCTCTCCCGTTGGTCCTTAGCCCTCTCTTGTGACTTCGGGCCCTCAATCCTATCAAGGCCTGAGCCAGTTCAGCCTCATCTCCGTGGCCCCAAACCAGCTGGGCCCTCTGCTCCGCATCCTGGTCCCCCGCCGCTCTGAACAGTCTCTGGAGCTGCCACAGATTCACGTTGCTGAAAATGTTCCCTGAGCCAGCCTTCCTACTCCTCCTCTCAGCCAGCCGCCACAGCGAGGAAGGGCCCACCACGATGGAGGAAGGAGGGGAGGCGGTTCCGGTATCCATCCAGAGAAACACGGGCAAAAGGTGGCATAAACTGGCTCTACTCTGTGGAGAAGTCAGTGAGAGTTTCCACTCATTATGATGTGTTTGCAAAGTGGAAGATGACAAAAAAAAAAAACAACATGTAAAGTACATGAGCACAGACTGCGTCACAACGCCTGAAACACTGCCAGTCAGCTGCGAGTCTGATTCTTTAATCCTACTTTAGGAAGTGAGTGACGAGCTGTGCTTTAAAGCCCATTAAACTGCAGATGGCAACTTCATCTCTCTTTATTCACACATGGTTTTAAGTGGGACACTAACAGATGGGTATTAGCTGACTATGATTGCATGTGGGTCAGCGGCCTTTCCACTGAAACGACTCTCTTTCACCTTGACAAAATTATCTTAAATAAAAAAGGTCCACTTAGTAGCTTTCAACAGCAGATCAACACATAGATGGAGTTTGCGCAGATATAAACTCCACAGATGAGGACCAGGAGTTAAGATTATTTTGTCAAACCTATTATTTCATAGGTCAGGAATAAAGTCTCACATTCTTGTTTAGTTAAGACCAAAGAGGTCCAAATCTCTTACTTTCCTCATTACACATTAACTGTTCAGTCCTATATATTTCTTAACTGTTCTGTAGAGACTGTGATAGATTAGAGTGTTATGTGAATGCACGTTTAACATCCGTGATGTCTAATCTTTTCTTTACAGGATAGGTCTAAGCAGAAATAGAAAGGAAAACAATACACTACATCACAATCAGCTTATAAGCAAGAATTTGAATTGTCCTGTGCATAACTCCGAAACAGCAATCGGGTTATTTGAGGACACGTCTGTGATTTTTTTCCCTACAGATTATTATCATTATGGGATGCAGCTCTACACAGACAAACACTTACACATTCACAGACCTATTTTTTTTTGCATCAGAAGTAGGTTAACATTAACTAAGCGTCACAGGCTTATCCATTATTTCCCTCCAACCGGTGTCTTGACAGTCAACTGTTTGCATACTGTTAAGGCTCACTGCTGCAGAGATGCCGGATCCTTTGCAAAACTAAACATTTGTTTTTGCTATAAAGAGTCTCTGAAAAAAAGCAGTATAAAAATCATCCTTGAAATATTTGTGGTCCTACCATATAAGAGAAAATACGATGCAACGACTGAACAACAACAATTAGGCTGTGGGTAAAAGGCAGTAAACAGGAATCCCGTGAGAGTCATGTGAAAAATGAAAGGTTTGCTTACCCGAAGATGAACTGATATATTCAGTACACTTTGCTCCTACAGCTTCTCCCTCTGCATTATGTGCATGGCTGCTCCCTTGAAGTGAAAACTTCCACAACCGCGGAAATTTCGCAGATCGTTTGTCAAGCTTCACCTGCAATCAATTTCTGTCCTTGAGCCGACTGTCAATCACAAATAAATGTCGTCAAAACGACCAATGGGGGTAGAGAGCTCTTCTGTTCCCTCCTGCCGGGGTTGGGAAAGAGATATATTTCGACCAATCACGGGTTTGGGGAGGAGATGATGGGGGCTTGGCTCCGCCCCCTGGCCACGTAGGGTGGCTACGCTGAAATCCATTGACGTCAATGAATCAGGCTGGCACGAGAAACGCTTGTCAGTGATGTGAGAGTGAAGTAACATGTGAGCATCCTGCGCTGAAACACGCAACCAAGATGACGCAGGGGCCCCTAAACATCTGGGCTATATGAACATGAACGTAATATTATTACACAAACACTGTTTCTTTGTTAGGTTTTATTTCCAGTGGGAAAAGAAAAATATTATATCATAATACTGGCTCCAGTTAAAGAAACAAAACTATTGTCTACATGCCGAAGTAGAAAGCCTGAGAATTATTATGTTTTGCCCAAATCTCTGTAATTCTGTCTCTACACGCATTTGCATTTCGTCATACTTGGCTTTCATAAAGACTTCTTCTCTCCGAAAAGACAGGAGGAGAAAGGTCACGCTCCCCAGGGGGAAACTGCACCACGGGGAAATACATCAGCAGATGAGTGGTCATGGATGAACCCAGCAGTCCAGCAGAGGAGGAGCAAGCTTTGAATTACAGGCCGACCCCTCTCCATCAACCAGCCCCCCCCCAACACAGACCCTGCATTCAACAGAGGAAACGGAAAAGACGAAACATACAAGAAGGTTTTTCATTTCAAAACCCCGGGGCTGTGGAAAGAACAGAGAGTTCCTTTTTTTATACCTAAACGTGTCCACTTTTGGCTTCATTGTTAGACAACAAACCCGGACTTCCCCCCGGTTCTGTCCACTTTTTGCCCATCTTTTCCCCAGCTGTTTGCAGCTGGCAGAAAGCACCCGCCCTGTTCGGGAAAAGGGGACCGAGAGTGACCGGAGGAGGAGAGAGATGTCACCCCAACCTCCCCAGCCGCAGGTGAGGAAGAATATCCTGAAGTTCCTCAAGAGTTTTTTGGGAATAGTCCGGATCCTGCAGATTGTGTTCGGAGCCGGGCTGTGGGTCACCATCGCCGCCAACAAATACGAAGGATCCATCCACTTCGTCCTGTTCGTCGCAGTCCTCTTCTGGCTCCTCACCCTCGCCCTTTTCTTCATCACCCTCCTGGACAAGCAGGACCTCGTCCCGCTGCTGGGAGGGGAGCGCTGGTTGTCCACCAACCTAGCGCACGACGTGGCCGCCGCCGTGCTCTACCTGCCGGCCATAGGAGTCATGATCTACAAGACGCACCGCAACTCGTACTGCAACCTGGAGCTGTACACGCACCTCTGTCTGTACAAGATCTACCTGACAGCCGCCGTGTTCGCCTGCCTGTGCTGCCTGGCTTACCTCCTGTCGCTCATTTATGGGGCGTGCAGGAAGTGTCGGGGAGAACAGACGGTCATCTGATGAGACTGAAGGGGGGTTGATGGCAACAGGGTGGGAGGGAGGGAGAGTTGGGGTATGGGTCCTTGAGGGGGTATCCACAGCAAGATGAGGAATAGTTAACTTCACTGTAATTTAACTCAACAGCTACTCTAATCAAACGTTTCTCTCTATTGTCCCCCCGTGTTGAGGCAGAATCATTCCTATTGTCAGTGTATTTAAGGGACATGGAAATACCCAAGTAGCTCCTGCTACAGAGGCCTAGCTACCCAGGATGGGAGTCTGATTGGAAATGTGTTTGGAGGCTATTGGGTAAGTAGGTTATTGTACCCCTACAAGTGACATGTGTTTGTCTCCTAGTTGTAGTTAAGGCCATGCCTCCACCTTTTCCCAGTAATTTAATGTAATTGTCCCTCATAAAGAGTCATTATAATATTCCTGTAGGGACTTATTATAGTGGGCTAGCAGTATATTCAGTGATAATTTTACAGTACAATGACCTCAACATACGTTTAGTAGATTTGTGATGGTACTGTCCATCTAAAACCTCTCATATGATTATGACGATAAGTTGATGAGTTGTCTTCACAAGGGATTTTTTTCACTACCATTTTTAAAGTATATCTTTTTTTATGTGTTTATGTATGACAGCAAACTATACTGAACAGCGTGATGGACTAAAACACTTGTGGATATCCTTTACACCAGCTCTGTTTTTGTTTTGCCTGACTCAAACATTACAAACAGTTTTAACAGTGCCTTTCTGTCAGAATGCTGTATACTCAACAAGGTTGTGACTACAACAACCCAACAACATGGATGTGATTGGTGCTACTATGTGTTTGCTGAACAAAAATATTCCTGAAGTGCTCATTATGTAAAGCCAAAGAGCAAAAAGCGCACGAATAAAGACCAGTAAGTGAGAGCCAGTGAGATGTTTCTTTGGTTGTGATCATGTATTGGTACAAAGAAGCGTTTTGACAAGCTGCTTGAGGAACACATTCGTAAAATGCTTTGTTAATTTAGAGAAAGAGCTGGGTCGCGTGCACATATTGTGCTTTTGGTGGCTTTTTCCAAATGAAACACAGATTTAGAGGGACTAGTGACGGAAGCCCTCAGGAACTTCCTGTTGGGAGATAAAAGCCTTGGCCAATCAGCAGGGATCATCTATGCCACTTGACCACATGAAAGACATGGATCCTTAGACCTATAGACAATGAGAGAGTCGCTTACACATGCACACACACAGACAATGTGTAGCTAATGCATGTGCTGTAAGATAGAGAGAATGTGTGTGTTGCACGAGAGTTATCCTACTGTGGAAACAACGTGTGTGTGTGTGTGTGTTGGGTGTGTGATAATCTGGAAAGAGGCTTGTTCTTACCGGAACAGTCTGTTGGGGTTCTGGAGGTGGGCTAACGTTCAGCCAATGAAAATGAAGCCAAGCGGTGGAAGATGATTCAATGTCTCGTCTATTCCAGTGAGCATGCAGTTCTTAAAAACATGCTGCAGACAAGTTGCTTTTGGTTGCCTTTTTACAGTCAGCAAGAAAGTACCATTACTATGTGTGAACAGCTGTGTAATTTTCAGACAAATATGTATTTATGCTTTGCACGCTTGTTGCCGGTATTGGGATATGTATGTGGAGAGAAAAGCTACAGATTACTCACACATAAACACACACTTCACCTTTTTGGGCATTTCTTTTCTTTTTTTTTGGAAAGGAGCATTAAAAATGCTGCATTTCACAGCTCCAGATTCACAATTGAGAATCAAAAGGCAACCAAAATAGGTGTAGAAAAAGGGGTTCGAAATATCTTTTGCTGAGAATATCTGCTGTTACCTGATTCATACAAGTATCCTTGAATTATTTAGTGCATACATTTCAGAGGCAAAGTGACCCAGGAAAGTGGCTAATTTGTATTTACTCAGTCTGTACTTATATGTTAAATTATGCTGAAAGAACAACTTCACAGTAAATCATGCTCTGGGTCAGAGGTCTTTCTGTGCAATGATGAGGGAAAATACAGTGTGTGTATGTGTGTGTTGAAGTAACATCTGCCAGAGTTACAGGAGTAGAAGGGTTAATGTTAACCAGCTGCAGCACTGGGATATAAATCTAGCAGGAGGAAAGGAGTTGCCCCCCCCCCACACACACACAGCCTCTTCCCCTCTGAGATTTCTACAGAAGTGTTGTCCTGTCCACGTGTCAGCGCCTGTGGAAACACACTGTTGTAAACAACCAAATGAAGACAGTACACAACAGCCCAGTGTTCTGCATAAATAAAGCGCCTAATCCAGGGTTCAATTTGATATTGAGAGTAACCATGGTGAATCATTTAAGTTTTGGATGACTCACAACTATAGCGTATGCTGACAATTAAGGCCAGAAAAGGATTCTCCACATTTACCCTGAAAGTCTTTTTGAGCCTACCACACTAACAGGCTCCGTATTATCACACACTTTATAGATGTCATGTCTGGTCAGATTTTGTGTATGAGCCCATTTTGAATTTAATCTTTAACATCACATCCATGTCCAAACAACAACAAAAAAAACCTGTAATCACAGGTAATAACACAAATTTGGATTCCTACCTCCTGACACCATTAGAAGGGTGTGGGCACCACAAGAGTGAGGTTGTTGTATTTTATTGTAATTTTTTGGACGTATAGAGCCAGGCGCTTCTCTGGAGTGCCAACTGTGTGATATTTATTTTGGCTGCTGAACCAAAGACACATTTCCTGTATGTGCTCTCCCACCCGTCTGCAAGAGACCACCCGTCCAATAGTCATCATAACCCTTCCAAATGGTTCCTCTGGCCCTCCCTGAAAGCATCATGCAGATTGTTGCCATGAACTGATGACTAACTTTGCCATATCAGGAAATAAGCACCAGTGGTGTAAAAACTACCCAGAAATTATAATTAAGTTAAAGCAGTGGTTCTCAAACTCTTTTGATTTGGCCCCCCTTTAAAACTAGAAAATCCGTGATTGGATCATTGGATCATTGGATCATAATCCGTGGGGTTGCAATTGAGTAAAAGTCAAAAAGTTTATACTTTTAAATGTACTTAAGTATTAAGGTCAACTTTTTTTTAAATTTCAAATTTGATTTGAAACCCTTTTTGAATGCAGAAATGTCATAAGATCAGGCGAGGCAAAGGAGACACTTCATTAAATAAGAATCTGAACCTCCTCACAGCCAGTATGAACAGGAGGAACAATTACAGTGACCAAAAACCATTTCAATGTACATATGGTAATGTCAGTATTGTTTTAAGACAGACTTGAAAAAATGTTAACTTATCCTTTAAACATTTTTGGGATTTTTTTGCATGCTCTGCATTATTTAACAGGAAATTCAGATTTAAATTTAAATTTTATGTTGCACAGTCCTGACATTCATCTCAGTAGCCTTGTTTTCCAGAGCCTGGAGTTTACTGAACCAGGTGTGTCTGCCTCTTTTTTTTCCTGCTGACAGTCCTCGTCTCTTGTCTCGTTTTGGGAGTCTACATGTATGCACATGAAACACGAAAACACAGACACACGTACCCAGCAGCGCCATGCTAACCACACTTTCATCAGATACTGCTGAGATGCACATTCCACTGCAGAGGAGAGGGAATGAGGGACTGGGACAAACAGATGGAGACTGACAGAACAAGTGAATGAGCAGAAAGAAAGCAAGAGTGAGAGGGGAAGATGTGCAAAATGCCTTATGTAAAGATCAAGGCAGGAATCTGAGATTGACATTTCCTGTCTGTGTAAGGCATGAATCGGCACAGTGTTCCAGGCATATAGGCCTTGTAGTTTGCCTCTGACACTCGCCAGTTTCCTAACATGGTGATTGGGGTTACTGATTCCACATCTGTTACAGCAGCTTTTGCCCACACAATACTTCTGAATGGGCACAGTGTTCATGTGTTGCGTGAGGGCAATGGCAGCCAGTAATAGGAAATGATGCTATTTATAGAGCCTTGAAAATACCACTGCTTCCTTCACTCTGCCCATCTTTAGCCAAGATGTTGAGAGTGTGTTACAGAGTGAATGAGTCTGAGAAAGTTAGAGAGAAAGGGAGGGAGAGAGTTTATTAGTTTATTAGTGGATGAATTCACTAATTTCCTGTGTGAAATGTACTTACTCTTGGGCATGTACTAAAAACTTACGTTAGCAACACATCCGTCATTCATCACCTGTAATTTTGACCTCACCGAAACATAATGTCAAAGAGGGAATTAGAAGTGATGATTACTTTTCCGATGACTAAAATCCAAGGTGAGACACTCTCAAAGAGGAAAACTCTTTATGAACGCTGCATCTTTAGAGCAGTGTAAGCGAACACACCCTGGGAAGTAAAACAAACATTCCTTCCAAGTGTGGATCATGGAGTTCCTGATAATAGCTCACATGGCTCAGAACTGTTTCCCAGCCTCTCTTTTCCCCCAGTTTTCACACACAGAAGCCCAAATTCTTTCTGTTACACCACACTGCTGCAAACAGCACATTTAAAAGCATATTTTCTCTTCTCATTAAAAACGTATCCCCTCAGTTTATTCCGGTCATAAAATAAGCAAATATTACTAAGACCATGATATTGGAAAAAATAGATTTTTGCATTGTTTTATATATTAGCATTCGTACACTGCATTGTCAGGATTATGAACAACAGTTTGGTAGCAAACAGCAGCAAAATAAAGTCAAAATAACGTCCAAAGTCCTGAAGACAAATTGTTGGAAAAAAACTTGATATCTAAAGGTATGAAGTCAGACACCAAGTCAAAGTCTATAGCTCATTGTTATGCACCCATCCAGACATAAATATAGAATTTCACTGTGAAGATTGCAAACAATGATTTAATTTACCCACTAGGAGGTGTAATAGGACTTCACAAAAATATGAATTTGACTATTTCCAATTTGGTTCATTGATTTAACAGGATGTAGCCTAAAGTAGTAGTAGCCATGTAATTCCAGGCGCTATGATAGACTCTTTATTATCTTTCATGAGCCTGTGGAAAAGACAGGGATGTTACATATAAGTTAAATACATGTTCCTCTGCCAGTGGTTTTAATATGATAATCAATAACATAATAAATATAATAATAAAACAGTACAGTGCTCAGTGCAATCTTCTCTGTCACCTGGCCTGAATGAAACAGATCAAATGTTCAGAACCAAAACTGACACTGTATCTTTTAGACAGCAGCTGAACAGCAGAAATCCATTAGCAGACTCTTTTCAAATATACTATATAGGCCAAAACAATATAGAATGTAGCTATAATGCCATTATGTCAGATGAAGGCACTGGCACAAATTATAAGTTATTGTTAAAAAAAATCTATGCAGCAGATATGACTTATTATATATTAACTAATCTAATGTATATTATTTTTGAACATAACATTTGTTTTTGAGTAGCATAAAGGCACCGTCAACCAAAATCTTGTTATACAACTCTGTGTTTTAAAATGATCAATAAATCTATCTTCTGTCTTGTTTCTTGTATATTCTGTGTAATGGTGACACGGCGTAGCAGGTAGAAACAATTGTAATGCTTTGCCATGTAATGAAACAGCTACTGTGCAATAGCTTGAACAAGATTTGGTAATGTGTCAATATAGTTTAGATAAATCATCTCTGACATGGTGAGAAGCAAAACACTCAAGTGATCTAATGTCAACTTGCAACGTGAGAAAAACTGGAGTTCACACCAAGGCCAAGACATTTTTTGTAATTAATTTTACCTTAAGAGACACTGACACGGTTGATTTGACTGTGTTTTCCCCATTTTCCTTCTTCAGCTTGGCTCAATGTTTAGGATCTGGAAAACACAGGTACAAATACATATATATAAAAAAAAAAAAAAAACTTTGTCCTCGTCCAGAGGCCTGGGAGCTTGAGGGTTCTGCGCAGTATCTTTGCTGTTCCCAGTACTGCGCTCTTCTGGACCGAGATGTCTGGTGTTCTTCCAGGGATCTGCTGTAGCCACTCCTCCAGTTTGGGGGTCACTGCCCCGAGTGCTCCGATGACCACGGGCACCACTGTTGCCTTCACCTTCCAGGCCTTCTCCAGCTCTTCTCTGAGCCCTTGGTACTTCTCTAGTTTCTCATGTTCCTTTTTCCTGATGTTGCCATCGCTTGGTATCGCCACATCAACCACAACGGCTTTCCTCTGTTGTTTGTCAACCACCACGATGTCAGGCTGGTTCGCCATTACCATTCTGTCAGTCTGGATCTGGAAGTCCCACAGGATCTTGGCTCGGTCATTCTCTACCACCTTTGGAGGTGTTTCCCACTTTGACCTCGGGGTTTCCAGTCCATACTCAGTGCAGATGTTCCTGTACACTATGCCAGCTACTTGGTTATGGCGCTCCATGTATGCTTTTCCTGCCAGCATCTTACACCCTGCAGTTATGTGCTGGATTGTCTCAGGGGCCTCTTTGCACAGCCTACACCTTGGGTCTTGTCTGGTGCGGTAGATCTGGGCCTCTATTGCTCTGGTGCTCAGGGCCTGCTCCTGTGCAGCCATGATGAGTGCCTCTGTGCTGTCCTTCAATCCAGCCCGCTCTAGCCATTGGTAGGACTTCTTGATATCAGCCACTTCAGTTATGTTCGGTGGTACATCCCATGTAGGGGTTTGTCCTCCCATGATGGTCCTTCCTCCAGCACGTCTTCCTCTGTTCTCCATTGCCTGAGACATTCCCTGAGCACGTCATCTGTTGGGGCCTTATCTTGGATGTACTTGTGGATCTTGGATGTTTCATCCTGGATAGTGGCTCTCACACTCACTAGTCCACGGCCGCCTTCCTTACGGCTAGCGTACAGTCTCAGGGTGCTGGATTTGGGATGGAACCCTCCATGCATGGTGAGGAGCTTTCGCGTCTTAACGTCTGTGGTCTGTATCTCCTCCTTTGGCCATCTTATTATTCCCGCAGGGTATCTGATCACTGGCAGGGCGTAGCTGTTTATTGCCTGGGCTTTGTTCTTGCCATTGAGCTGACTTCTTAGGACTTGCCTTACTCGTTGGAGGTATTTGGCCGTTGCCGTCTTCCTTGTTGCCTCTTCAAGATTGCCATTTGCCTGTGGTATTCCAAGGTACTTGTAACCATCCTCAATGTCTGCTATTGTTCCTTCTGGGAGTGAGACCCCTTCTGTGTGGACTACCTTCCCTCTCTTTGTCACCATTAGACTGCACTTCTCAAGCCCGAATGACATCCCAATGTCAGAGCTGTAGATCCTGGTGGTGTGGATCAGTGAGTCGATGTCCTGCTCGCTCTTAGCGTATAGCTTGATGTCATCCATGTAGAGGAGGTGACTGATGGTGGCCCTGCTCCTGAGTCGGTATCCATAGCCAGTCTTGTTGATTATTTGGCTGAGGGGTTCAGACCTATGCAGAACAGCAGTGGGGACAGAGCATCTCCTTGGTATATGCCACATTTGATGGATACTTGTGCAAGTGGATTTCTTGGAATTCTTTTATTATTTATATATATATATATATATATATATATATATATATATATATATATATATATATATATAAATAATAAAAGAATTCCATTTAGCTGCTTTGTTTTCAGGTTCCTGGTATTGTTCATGCTGGCTCACTGTCCCACTGTCATGACTTACGGGGACACCTGAATAGAACACAGCCATCTGTAATGTTATTAGTAACACATGTGCTTTTCCTAAGACAAGACAAAATATCTGCTGTGAAAAAGGTCTATTTGACTTGACAAAATATGCCCCTAAATTTCATTAAAAGCCTTTTAAATTAAATCTAAGTGGCTACAAAGGGCCGTAAATTGCTGAGAATGTCCCCTGTAACTGTTTTCCCCTCTCTTGCAGTTCTTGCAGACTACCATATGAAAGCCCATAATGATCCCAGACAAACCAACAACAACAACAAAAACAAACAATCATCGTAGTAAAAACATCATCATCTATTATGAGGTGGTTAGAAACAGAGGATTGAGGAAATGGAGCAGTTCTCTCCTATAAGCCATGTTTTGAGTTTCCAGCAGTGTAAAATAAACAGTAATGCAAATATCCAAATATACTGTACATGCAGAATTACATGTCTATGTGTCATCGTTGATGTCTGCCCCCTTTTCTTATTCCAAATTTGCTCCTATCTTGCAAACACACTGTTTCATGTTACATTACATGACTGTTACACTAGTGTCATGGTGCTGCTCCTTGCAACAGTTATAATTAAATGTTTTACTGGCCAAGTTCACCACCTACAGATGAAAAGGAAGACAAGCAACAGTTGGATGAGGACAGAAAGAGAAGCGATAAAAGGAAGCCCAGGTTGAGGACCAAACATCATGATAAAGAGACGGTTTTAAAAGCCACTATATATTAAGATACAGAGAGAGAGAGAGAGAGAGAGAGAGAGAGAGAGAGAGAGAGAGAGAGAGATGACACAATGAAAAGTCAATTAAGTACAATGTGCAGTATGAAGGTCAGGGAACAGTCCCCGCCGCTGACGCCCACCGCTGTCATTGGTCGAGAAAAAAGCTACGTACTTTTGCGGAATCTCATTGGATTTGAAAACCAGGAAGTAGGGGAGTAACCAATCCACGGGATAAAAATCCTGTGACAGCAACGAGTGGACCTGTCTTCCTCTCTGGAGTGGGGAGTTCTCAATTTAACATCCTCTGCATCCGTTTTTTAAAATTGTTTAATTAACTAATTTGTATTCTTTTAACTCAGGTATATTATAGGCCTAATAAAGCATGGCTGCCTACAAATTAGTGTTGATTCGCCACGGAGAGAGCAACTGGAACCAGGAGAATCGCTTCTGCGGATGGTTTGATGCAGATTTGAGCGAAACCGGGGAAAAGGAGGCGAAGAGAGGTGGACAGGCCCTGAAAGGTGAGGAGGGAGGAAGTAACTCATTTTGCTCCCATCATCCACTGTAATATCTCTGAAATACTGCAGGCCAATGCACGGCTACGATTGCATAATCGCCTCTGCATCAGACCATAGACCGCCCCCTGAGCGTGTCAGGAAGATGTGCAAACGTGCAGAAGTGATGCCTTTATGTGGCTGCAGTGGTACAGTGCTATTGCAGGGCCATAATAAAGGAGAGTTTATATAGAATTTCTCATAAAAATGTGGGACCCTTCTTAATGATGTGATCCTCTAGGTGTTTGACCCCAGAACAGCCTGCAAAAAAGAGAAGAAAAAATCCACTGCACAGCAACTTGCATTTTTTCTGGTCAGTTTTGTTAAACAGACATCATGCATCTGGCTTTTTCTTTCTTTTTCAGCAGGAGAAGAGGAGAACCACAGCAGAGACATATAGGCCCACTAATATATACACTGAGAGTAGCCTCAATAAACCAGACTGCAATGTATCTAGAGCTGCAACCATTAGGTGATTAATCAATTGGTCGATTGAAAGAAAGTAAATCAGCAACTATTTTGATAATTGATCGTTTCAGTCATTTTTCAAGCAAATCTGTCAAACATATTCTGGTTCCAGCTTCTCAGATGTGATAATTTGCTGTTTTTCTTTGTCATATGTGAAGTAAATTGAATATATTCAAAACAAGCATATTGAAGACACCACCTTGGGCTATGAGAAATTGTAAATGCTGTTTTTCACTATTTCTTTTTAACATTTCATAGAATAAACTGTGAATTAATGAATCGAGAAAATAATCGGCAGTTGTCGTTAGTTGTTGCCTTAAATGTAGCCACATAACATCTTGTATTTTCAGTTAGGTTTGAGACTCAGTTGCCTTTTCTTAACTCTCTTCATGGTGTCATTTATAAGTTTAATGCAACAAGTGCAGACTTGTTATTCCAAGAAGGCATTGTGGGAAAATTAACTAACTAAACAAGGCTGAAAGAAAGAGTCACAGTATCCATGTGGAACAGTTGCAATCAAAATACATTAAACTCCAGTGTCTCTCTCTCTCTCACAGATGCCGGCTTTGAGTTTGACATTTGCTACACCTCCGTGCTGAAGCGGGCCACCAGGACACTGTGGCTGGTCCTGGACAGCATTGACCAGATGTGGGTGCCAGTGCATCGGACCTGGCGGCTCAATGAGCGCCACTACGGAGGCCTGACAGGGCTAAACAAGGCAGAGACGGCTGCCAAGCACGGAGAGGCTCAGGTGAAGATCTGGAGGCGCTCTTTTGACATCCCTCCTCCCCCCATGGGCCCAGACCATGACTACTACACTATCATCAGCAAGGTAAGATATGATATCTACAGTACATACACACAACCTAGGAGCTTTGTTGGCCTGTGAGGAAAGAAATACTTTTGTACATATTGACCAACTTGATCAACTAACTGCACACAGGAATAACAAAGAAGAGGCATGAGTAGAACTGATCTCTGCAGTCAGGCCCTATAATCAGCGGTGTCACCACGAATGAGTGAAAGGTCACGTGTCTCGGTCTTTTTGTCCACAGGACAGTCAGCTCTTACGATTTGGTAGCATGTGCCCTAACATTGTTACGCAATAGTATGCGTAAGGTGAGTTAATATATGACTGGCACGAATGAGGTCTGCTAGGTTCAAGTTCAAAGGTCAGTCAAGGTGGAAACAAACTGATCCGAAGTCTGCTTAGACGGAGGTATTCAGAAGTTAAGATGCAGTAACCCTAAGCTGGCTGGATAAGTGACCAGCAACACGTTAATAATGTTATAAGAAGAATGTCATTAAGGTAGCTGATTCTTTCATGTCTGCAAATGACAATAAACACGTCACCATATTGCTTTTAGAGTGACACTCTTAGGTCCCATACACAGCTTTACTCTTCACCCACTCAAATACATGTGGACATTAATTTATATTCAGAGCATGTAGGCCCTCTCTATTCCCATATAAGTGTACAAAAAGTTTCTATGGAAGAGGATTAAAGACAGAGATCCGGTATTTGTTTGTTTTTTTTGCTGCTTCTATTCTGGTCTGTTATGTATTTAACATATTGTCTTCCCTGCAGGATCGTCGCTATGCAGACCTGACTGACGACCAGCTTCCTTCCTGCGAGAGCCTTAAGGACACCATCGCACGGGCGCTGCCCTTCTGGAACGAGCAGATCGCCCCTCAGATCAAACAGGGGAAGAGGGTGCTCATCGCCGCCCATGGAAACAGTCTGAGGGGAATTGTTAAGCACCTGGAAGGTGAGTGGCACTATAGAGTTAATGTTCATGTTAGCTGAAAATAAAAGTATTTTTCTTGTATTCTCAATGTTTTACAGTTTATTACCTAAACAAATATTTTTAGGCAAGGACTGTCCATACTTGAGATTTTTGGAAAAGACCAGTGTGCAAATAATCTTATGAGATGTCGTGGCATTATGAGAGTTTTACTTTGACACAGACATATGTTTATACTTTAAAATACTTTTTTTTTTTTTATCACTTTGTCACAATGTTTAGGTCCTTCAGTTTTGTTACTGGTCTGGTTATTGTTTTTTTTAAAAACAAATATGGGATTTTTCATTTTTAATTGACATAAACTCTGTCACAAAGATGCTATGTTGTCAAGAATCTTGGGAAGAATAGTGAATGCATACAGAATTTAACCACAAAAAGTTGTGGTGATCCAGTGAGAACATATTTATAATGAAAAACAACAAATTTAAATTTATTAACTTCTTTACGTAACTGTTCTGTTTGTATGTGCTGCCACCTGTAGGAATGTCAGATGAAGCCATCATGGAACTGAACCTGCCAACAGGCATCCCCATCCTCTATGAGCTCGACAAGAACCTGAAGCCCTTGAAGCCAATGCAGTTCCTGGGAGATGAGGAGACTGTACGCAAAGCCATGGAGGCCGTGGCTGCTCAAGGAAAGGCCAAGAAGTAGAGAAGAAGAACAGAAAAGCCCTTTCTGTGTATGACAGCGTAGGTTGTCCCTAACAACTGGCCTCAGATTAATGTTTTTTCCTAAATCCTAATTTATTTTGGATTGTAATACATCTCACTCTACTTGCACAGTGCAGGGAGGACCAGGGGAGACACAGCTCTCAAGAGATTGTAAATATTTTTTGCTTAAATGGTCCATTAATATTACAACCTTTTAAGAAGATAGCATTGAACTGAATAAAAGCATTGCTGATAATAGCCCTTTCCATAATTAAAACATTGCCACTTTAAACAGAAAATATAGTATTTATGTATTTTAAGAAAGATAAAGTCTTTAGCTTTGGTGTTCTAGGCTGGGATGTTGAATGTCAGGGTAAATGGTAATCAAGCCTAAGGAAGTTAAACCTGTTTGTCTGATCATACTGACTTCATCATTACCTGCCCTATGCACCATTATTATTAATTGGATGACTTAGGATAGTGGGATATTGTAGACTATTATAATTAAATTTAAAAAAAGACTTTAATTAATTTCATTTACACTCAATGGCCTTTTTTTTTAACATGAAAGGGGCCACTGCAACGGGTGACAACTTACTTTCTATCTCACTTTTTAAAGCATTTCATTGATGCATTCCACTGATGTCATTTTGCAATCTCTTGAGAGCAGCGTGAGACAGTTAGGACAGCTAAACAGTCCTTTTCTCTTACTTTCTCTGTCTATGAAGTGGTGAAGTGTCCTTATGTATGTTGTTGCTGTCTGTATTGTGTCTGACAATTTGTATTTTTCTCTTCATCAAGTTTATTCCAATTGTAACAGTGCCAAACACTGCATTGCTATCAGTATTGCACTGTATAAGTGATAAATCCATTATTTGGATTAAGTCCCCCATTTTCACAGTACTGTTGTGAAGCATGATTAACCGAAAATAAAAGGTCTAAATTTAACTATTGTCTTTGTTATTTTGTATGATTGCCTTTGGTCTGTCTTTGCCTCTTGGTGTCATAGTATTTATGTGCCTCCAGTTCCTGTTCCTACAGTAAATGCCCACAGCTGGCCTCACAGCCTAATGAAGCACCAGTGGTGGTTTTAGGAAAACAGTCAGCTAGGATTTGGAGGCCCCAGTGGTGGTAGCAGATCAAGCCCAGGCACAAGCAACAGTGAGGCTTTTATATACAGTCTATGCTCAGAGACAGTGAGACACATCCTCATCCAGTGCAAGAACTACTCACTTCAAAGGAAGAAACTGTTCAGAGACTTGGGAGCAGCTGGAAAAACTGTTTTCACTAAAATAAAAAACCGATGGAACATCTGCACAGTAGATTAGATTAGATTCAACTTTATTGTCATTATACAAATACAAGTACAAGGCAACGAAATGCAGTTTAGATCTTACCAGAAGTGCAATAAGCAAGTGCAGGATATTAAGTATGTGCATAAATGCAGGATAGAGCAATATTATGAAAATATTTGACAAGTGGTACTATGGACATTATATACAGATGGCATTACTATAAGCAGAAGTGTACTGATGGATATGTATAATAAAATGAATTGGACTGGGCAGAACAGTAGTGCAGTGAATATTAAGTAGTGCAAATTATGGACAGAAATAGTTAACAGTGCAGTAGATGAGTTACTGCAGTATTCAGTTCATAGTACTGGAGTGCAAATGATGCAGTATATGCATAAATAAATAGTCCGGTAGTGCAAATGAACATGTGGTACATGTAGCAAAAACAATATAGCAGGTATATGAGGGGACAGTGGAATCAGAGTTCAGTAGGAAGACAGCTCTGGGAAAAATGCTGTTTCTCAGTCTGCTGGTCCTTGTCCGGAGGCACCTGAGGCGCCTGCCGGAAGGCAGAACAGTCTCTGAGCGGGATGAGAGGAGTCCTTAAGAATCCTGTGGGTTCGACGCAGACAGCGTTTCCTCTGGATGCCCTTAATGGCTGGAAGTGAAGTCCCTGTGATGTGCTGGGCAGTTTTCACCACCCGCTCCAGCGCCTTGCGCTCTGCAGCAGAGCAGTTCCCATACCAGACTGTGAGACAGTTGGTTAGGATGCTCTCTACTGTGCAGTGATAGAAGTTCACCAGGAGAGCTGAGGACAGTTGGTTCTTCTTCAGTGTCCTCAGGAAGAAGAGGCACTGGTGAGCCTTCTTGACCAGGCAGGAGGTGCTGGTGGTCCAGGACAGGTTCTCCGAAATATGGGTCCCCAGGAACTTGAAGCTGGAGATGCGCTCAACAGCCATCCCATTAATGTGGATGGGGTCATGTGTGCCTCCTCTCTCATTCCTGAAGTCCACAATGAGCTCTTTTGTCTTGGAGGTGGAGGAGCAAGTTATTGTCTGAGCACCATGTGTCCTCCCTGTAGGCCGTCTCATCATTGTTGCTGATGAGACCAATCACCGTAGTATCGTCTGCAAACTTGATGATGGCGTTAGATCCATGCACAGGCCTGCAGTCGAGTGTGAAGAGGGAGTAGGCAGTAGGGAAGGGGCTCAGCACACAACCCTGTGGTACACCAGTGTTGAGGGTGATGGTAGTGGAGCAGTTGTGGCCTGACCTAACAAGCTGAGGTCTGTTTGTCAGGAAGTCCATAATCCAATTGCAAATGGAGGTGTTAATGCCCAGGTTTCCAAGTTTGGTGATTAACTTGGAAGGGATGACAGTGTTGATGCAGAGCTGAAGTCAACAAACAGCATTCGTGCATAAGTGTTCTTACTGTCCAAGTGTGTGAGTACAGAGTGCAGTGCCATGGAGACTGCATCCTCTGTGCTCCTATTGCTGCGGTAGACAAACTGGTATGGGTCCAGTGTGGATGGGAGGAAGTCCTTTAGGTGTGCCAGGACCAACCGCTCAAAGAACTTCATAACAATGGGTGTGAGTGCTACTGCATTTACCAAAAAACAAACAAAAAAGATACGTTGGACTAGAGTGTTTCGGCACTGGCACAATGGAGGTGGATTTAAAGCATGCTGGCACAGCTGCTTGGGCGAGGGACATGGTGAAAATATCCGTAAAGACCCCAGCGAGCTGCTCTGCACTAGTGGATTATATAAGAAAATATAAATTACTATCTAAAGGGAATTAATTACAGACACTAGAGAGTTGCAATATGCCATAGTAGCATCCAGTATGTTGAATCCAAAGAAGAAGAACCTGGAATACTGTTGGTGGACTCCAAGTTCCATAATGCAATTCGTGGTCGATAATGTTGGTCGATTCGGCTACAGGCGGGAGAAGATCATACTGTTGAGATAATTTCAGCATTGGAGCTCTGAGTCCGATATTGTCGCTGTCTGTGGTTTTAGACAGCCTGCCCAATGCTCAAAATGAGAAGAGCAACAGAAAATCAAGGCAACAGTAGGTAAGAAAACCTACGCACTTTGTTTGCACGCCGTTGCTAAGTTGTAAGCGCGTTAGCAAACAGAGCACTAGCTAGCTAAACAGAGCACTTCCTGAAACAACGACTTGTCAATATTTAATTTTAAGTTAGCCAGGCAATGTGAGGAAGACAGGCGCTATCTACTTAACGCTAACTAATAACACTGCCATGTTGTTAAAACTATGTAAACACGTCCTTGATGTCAGTTTACTTGCTAGCGTGTAGTTATATAAGTTATAGTTATGTGGCAAGCGTTAGCTAGCTATTTTTCTAGTTGCTAGCATATAAACACTGTTAATATTATCGCTGTGTTCATTTGTTAACGCTACGTTTGTTTGTGTTTGAGTTTCTGTGGTAGTGGTACCGCTGAACAATAATATAGCTAATGTCACAGCGACATAACGGCGAATCAAAGTTTTGTTTTGTCTTGTCACTTAACGTAACATGTTGTGATTGGTAAGTTAGCAAAGCAGAAACTGACTAGCAGGTGTTTTCCTTGTGTCGGCGATGATTGGGCAACATCTGATAGGTTTCGTCGGTTCTGCAACAGTTTGGTTCTTTATCTTCTTATTTGAAAACTGCACTGCTAAGTTCCATTATTGTCGTCTTGGTGACAAAACTAATTTTGATTATCGAAACATGACCAGTTTCTCCTCTCTGGCTTCCTTGCAGAACACTTTCAGAATACTTTTCCCCAAAGAGTAAAGGTGGGTCAAAGTGTCAGATCCTGCAACTATCTTTAACTTACTGTGTAGTAAGGGAGGGAGCAACATTGTCTGGTAAACAATCAGTTTTTAAACATAGCTATGTTAGTTGTTCTTATTGGGTACCTAAAGCTAAAAAATAAAATGCAGTCTAATGCAACAACCCTGCTATAAGTCCTACCTTCACAAAAGTTATAATGTTCAGTTTTTGTTAAAACTGTTTTGGAGGGGTGTTGATTCAATGTTGTAGTTTTTGAGGCAGTAGTGTGTGCTGCTGTTGAATACATGTTAAAATATTGCAAATACGTGACTTTTTTATTTGACTTGCCCTTGTGGCCAGTGGACATATTTAGTCTGTGGTGCTGAAATACCCCTGTCACTATACTGTATATGTTAGTTGAGTTATATATTCTGTTGGGATCGATATTTGGATTGGCAGTGTCTCATTTTCTCACTCAAGTGCTGTAAGTTGTCTTCATGGAAGTACATATTACATGAGCCATGTACATGATGTTAAATGATTAGTTTATCCATTAAGTCTAAAAAAAAAACAAATGCATTGAAAACCCCTATGTATAGGATTAGAAAATTCATGATTTTGTTAAAATCTTCCAGTGTTCATTGTTCTGATGTTAAGAGGACAGTGATGGATATGATATGATGTGACATGTTGTCATGGTCATTGTTATAATCATGTAATTGTCATTTGCAATGTTGCCTGACCTTCTTTAAGTCACTAATTTCAGTTAGTCTTTGTTGGTACTAATCTCTAGACTCCAGTAGAGCTTTGGTGGTGGTTAGAGGTTACCCTCCCATAAATAAGGCTTGTTTGTACTGCTTAAAACTTATCAAGTAGGAAGTAAAAACAGATCTTGTAAAGAGCTCCTTGCATGGCAAAATGACAATAAACAACATCTTAACAATCCATTGAATGTCACTTTGATTTTGAAAAGAAGAAAACAAAAATAGCATTGAGCATTCGGTGGCACCAAATATTTTAGGAGACTGAAGACCATAATGCACAAATGTTTCTTCTGTGCTTTAGTGAAGGACCTCGCACTGCAGCAGCACTTCCTACCCCAGTTTACATCTTTTCTCCAGGAGACTCCAATGAAGCCCTCTCAGGTCCCTAACCGGCTTCCTCAACCACCACCCAGGAGAATGTTGCCACTTCAAAGCTCTGAGCTGTGCCACCGGGACAGACTGGGTCCACCACGGCACCCTTCTCATCCTTTGGGACCAGTCTATTCATCAGGGTTTGGTCCCGGCAGCCCAACTAACATTGGTTACTCAGCGAATAGGCCCCATCCCATGCCAAGGGGCAGACCGGGTCCTCTGCAGCACTCTGCTCAACCTCCAGGGTCTTTCTACCCACGGATTGTTCCAGTCAGCTCAACTAACAGTGGCACTGCAGCTAATAGGCCACAGCCATTGCCTCCCAGAATCTTTCACCCTGCATCCCATCAATTCATGAAGGATTTAAGCAACCACTCCCAGTCCTCCCACATCAGGAGAGATCAAGGGATCGAATCCAAGGCCACTTTGTCTTACTCAGGAAGTAAAAATGTAACGGTGCAAAGACAAGAATCTAACAAGGTATTGTTTTCTCTTCTTTAATATGACCATTAGTGAAACCTAGATTTGTTTAAAATTTGTGTCTTGTGTGTAACCTGTACTATAGCAGTCATGTGATGCTGAATTGTTGTGGCTATTAACATTTACTCTAATAGGCTCAATCCAGCGACGTGAGGAGTACCATACATACTGTCCAGCTCCACAGGCCCCCTATAACCCCATCACTCAGCACCAGAGCAGCTCAAGAAGTTTGCCCGCTGCTCCTCTCAGACTCAGAGCACTGGAGTCCTGGTAACAACCAGTGGCCCCCGTGGGGCTACCAGCCTTCTTCAAGTATCCAGTCTTCTGACAGGAGTAGTGGTTCCAGTTTACCCATCATGCACAGCCCTGTAGCCCCTTGCCAGGTAAAGGTTATCAAATGTGCAATAAAACATCAAGTACAGGTTTGAGCTCTTTCTTACTCTGCAAGTCCAGACTTGTGAGGCTGGTGCCAGAGTACTTTTCACTTTGGGAGAGCATGGAGTATTGTTCTCAGCCTTGGTAATAGAATTTTTAAAACAAAGATGCAGGTGATATAACTTTATAATCCGACTGAATTGCCATTTTGTTTCACTTCACCATAATTCAGTCTGATATCTGTTTCATGTTAGCTGTTTTCTCTTTTGGAGATGTTGTCAGTAGTGAGGGATCTATCCATCCTGCCAACGCCAGTCAACACAGAAGCTGTGGTAGCAGTTGCTAGGAGCATTTATCGTTGTCATGTCGATCGAATAAATATGACAGTTTAAGAGTCTTTATTATTTAAGATGTACAGCTGCGTTGATCACATCCAGGCTTGTCGCCATTTTTCTGGCTCTGTCACAGAAAGATGACGTCTCCATTTTTAATCCTGCCTACAAAGCTCTGACTGGCTTGGTGGTTTTTCCAACCAGGGAACAGTCATCAAAAAAAAAAAACACCAGACCTATTGAAGATGTTAGCAGTGGAATCAGGCTACAGCTGGTTGGTCACAAGCTAGCAAGTCTTAGACAAGTTAATTAGCATTTGCCAGTTGTTTAGAAAGTCAGTTTACGGATATTTTTTAAGTGGTTGTCATGCCAGTGTGAACATTGAACAGCTAGTTATTTTGAATTATTCACCACATGACCCAGGTGTAGTTCAGTTTTTGATAGTATGGGATGCATAGTAACTCTATTACTGCTGTTGAAAATTCACTAAAGGAAGTCACTTTTTTTCTTTTTTTAGGACCATCAACATAAACGAACACCTTCAAGTGAAAAGTTAATTCCAGGTAATATTGTCAAAGTAATTGACAACGCTTCTTAATTTATACACAGATTTGTAAAGGTGCATTTTTTTTTTGCTTTGGTAGTTATTAGTAAAATTAACATACAATTCAGATATAAGCTCTTAAGTCATCTATCTTATAGAGCTATCATTTTCTTCTACAAAATAGTTTTTGTAGTGCTTACATGCAGATTTGAACTAACCCATTTTCCACTAGTCCACTTCTTACTCATAAAGCTGTAATCTTTAACCTTGTTGGCATGTAATCTTGTTGTCACTGCAGTGCCAACAAGCATCAGGTGTTGAGTTTGTAAAGTTGTTTCTATTTTGTAGTTTGAATACAGTGAAAATATCATTGACATGTATGTGATGTGAATGGCACTGGGATTGTCAACTGGTCTGGTGTGTCTTAACAAATTGGATTGACATTTCTCAGTAGCAAAGTATACACCACATGGCCACATATTGCTCTTGGTAACACATTGCTTTGTATGGGTAATTATCTGAATTTTTACATGGTAGCATAGCAAAATTCCGCTCAAGCCTGACATTGGAAGACATTAGTAAACACTGAAGAAAATATATTTTTCATGTCTTTTTCTGTCTCCAGCAGTGGACTTGAATTACTCATCTCAGAAGAGGCACAGGGAGTTTGAGGACTGTGACGACAGTGCCAAGAAACTGTGTCTTCAGGGTGCAAACTCTGGCAAAGCACAGACACCAAAACCCACTGTTGGCAACTCGCTAAGCACTTCACTGATGTCTCAGCCGTCATCGAGGCATTCTTCACTCTTGGAACTGTCACCCAAAACCACTGATAGCCATCTGTGCACAGAACCAGCATCTGGCCAGTCAACATGCGTGGAACTGTTATCCACATTTAAACCCACCCAGTCATCCTGCGCATCACTGTCACCCAAACCGTGTATAAAGAGACGACCGTCAATGGGGGCAAAGCAAGCCTATTACACTCAGAATCCTACTGTGAAGTTAATAGAGTTAAGGTCACCTTCAAAGCCAGGTGAAGAACGTTTGAAGAAAAGAAGCAAGGAAAATGATAAAAGGGATAAATCAAGCTCTTTGTTACCCTCTGAAGTTCCCCAGAAGGACACTGGTAGCTTACCTCAGGAGGTGGAGGTGAGCAGAAAGTCAGACAGTAGCACTCCCAAACCAGCCTCAAAACCAAATTCAGGTTCTCCGAGTTGTCGCACAGTAGAACGGAACAAAACTGCCCGCCCACGAAAATCTGTTGCAATCTCGAATGATATAGATGAGCTTTTCACCCCTGATCCCATGACCTATGTAGTCAGCCCTTCACATAAGACCGCAAAGCCCAAGAAAGATGGGGGAACAATCAAATCCCCCACCCCAGAGAATAGTTGTTCATCCAGCAATGTGACCAGCTCTACTACCCCAGTTACTGGATCCCGGTGTCATAAAACTCAAAACTTTACAGTAACCACTTCTCCTCATGCAGTGGATACCAAAGTCTCTTCTTCGTCATCCGCACGTCACCAACAAATGTCCTTGCCAACCGTAGCTTTAGAGTGGGTAAAACTTGAAAACTTAAGATCCCATTTCTCTAAAGACGGTCAGCTCAAAAACAGTCCCATCACTTCTTCTTCAGGCAGGCAGCTTAAGGATGAGAGTGTTAAATCTCATGAGAAGCACACATCTCTTCTCCCCAACAATGTGAGACCAGATCAAACTTCTACATCTCATTGTTCTCAGTCTCCACTGCTGGAGAGGCAGGCAAGTGAAGGGAGTAGAAAGCAGGTGAATGAAGAGGATCCTATAGATGTGGAGCTGGACCTAGGCCTGAGCTTTGCATTAGATTTGGATCTAACCCAGAGCTCCCATAGCAGTGAGGAGGAGCAGCTGCTTTCCTTGCAGGAGATGATGGAGTGTGTTACCAAGCCTCCAGATACACCGGAGAAGGGAGTCTTCTCAGAGCCTAGTACACCTGGACATCACAGCTGCCAGTCAATAACTGTAAGCTCCACATGGCTTGTCTTTATTCTACATATAAGTTCTGAATGTATGATCAGCTCTGAGCTAAAGGATCAGTAAAACTCAACTTGTATCTGTTTGGATGTTAAATGTTGTGTGTTGTGTTTCCCACAGCAGCCATTGCAATCCACCACAAAGTCAGGCATCTACAAGAACAACCTCGATCAGATGCTGAAGGAAATTAATACCAATAAAAAGTATGGTATTAAGAAAATGTCACTTCTGTTACCGTTTTAATTTGAACTACATTAGCTGCACATGAGAGGAGTTAACTTTTTCCACATTATTTTTATCCATCAGAGCTAAAGAGATTGAGACACAACTTCTAACTGCATGTCAAGAGGACCTGTTGAGAATAGCTGAATATGAGGAGGCTGAGGAGAACCGGGAGGAGGGCATCTCCACTGAACAGCAGTACGGCATGCAGAAGCACGCTGACACATTATACCTTGTCACTGGGACACAGTCCTTGCACAGTAATTAACTGTGATGTGCATTTTTTTTTAGGGAATTCCTGCAGCGCTACTCGTTGATGTCCAATGCAATCAGGGAAGTGCCTCCAGGAGAAGTAGTGTTCAACCTGGAGAAATTTGGCCAGATCTTCGACCATGATACACTGCAGCTCAGACAATGCATGGTCAATCCACAGGGGATAGCACAGAAAACGCTTCTTTGGTGAGTTTTTTGTTTGTGTGTGTATACACATTAAGGTTCAGAGCAACATATCTCGATAACTGAAGACTAGTCATTGTCCCCAGGGCCATGATCACTCTTGACCTTTCATCCCGGACCAACGTCAGCTTAAAATTTCCCCTTGACCAAAATGTTGGTCCATGTCAAGTGTAATATATGAATACTGTATATATAGTAATATCAAAATCTAATGGTCAAATTAGCACAGCATGTTCATGCTTCCCAGCGAATGGAGGAGGTTTTTTCTGTTTTGGACAGTCCTACAGCTTTCCTCTTGCAATGAAATTTGCTGAGCACTGATGCTCACAAGGGGATGTACGCTTTTGATTTAAATGACACTGTGGCCTTTCCTTTAGGCTATCCTCAGGACAAACTACATTTTTAGCCTCACCACTGGTAAGGCTAAACATTTTGAATCTTCAGTATGTTGTTAGTTCCATTCAGCACTTTATACTGTGGGATGTATTGAACATTGCAGCTGATATTGACCATTAGCAAAGCTTTACACTGTTAGGGGCCGTTCAGATGTCGCGTCTAAAAATGCCAGCTGCTGGGAGGTTGCACTACTGTTGCACCTGCCATTACTAAGCAACCAGTCAAAATAACAAGTGGTCTGCAGCGGTCTGATGATTTGACCATTTCATGCAGAGCAGTTGCGCTAATTTAGCAGTAAGCCTCACTGACTAAACTAATTTAACTAAAAAAGTCCTAACAAAGATAAATGGATTACCAGCACTGTAAATCCTTCACAGTATCTTTACTGGATATGTCTGTGGATTTGTTTGACTGACCTTTCAACCGGATGTTGTGACATCCTTGGATGGAGGATGAAGCAAGTCCTGTGGAGCTGATTGGTTAATTCTTGTCAAATGATTTTTCCATCTTGGTGTGCCGCGGACGTACCCGAAAGAACAGGCGTGTCGCAACAAATGCGGACCGCTTTTGGTTTTCCATTGGAAAATAATGAATTTGTGCGTCCAAGAGACGCGACATCTGTACGACCCCTTAGTTTGGCTAAATAAATAATTCCTCTAATCTTTCTCTCTCCACTTATGTTTCCCTGCCCTCTGCCAGGTCCAGCCCTGCTCAACTGAGATTGCATGTAAATATCGGATTGTTCCAGGAAGCTTATGACAGTTGCTCACCCTGTCCAGCTCAGGTTACCCGTTTCCTATTCAAGGTAGGCCGCATACACACCTGTAGCATGTCAGTGGTGATATTTGTCCAAATGTCTGAACTTTGGTAGTAATTCTTTGTTGATCTTGTCAGATGATGTCAGTCCATAATGAGAGGATGGTATCCGAAAAGATACTACAGGCCCTCTGTGACATCGCCTGCACTGCTGCTTATCAGATAGGTCAGTGTCTTTGTTTTTCCCCCACAAGCTTTTAGTATTTCATTACTATTGTTAAGACATGTTAACATGTCTTTTGTCTGTGTGTATGCTTCCTCAGTGAAACATGGAAGCCAGCAGTTTAAAGTGTGGGTGCCCACTCTGGCCGATGTGGCGCTGGTCCTGATGAATATGGGAGTTGCGTTTGTTACTCTCTTCCCTTTTGAGGATCTGCAGCCTCCATTCACAGAGGGAGATTTGCTGTAAGCAGTGTTCCTATTTATAGGATTACTCACTCATTTTCCTGTTTCCTTATTTAAAAGCTTAAGAAGTGAACTGAAAGTTGTTTATTTGATGCCTTTTTAATTTCATGCAGTTGAATTTCTGTGTGTTTGTGTAGAGAGGACATCTATATCAAAAGTGAGAGTCCCTCTAGTAACAAGGAGCAGAGCACTTTCCCTGAACACAACTGCAACAACATCTTGAAGGTGAGACGCAATAGGAAACAGATGTCTGATAGGAACAGTTTGCTGTCATGTCTGTGAGAAAGAGAGTTTGGCAGAGAAAGCACAACTTCACCATTCAGATCATTCACTACTTGTTTGTTTCTCCTGTGTTTTCGTCTGCAGTACCTGTCTTACTGTATGGGCCTCTGTCCACGGGCGTACAGCGACGATGAGCTGCTGTTGCTGCTAACTGTGGTGGGAAGATTGGGCCTGGACACACGGCTTATCCTCCAGTCCAGTGTGGAACTGTACCCTCTGCAGTACAAAATTGTCAACAACATCAGGGACTGGGACACCATGGTCAGTTCGTGCATGCCTCGGATTGATTTTCAAAAGTTGCAGAGGAATAGTGAGAATCAGAAATTACCATTATAAAGCACATGTTTGCATTTTTGCTTTTATATTTCACCCAGGATTTGTATGAAAAATCTGGGAAAATATGAAAATTGCATTTTTCCTGGCATGGGAAAGTTTTGGAAAAATATCAAATCCCAAAAGGTTTTAGAAAAGACACAAAAAAAGGTTAATGTGGTTCAATGAATATCATTTTTCAACATGACCAGTGTATTTTTTTTAAATCTCTCAATGTTAGAGCACACAAGCGATCCACTTTTAGCCTACACTCACAGTAGGATAGTAGTATGTTGTTTTGCCTGGAGTGACGTCCATTCTAGGTCGTGGGCCACCTATGGACTATATATGCCATAGTTTTGTAAAGACCAAGCAAAATGTGAATTGTGTGGGGAAAATATTTGGAATGGAGGAGACAGCGCTGTGAGAGGATTGACTGTGGATTTATCATTTGTCCACCGCAGGTCCGATGTGAACTGAAAGAGTTTGAGAAGCACTGAGTCTTCAGCTAACCTGTGCTTCCGCAGAGCAGACTGATATTTAGTTATTTTAGTCATTATTTCTTGCTTTTGGGCTTCAGTTATTTGTTATGAAATACATCTCTCTATCTCGCTCTCTCATCTGTCCATGTGCACTTTCTTTTCTCTTGCTTCACCTGGAAATGATTTAATGAGATCCCCATATAATAGCCTATCAACACCCCAGTGTTCAACACATAGTCTCGTTTGTTGATCAGGCTGCTGCTGTTTGCAAAACAACTACCACTCCTCACAGTGCGGAGACCCACCACAGTCTGTCACCAAACAACTTGATGCTGTACCCAACTAAGCTCCAACAGCAGATGATACTGTACAGGGTTACCAGTTTTTTAGTTGTTTCAGTTGTTCCCTGCCCGATAGCAGCCTGTTGTTTTTGTTCCTATATTTCTTTATTTAGTTGTGTTATGCATGTTATACCCAGCATCACCCAGTCCTAGTATACAGGGCAGGGTAATGTGGTTGAGATGAATATCACAATATTAATCGGGATATTTTTCCAATATCTAAATATATACCATTGCATGGCAAATGTGTGAAATGCAAAATAATCAAATTATTTACAATGCAGTGTGCCACTGTTATGCTTAACATAACACAAAACTCAATGTGTGAAACAAAACCTTGAATACCAGTACATGTTTGAATCATTAATTTTGGCAGCAGATGTATATAAAATGGTAATGTGATATGATCGTATCATCACAATACATTTCCACTGACAGTTGACAAGATAATATTGAATTATTGCCAATTCCTACTATACAAATGTACTTGGGAATTATTGTGGTTAATTTATTATACATACTTTTCATGCATACACAGAAATCACGGAAAGTTTGTAATGAAAATTTCTTTAAAGTCATGGAAATCCATTGGCCAAAATGTTTGTGAACCCTGCTCACTTAAATTTTTTTTTACTTAGATAAAAAAAAAAAATAATTAACTAAAATGTTTTCAGCTGCCCAGAATCTGTCTGGCCCTTACTGATCTGACAGATGACCACCACAACATGTGTCTGCTAGTTCAACTGCTGCCTGACAACACACGTGGAAAGTAGGTCCTTTTTATTTGTTTTTCTATCTCTGGTCTGCTTGTCTCCATTTTTCCCACGCAATGAGTGATTATTTTTAGATATAGACATTGTATTGTTTTTGAAATAGTATACATTCAAAAGTATTCAATTTTGTTCATATAGGCAACTGCGTCGACATCTGAGCCTGTCTATGATCTCTAAACTGTTAGACGGAAATTGTACTTACAGACCTACAGAAAAAGAGATTCAGGTAATTTGTCTATGTTTCGGTTAGACACTGAAACAGTTCCCTTTATTTCCTTTAGACTATCTAGACTGTCACAGTGCAATGGTTCGGTAATCTATAGTTCTCCCCTCCTTGTTCTCTGCCATTCTTAGCTCTCTGAACTGAGGCTGTACCTATCCCGTATGCAACCCTCCACCCTTCTCCGAGGCATGCTGACTTCCAGCAGGAGTCAGAAAGATAAGGAAGAGGACATGGCCACCCTAGATCAACAGGTGAGCATATGGTTAATGCCTTGAACTTCAAAATGTTCCAACCTAAAATGAATTTTAGAGTATTCTTGTCCTGTTTTTCATATCTAGTTTTCTTATGTGTAAGTAAAAGAATCTTACATTCACATCATTTTAACTAAATGTTTGTCATGTGTCTCAGTCCTACTACCTCTGCTATAGCCTTCTGACCTTGGCAAATGAAGCTTCCAATTTTCAGTTCTTCCCAGCTCAACAAAAGGTATGACTTACATTTTTTCCCATTTTTTTCTAGTCTCAAGTGTTGGGCCACTGGATATTAATCAGCTAATATATCATGGGGGTTTTTAATGTCTGAGGTTGGTGATATCCTTTTGCCGATGATTGTGTTAATGCTGCCTTGCCCTTTTCCTCTGGCTCTCAGGAGCAACTGCTGTTTCTGTGCTCTGAGCTGGAAACTCATGTTAAGTGTGACATCAGAGAGAGTGAGAAATGTCTTTACCGGAGCAAGGTGAGTGTGATTGCAAAAAGAACTTCAGGTATTTGTATGTATCAGTGTGTATTTTGATGTAGATCCATATGCAGTATAAAGGTTGTGCAGCATTGACAGAGATATGTGCTTTTTGAATGCTTTCAAATTTGAACTTCAACTTTGTTATTATTCTGAAGGAAATTTGATTTGCAGTCAGGCATTAAACACATAAATCACATGAATACAATAAACAGTAAAAAAAAAAAAAAAAAAAAAAACTATTGTCACAAACAAAGCAGTATAAAATATTAAAAAATAAAAATATTAGGAATATTAAAAATGTATACCAGTATATTGAAAATAAAAACAGCAACAGATTAAGCCAATGACAGAAACACTTCCATCCTGGATTACAGAGCCAAATAAAGTGCTGTTCTTGGTAAGGTAAAGATCAAGGTGCAAGTCTATTTATTGTATTAGCAGATCTTGGCTTGTAATGGCTACAGGGAAAAGACAGAGACTGTTGCGCCATTTGGTTTAAACATCCTGTAGTGGGTCCAGAAGGAAGTCAAACTCTGGAGATCAAACTGGGTGACTGGGGCAGTTAAAAATCAGTTGAGCCTTTACATTGCAGTAAATGTCCTGAAGCTGGGCTTGCTGCACCCCTATCATCTCACCTTGACCGGCTTTGCCAGCCTGTTTTTATTTACCAGACAAAGACAATAGGTAAGAACAGATTCAGTAAAACGGTGATTAAAAACAAAGTCATAAGAGCTTCGCACACCTGAAAATAATAGATTGATTAATTGCTTAGTCTAAAATATGGCCCGTCACATTTTTCCAAAGTCCAAGGTTAGATTGCTTGTTGTGTTTGACAAACAGTGTAAAACCCAAAGATATTCAATTTACTATCATAGAAGACTAAGAAAACCAGCAAATATCCATACATGAGGACCTGGAACCAGTGGAGTTTTTGGCATTTTTTCTTAAATAATGAGGTGAACAATCGATTATCATAATTGTTGCTGATACATTTTCTGTTTATCGGCTAATTGTTTCAGCTCTAAATGGAGTTGTTTTGCCCCTATTCTGTCAAAGTCAGATGTTTTTGCGCAGCACTTAATTTCTGTATATGCCATTGTAGCTCTGCATGGTAGCATATTTTTGGTGCCTGTTTATCCTCTCACAAACTGGGCCTGACTTTTATTTACTAATGTAAACACGTAAAAATGATTCATCTTCATAATCAGTGTCAATAGCGGTGGTGTTAATAAATCATTGCTGATCTGATTTCAGGATGCAGTCATGCGAGCCAGCTCTCTAGAATCAGTGTGTTACGTTAACATTGTCTACCTTCCTCTTCTCCCTGCAGGTAAAGGACCTAGTAGCCAGGATCTACACCAAGTGGCAGATGCTTCTTCAGAGGACCAGGCCTCTCCATGTACAGTAGCCACGCACTCTTTATATGAATAATTTATTTAAAAAAAAATCCTCCTAAAAAATAAAAGCAGTAGTCAGTTAAAATAGGCTCAGTTCAAGAGTCCTCCATTAAAGTCAAAATATTTTATAATTCTGATTTATAATTCTACATTTTCCTCCTTTTAGGGTAAGTTGTATGATTATTGGCAGCCTCTGCCTGTGGATACATTGACAAGCAGCCAAGAAGAGCACAAGACGTACAACAATGATGATGGAGAGGGGCCTGTGATGGAGGAGGATGAAGAAGAGGAAACAAGTGGAACTGAGGAGAATGAGGTTGTAATGAACGCAGAGGAAGAGGAGAAGGAAGAGGGAGACTATACAATGACTAACACAAACAAGACGGGGGACGACACGAAGCCAGAAGAAATGGAGGGAGACGATACGATGAATGACACAAACAGGACGGGGGACGACACGAAGCCAGAAGAAATGGAGGGAGACAATACGATGGATGTCACAAACAGGACAGGGGACGACACAAAGCCAGAAGAAATGGAGGGAGACAATACGATGGATGTCACAAACAGGACAGGGGACGACACAAAGCCAGAAGAAATGGAGGGAGACAATACGATGGATGTCACAAACAGGACGGGGGACGACACAAAGCCAGAAGAAATGGAGGGAGACGATATGATGAATGACACAAATGAAATAGAGGAGGCGACAGAATCGGTACATGGGCAGTTGAACCAAGAGATGCCAGAGGTGGAGCCTCAAGTGCAGTTTAAAGTGATGGATGAGCAAATAGAGGCTGGAAACATAGAACGTACTGAGGTGGAGACTGAGAATCTGGTTAAGACACGAGAGACACTTCTCACCACAACCAGATAGCAGCATGTGATTTAGTGTCATAGAGATGTTTGTTTTCATGACTTTAATAGCCATCGCCTTAATGTTAAGCTCAATTTGCACTATTTGCCTATCCTCCTCCATCCATAACCCCCAAGTTTCATTGATAATACAAATGTTAATTCTATATTTATGAATAAAACCATTTTTGAAGAGATATCACAGTTTTTCTAGGGCTGAGGCCTTATCTTCTTTTTGGTTAGTGCTGGACAAGTAACAAAATATTGATTTATTGTATGTCCTTTTTGGAGAGAAAAAACTTGTTAAAGTCTTATGTTAATTACTTCAGTTGTGTGCAATGTGTAAAAAATGCGTACGTATGTGATGCATACATACTGTAGTTGAGTGCGTGTTTATTTGGAGGGAAATTTTTTTTACATTTTTTTTTCCCAGCTATGTTCATTTGTTAAAATTTTGTAATTTCTCAAAAATGGTTCATAATTTATTGCTGTCAAGATTTGCTTTAGCTAGTCTCAGTAACTGAAAAGCTGACTGTATGTATGATATTATGCTGCAAATCAGCCTCAAGTGGAAACACGCCCATATATTTCTTCCAGGAAGTTAGAACTGATTCGTGTTTCCCTTGATCCCCACTGGCACATCACTTACGCAATGTTCAAAATCTACTTGACTATACAACATGTTTACTGTAAGTTATCAGTTTAGAAACATCAGTTTGTAATTAGGTTTCTCAGCCGTTATTGTTTTGTTACCTACAATAATGATTGTAAGACAGGAATAGGCCTTTTTCACAGCAGTCATAGTAGGAAAAGCACAGGTGTTATTAATTTTATTATTTATACCTGTGCTTGTCCTATGTGATGTGTCATAATGTCTGAAATGAAAAAGGCCTGTTAAATTAACTTTGTAAATAATTTCCTGGAACATATTATCTTGTTTGTTGAGTCAGTTTTTCACTGAATTTCACTGTTATGTTGAATGTGTGCATTTTGTTAAATTTCCCTTTTGGGAAGATATTTTTTTAATGATAAAATAATACTTTTTTATAGCTGTTGCCAAATACAGAAAATAAACTTTATTTACATGTTAACAAAATTCTTTGTTGCCTATTATAAAACATCAAAGGCAAAATGTAGCCTACTCCCACCAATATTAATATATTCATAATAATCTGACTAAT